>NC_085139.1:95941003-96243346 GCF_024139115.2 Armigeres subalbatus | reverse complement strand
TTCAGCTGTTTCAATGATTCTGCGGATTAGTAATAGGCTATCTAGTGGAGTTTGGTTTCCGCGGTTGATACCGAAACTTTTGATATCGACGGAGCGGTAACACAAGTTTTGATTTTGTTGACAACGACATAGTTTATTAGATTATTATTGATGCTTTCGAGTGGCTAACGTTACTTGTAATAACATGAAACGCGATTCTTGGTGGAACTTTTGAAATCTGTGCGAGAGGTATCACAAGTTTTGCATTTTATGAACTCGAAGCATCACTACTGATACTTATGAGAATCTGTAGATGAAATAAACATTTATTATTTTTGCTGGATAGTAATGGAAAGTTATGAAATTTATATCTGTGATGGTAATCAGATCGTTTTTGTTTTGTTTTGCAAATCTGATTAAATTGTTGAAAAATTAAATTCAATTAATTATCTTAAAGATAAATCGTCTAGCTCAAACCTTTGTAGGGGTATGTGGCGGGACCATCATCATCATCATCATATGGATACTATTCGCGCAAAGTTCAAAAAATCGATTTTGCTCTTGTGCTAAGTCGGTTATTACCCAAATCAGCTAACATTTTCGGATGACATCCAGAACATGAGACACAATGGAATGGACGTTGTGGAGCAAAATCGACCCCCCTACTATGCATTATTTAATTGATATATCAATTTCAATCCCTTGAAATTTGTAGAAGTGGTTCTGACTTTTAAGGAGTAGTTTTTCCACTTACACTGGTGGAATTGGGTAAGTTGAAAACCCATATTACTTGACCTTCAATTGTGGTGAGTACACTGATCGAAATAAAAACAACACCACCAAGTTTTTAATTTATATTTTCTGTTATTATGAACAGATGACGATAATTTCAGTTCATGATGTAAGCACAACTGTTTAACAACTTTCCATTGCATTACATTGATATTAATGTTGACCATTTACACTAACGCTAAAATATTCATGAAAAAAAGTGCGGAATAAAAATTGCCCCACTTTAGTATTCCATCAATCAATATGTATTTGGTAATATTTTAGCATAAACATCTTAAAATACATGAAAAAGTATTTTGTGATGATGATGATAGTCTCTAGAATTACTTCAAAAATTTCTTTTTGTTTCTTCAAAAAAACAGAATATTTTTTAAAAAGTGTTCGGCTCAAAATACTTCTAGAATTCACGAAAACGAAATTTTATCATATTTATGTTTTCGAATCGTTTACCCTTTTATAACACCAACGAGCAATTATAAACCAAAGGTTTTCTAAGGAATAAGGGCCCGGAGAACAGGCGAACTTCTCAAAACTCTCTTTCCAAGGAATGCGCAAAGGGTCATTTGACCCAATAGTTGAAATTAGTTTCTTTATTAAGTGAAGTGAGAAGTGAATAGTGAACATGAGAACTTAGAAGTCATGAATGGGATACATGATGTGAGTACGGAGTTGAGGAAAATGAGTAATGAGAAGTAAGAAATGAGTTGTTTGAAGTAAGTAGTGAAGAAAGAGATATGGAAAGTGAGACGTACGAGATAGTTTAGAAATGAGAAGTAAGAGAGTGTAGTGAGGAAAACAGCAGAAGGGGTGAGAAGTGAGATGATACTTGGAAAGTAAGTAGCGAAATATCTAAAAGTGAAGGAAGAAGGAGGATAAAAGAAGAAAGAAGAAAGAAGGGAGATTAAAGAAGGAAGAAGATAGAAAGAAGGAAGAAAAAGAATGACAGAAGGGAAAAGAAAAAAGAATAAGAAATAAGGAAAAAAGAAAAGAAGATAAAAGAAGTGAAAGAAAGGTGAAGGAAGGAAAAGTGAAGAAGGGTAGAGGAAGAAGAAATAAGCTAGAAGAAAGAAGAAAGAAAGATGAAGGAAGTATATGATGGAAGAGAGGAAAAAGGAAGCGATAGGGAAATGAAAGAAAAAGGAAGGAAAAAAAGGAGGAAAGGAAAGAAGAAAAAAAGAAAAAAAAGAAGGATAAAGGAAGATGAAAAAAGGAAGAAGGAAAAAAAAGAAGTTGGTAAAAGAAAAAGAAAGATGGATAAAGAAAAAAGGAAGGAAGTAAAAGGGAGAAGAAGGAAGGAAGAAGATGGAGGATGATGGAAAAGGGAAGAAGGAGGTGATAAGGAACAATATCAAAATTTTTAATTCTTCTTCTTCACTCCTCACTTCGTACTTTGCACTCTTCACTTTTCATTTTTTACTTCTCACTTCTCTCTTGTCACTTCACTTCTTACTTCCAATTCCTTATGAGATATGAAAAATGTCTCATTCTCACTACATACTTTCCATTACTCACTTTTCTTTACTCACAATCTAAGATATGTTTTTCAATCATTCGACCAAATGACTTGTTCGGCCAAAATACATTCGGACAAATGGCTCGACACCTCATGTATATTCGTCCATTCGTCCAACAAAGGAAGAACATATAGAGATTTATAGGTATTGAACTAAAGCCTGAAAGGCAAGGACAGAAAATTTTCCACTTTCCGCACAGTTTTTCAAATGGGGGTAATGTATTCCCCTTTTTTTCTAGATATATCATTATGGCGTATCGCCATTTCAAGTAAGCGCCATTGTTTGATTAACATCTTCTCCCCAAGACGGCTCAGCTTTTCGCATTAAATGCACCACCGAATTGGGATTTGTTCTACCAACCTCAAGTGATTCTATAAGCCCCTTGGTGAAGAACTTTCGGCTTGTACAAAAATTGCCGAACAACGGCATAACAGATGCTCCGAATGTTTTTTTATATGTCACAGAAGCAATATTGATTATTTTCCCTATAAGCTTCTATTTTTTCCCCTATAAGTTTCCCTATATAAGCTTTAAATGATATCTGTTAGGACAATGACCTGTTATGAGACCCGTATAAGTGCTTAGGTCTCTTCTAGATAATTCTAAAATGTTGCGAGTCATGAAAACATTTGTAGTGATAAAGCGTTTCGATTGCCTGACATTGGTTGTGTTCCTAAAATTGATTTCTATTTTCATAGATTCCCATATCTTCAACTCCATACTAAGAGAAGAAGCTGGCAAGCTGCAAAAAGGTTCCGGTCCTGTAAACCGACTTGATGATCTGAGTATCGCCAGCATATCGGCTTTTTCGTTACCATCTATTCCACAGTGTCCTGGAATCCACTATAGATTGGCTTGGTTACGACAAGACAGTTTTTGGAGAGACTGAATGCATTCCCAACTTGTTTTGAAGTGCATGTTGCCGATTTTAGAGCATTCAAAGCTGCTTGACTGTCGGACATTATGCATATATTTGAGTGTCTGTAATGTCTTCGCAAACATATTACAAGACACTCTAGAATTGCGTGAACTTCCACTTGGAATACGGATGGCCAACTTCCCATGGGAATCGATATGTCTATCTCAGGGCCAGTAACTCCTGCTTCCACTTGGTTGTTCAGTTTTAAACCGTCAGTATAAAACGTAATTAATCCTGAGCGAAGTTTCGGTCTTCCATGTCAATTGAAATTGTACTTTTTCTCCATCCAGTCTTCATTGTTTTTTTTTCATAGGAATTTTCAAAGGAATTTCCTCTTGAAATAACCGAAAGATTTCTGGAAAAGTTTCTTAATGATTTTCTGAAGAGTTTCCCGAATGAATGATCAAAATATAATAGTCCATAAGGAATATCCGAAAGCCTAAAAGATTTTTTGGAAAAGTTGCTAAAGAAATTCGGACGAATGGCCGAAGGAATTCTTAAAATAATTTTCGAAAGATTTCCTTGATGAAGTTGCTTCCGGAATATTTTGAGAATATTCAAAAAATTTCTTCTCAGATTTTCCGAAGGGCTCTCTTGAGAAACTTTTTCACAAATTTTTCACTAACTTCTGAAATAATTGCTAAGAAAATTCGTAGAATATATTCCGAAGAAATTCCTCCCTCCAGAAGTTACAAGTTCACAGAAGTTACAAGTTCACATCCAGGTGAGTCACCTGTTGACTTTAACCAACGCAATGCCGATTTCATTCTGGACTCTGAAAATGAAAGTATTCTACTCCCACTCCGGAAGTCCCTCAAAGCTCTCATTTGGGCTCTCTTCTTTATATCTTGTACGATAACGACATTTCCTTCATTTTGAAAAACATTAAAGTGTTAATTTATGCCGATGACATGAAGCTCTTTATGGAAATAAGAGATGTAGTCGACATCAATGTATTCCACAATGAAATAGACAAATTCTACATATGGTGCAATGTACACAGTTTGAGAACTCTTAAAATCGTAGATATCGTGATAAATTTTCATATTTATAGTTCTTAGTTTCTGTGGAAAAAAAATTGGTGGGAAATTTGGTATTTTTTGTTTATATTTATATATTTACCCGAAATTTTATTTTTTTTAAATGAAATATTATGATTTCTTTATAGAAAACTCTTCTTTTACAATTATCCAATTTTCGCTTCTTAAAAAGCTAATTTAATTTATTTTATATTTATTTTATATACATTTTGCATTATTTAGAGAAAATTTATATTTCTTGATTTTTTTTTACCCTGATTTCTTGATTTTTTTTATAAAATTGTCATTCTCCAGGAGGTGTTTTTATTTTGGTCAACGGCAGCAAAACAATATCTACATAAAGAATTAGAGAATGTTTCATAACAAATTCAGAAATTGACAATAAATTAATCAGGATAAAACCGATTTATTTTGTGCACCCTTCAACACCGCAAGTCAAGTATCGGAATAGTTTAGTTTTTGGCATTATTGATTATTTTTCCCTTCTACCAAAGCTGTGGCACCACCAACGAGCTGGGAACCGGCTTCATAGTGCTGGGTAAGATGCGCCAACGCGTGATTGGGTGGCAGCCAATCAACGCAAGGATGTGCAAGCTGAGGATTAAAGGCCGTTTCTTCAACTATAGCATCATCAACGTGTACTGCCCACACGAAGGGAGACCCGACGACGAGAAAGAAGCGTTCTACGCACAGCTGGAGCAGACATACGATGGATGCCCACTGCGGGACGTTAAAATCGTCATCGGTGACATGAACGCACAGGTAGGAAGGGAGGAAATGTATAGACCGGTCATCGGACCGGATAGTCTGCACACCGTATCGAATGACAACGGCCAACGATGCATAAACTTCGCAGCCTCCCGCGGAATGGTAGTCCGAAGCACCTTCTTTCCCCGCAAAAATATCTACAAGGCCACATGGAGATCACCTAACCAAGAAACGGAAAACCAAATCGATCACGTTCTAATCGACGGTAAATTCTTCTCCGACATCACGAATGTCCGCACTTACCGCAGTGCGAATATTGAATCCGACCACTACCTCGTTGCAGTATGCCTGCGCTCAAAACTCTCGACGGTGTACAACACGCGTCGAAGTCGGACGCCGCGGCTTAACATTGGGCGGCTACAAGACGGTAGACTAGCCCAAGAATACGCGCAGCAGCTGGAAGTGGCACTTCCAACGGAAGAGCAGCTAGGCGCAGCGTCTCTTGAAGATGGCTGGAGAGATATTCGATCCGCCATTGGTAGCACCGCAACCGCTGCACTTGGCACGGTGCCCCCGGATCAGAGAAACGACTGGTATGACGGCGAATGTGAGCAGTTAGTGGAAGAGAAGAATGCAGCATGGGCGAGATTGCTGCAACACCGCACGAGGGCGAACGAGGCACGATATAAACAGGCGCGGAACAGACAAAACTCGATTTTCCGGAGGAAAAAGCGCCAGCAGGAAGATCGAGACCGTGAGGAAACGGAGCAACTGTACCGCGCTAATAACACACGAAAGTTCTATGAGAAGTTAAACCGTTCACGTAAGGGCCACGTGCCACAGCCTGATATGTGTAAGGACATAAACGGGAACCTTCTTACGAACGAGCGTGAGGTGATCCAAAGGTGGCGGCAGCACCTGAATGGCGATGTGGCAGACGAAGATGGCGGTATGGTGATGGACCTGGGAGAACGCGCGCTCTTCTACCGGCTCCGGATCTCCAGGAAATCCAGGAGGAGATTGGCCGGCTGAAGAACAACAAAGCCCCTGGGGTTGACCAACTCCCAGGAGAGCTATTTAAACACGGTGGTGAGGCACTGGCTAGAGCGCTGCACTGGGTCATTACCAAGATTTGGGAGGAGGAAGTTTTGCCGCAGGAGTGGATGGAAGGTGTCGTGTGTCCCATCTACAAAAAGGGCGATAAGCTGGATTGTAGCAACTACCGCGCAATCACATTGCTGAACGCCGCCTACAAGGTACTCTCCCAAATTTTATGCCGTCGACTAGCACCAACTGCAAGGGAGTTCGTGGGGCAGTATGGGCGGTTTTATGGGCGAACGCTCCACCACGGACCAGGTGTTCGCCATTCGCCAAGTACTGCAGAAATGCCGCGAATACAACGTGCCCACACATCATCTATTCATCGACTTCAAAGCCGCATATGATACAATCGATCGGGACCAGCTATGGCAGCTAATGCACGAACACGGTTTCCGGATAAACTGACACGATTGATCAAAGCGACGATGGATCGGGTGATGTGCGTAGTTCGAGTTTCAGGGGCATTCTCGAGTCCCTTCGAAACCCGCAGAGGGTTACGGCAAGGTGATGGTCTTTCGTGTTTGCTATTCAACGTCGTTTTGGAAGGGGTAATACGAAGAGCAGGGATTAACACGAGTGGTACAATTTTCAATAAGTCCGTCCAGCTATTTGGTTTCGCCGACGACATAGATATTATGGCACGTAACTTTGAGAAGATGGAGGAAGCCTACATCAGACTGAAGAGGGAAGCTAAGCGGATCGGACTAGTCATCAACACGTCGAAGACGAAGTACATGATAGGCAGAGGTTCAAGAGAAGACAATGTGAGCCACCCACCGCGAGTTTGCATCGGTGGTGACGAAATCGAGGTAGTAGAAGAATTTGTGTACTTGGGCTCACTGGTGACTGCCGAAAATGACACCAGCAGAGAAATTCGGAGACGCATAGTGGCTGGAAATCGTACGTACTTTGGACTCCGCAAGACGCTCCGATCGAATAGAGTTCGCCGCCGTACCAAACTGACAATCTACAAAACGCTAATTAGACCGGTAGTCCTCTACGGACACGAGACCTGGACGATGCTCGTGGAGGACCAACGCGCACTTGGAGTTTTCGAAAGGAAAGTGCTGCGTACCATCTATGGTGGGGTGCAGATGGCGGACGGTACGTGGAGGAGGCGAATGAACCACGAATTGCATCAGCTGTTGGGAGAACCATCCATCGTTCACACCGCGAAAATCGGACGACTGCGATGGGCCGGGCACGTAGCCAGAATGTCGGACAGTAACCCGGTGAAAATGGTTCTCGACAACGATCCGACGGGCACAAGAAGGCGAGGTGCGCAGCGGGCAAGGTGGATCGATCAGGTGGAAGATGACTTGCGGACCCTCCGTAGACTGCGTGGTTGGCGACGTGTAGCCATGGACCGAGCCGAATGGAGAAGACTCTTATATACCGCACAGGCCACTTCGGCCTTAGTCTGAATAAATAACAATAATGATTGTTTTTCATTAGGAAAAGGGAAAAGCCAGTTTAAGTCGAACTTTTTTTTTGTTCTCTCTCAAATGGGCGAAAACCCTCTTCGTCTTTTTGTATCAACAGAATACAATTTAACTCCTAATGATACAATTATAACTTATACAACTATAGTCGACTCTTTACATCTCGATGTTCTTTATCTCGATATGTCTCCCTGTGTCGAAGTTTTTTTTTCGGTCCCTTTAATCTACATACATTTGAGCTTTCTACATCTCGATAACCTCCCTATCTCGATATTTCTTTTAGACCATGTACATACACATTAAAAACAAGCGATGACATTTGTTTTGTTGTTGTTTTTCGTAGCAGCGAACTTTTTTTCCATCTAGTACCCTTTACAATTTTTCTTCCATTCCTCGATCTCTCCTTATCTCGATGGTCCCTCCAATATCGAGATGTGGAGAAGCGACTGTACATTTTTTTGCTTGGTTCTAAATCTAGTTCCAATAAATAATCTCCTTTTCTAGAAGGGACAGGACGGGGGATAAACCTTTTCCGACCAGTGTTATGACTCAAATGAAAATTAAATTCAATTGGACAACGATTGAAAATTTCGCACATGCTTGAAAATGGTTTATTGTGCCCATAATTCGCTCGAGCGGAGAAAAAATAATAGTCTAGAACGAAGGCGCCGTTGACTGTCATTGAAATTCAGCTGGGACGAAAGTGGAGGACAGTCAATGTTCAAATGGAAAAGATCGACTACAAATAACGCACGGGCAGTATCACGGCGATCACGTAAATCTAACTCAATTGATCTACAGCGGTCCTCATAACTAGGCAAGTTGACAGGGTCTCCCCACGGGAGATGACGTAGGGAAGAAATCAGTCAAAAATATTGAATAGTTAAATAGTTATTATGATAATTGAAACAGATTTTACGACCGTGATTGTGATGAATGATTTGTTTATCAGCTTTATCGGTCAGTTCTACTCAAAGTAGATTCAAAGTAGAATTGAAAATCATCAGATGGAAAGCCGTTCGCTATGGCTCGAACAAGTATGAAACGATAGAGGGTGAAAGGGAAGAAAGGAACATCATATATTGAACAGCACAGTAGAACTGACCGATAAAGCCGATAAACAAATCATTCAAGGTTATTATGAAAAATCAATATTTAAAAACTTCCACAATAAACAAAAAAGTTCTTAACTGATTGCTGGTTCCGTTGTCTCTGACATTTAACGCACCGAAGTAAATTTCACCCACATTACAAATAACGGGCAAGGCGTGAACCCTCAATGGAACACTCACAGAATGCGCATTGTTTGTGCAAAGCAATCAGAGAATGGAAGCGGAGACATGGCCTACTACCTTCCGAAAAATTTTGTCTTACTCATCAGCAAAAGATCCACCCATCGTCAAATCGCGTACCAACAAGGTCGTCCGCTTACTTGAACACGTACTTCACAAACCTACCGAAAACGATCATCGTCTCGCGACTGAATTGAGCGCTGAGGGGTTCTTATTGTTTGGACAACTATGGTCGATTCTTTGAGTCGCTTTTTTTATTCAGTTAGGAAGTGATTGCGTTCGAATTGACCATTGCAAAAATTTGATTAATAACTGCGTGCCATTTCAGACTGCCGCTGGCGTTGGTACTCAAATTGCAATCGACCCTCGTAAAAGTGACTCTTCTATAAAGTCATACTTCATTGATGATTTTCAAAGCTAAACTGATAGAATGCGAAACAACTTAAGATGAAGTTTCAGTTTCAAACCTAAAGGTTATAGGCGATGGCCGCAAATGCTTTTCGCAAGAAGCCCAATATTCTGAAATCGATTACGATTTAGGCGATTCATGGAGTCCCCTCGCAGTTTAACCGAATTACGTACAATTTGGTAATATTCAATGGATATAAGTTGAACGCTACTTAATGGCGAGATTTTCTTACCCGTTAGCTGTCTTAAATTATGCCATTTCCTTTGTTACTCAACAACATCATCTCGAAGATACACCCAAAAAATCTGAGTATGTCACAGCCCAAAGCACCGATCCCACGGTGATTGGTGTCAATCCTAATTTGTGCAAACCGCTCGCGAACTTTGAAAGTGCGGTACCTACCTCCTGTGTGTGGTGCACTCGTATACCTACATTCCTACCGATTTACGATTCATTTGCCGCATGGAAAGATCAGTAGGTCGTCGGCATCGTTGTCGTCAGCACTTGAATCATACGCGCGCCACCTTACCGCCACCAACGCAAAGCACTAGGCTGCTGTGAAGACGAGAGTTACCGTCGCGTCGTCGGCACGCCCGCCGTTATTTCGTTCCCTTTCTCTACCAATACTTATGCTCCGTCTGATTGGTGGCGTTAACCAACTCATTTATCTAAAAGTTCAGGAATGGAAGAAAGAGCAAGAAATTAGATAATATAACTATTTTTATGGGCTAATTGGTACGATATATCTATATGTATGATATGCACTTTTACAAACTTTCACGAAATGATCATAGCTCACATATTCACTCCAGTGAAAACAGAGGAATAAACAGCAGCATAAAATGGAATGGTTTCCCTATAAAAAAGAGCCAGGAGTATTGGTCCAGTACATCATCAGTATGCTGTCTTCAACAAAAATCAGGATGTGCAATTGGTTGGGGTTCAGCAAATCCGCACTAAGCGTCTTTTTGACTGACTTGCGATATTTTATTCGTAGAATGAAAACGAAAATTAATTCATATCAGTTCATTTATACATTTGTTGTTGGATATCCTCAGTTATAGGGTGGACGGATCAGGGATGGGAAAAATCAAATTTTCAAAAAATCGAGTATGATCAAACTCACTCACGATCTTACATTTAAATTATCAAGTGATAAAAGCTCGCCAACGATTGAGAATCGTTTGAAAATCGTATCTTGATTTGAAGCACTTACCGCTACCGTTATTAAATGTCCCATCTACCTAAATAGAACTTTCCTGTTTTGGATGGGTGAATAGACTGAAACTATCCTGGATTTCATCTGGAAATTCTTCTCTATTGAGCAGAAAAATTCTTGAGTATGGGAAAATACCTATTCTTGGCAGTCTAAGAGATTCGGCAAATTGAATGATAAAAATAATGAATAATTAGACTAAAATACAGGGACAGTTCAACTGGTATACAAATGTATGCTCTTTCTTTGATGATTGGTGTTCACTAAATATAACAGCTTGTACCACAAACTCAGTAAATTTAATATAAAGTAACAGGTCATCGTTTCTTCTATTGGCATAGCAATTTCTATTATCAGCAATGAGTTTGCTCCCTTCAGCAACTAGACATGGAAGTAGAAAACTGGCAATATATTGGTGCAAAATGCTCGTTGTTTATATCCTCCAGTAGCAAAATTCATTCATATTAATCGGCCGCACGCTCATATCGCTTCACTCAATTTTGGAACAAACATTATTTATCAAAACTGGCTTAAAACAAAGCATGAATTTTATGTCATATAAACAAATAGGCAAAAGCATTTAAACACATTGTAAAACAAATTTAACCATCATGCGGCCAACAAAAAACAGACGTGAATGGCAGATAGGGTACCCGTGGACCCAGATATTGACATTTTCATAACTTTTACCATTTTCAACCTATTTGAATAATGTTTTGGAAAAGGGAACTTATATGCTTTTTGCCCACTTCCAAGATTTACATCTTTTGTCTTTTCAATGCCTTAGAGTCTACACGCGTAAGCAAAAGTCTATCAACCAGTTTCAAATATACAACTTGCTCTTTGCGGTCTTTAGATTTGAAGGTCCTTACATGATATGTTTGCTTCATAAAAAAAATCATGGGGGTTGTGTACAAGACACGACCGCTCGACGTAAACTATGTAAAACCAAATCTATACACATAAGAATGAATTTTTGTTTGTCTGCCCTTATAGACTAGGAAACGGCATGAACATTTGTATGTTGAGGTTTTTGGGAACGATGAAGGTTTTTATAATGGTATTAGACTAGGAATGGGCGATCTCGATCCGTTTTTTCTTGGATCGATTTTTTAAACTCGATTAATCGATTTTTTGAATCGATTTATTCTGGCCGATTTTTAATTGAATCGATTTTTTTGCAGCTGAATCGTCTGAATCGATTTTTTCTTGAAAAACGTCCATTCCTATATTAGACCTATCCTCTTCTGGAAGGGGGATTCCATACAAATGAAGTACATTCTTACACTACGTTTCACAGTTGAATAATAGATAATACCCTAAAAGTAAGCAATTATTTATGGTTGAAATGCGCTATGTAGGAACGGGAATGTTTATGAATTTTTCGATGAGCTTGGAAAGTATTGAAGTTGCAAAAGGAAAACGGTCATGTAAGCCACATACTACGGTGTTGCTATCACTTTTGATATAATTCATGGTCTGCGTAAAATCTGAATAGAAGCATTTGTATTTTAACACTTTTTTAAAATAAATGCCAACGTCGGATATTTTGTTCGTAGTTTTGCTAAAATCACATAGAATTGTGCGTGGTATCTTTTTAGCGTGTGTTTGATATGCTCACAAACACATTCTCTCGCTCTATTAGGGTCTCGCCGTGGAATCTCACTAACACACACCCAATAGCGTAGCCATGTAAAACTGATTTGTTTGCAACCACGGAACAGCTGTAATATGGTATTTGTTTGTTTACTGTTGCATTGTTTTGCGTTTTTCCTCTGCTGTTAATTTCAAATTAGTACGTGTAATACCGGTCTGTAAGTGGCGTGTTTTAGCTTTATCGCTAACGATTACGTGGTGCATACTAGTGCAGTGAAGAATCACGCGTAGTGAATTTGGAAATTGAGAAAATTCATCAACAATCGACGGGCGAGAAAAGTTTTTCTTTGCTTTTGCATATACTGCGATCACGGTACAAGTGATTCGAAGTCGACTCGATTGTGCGAATTGTTTACTCTCGATCATAGTAGTTTCTGTATGTACGGTTGTCGGGAGTGCGAAAGTTCAAGCGCAAAATACGACAAGGTCCGCGTCCTCGAACACAATGTCTCTAGTATGCAGTTCCTGCGCAAATGAGATCGGTGACATTCAAGTTGAGTGCCAAGGCTTCTGTAAAGCCATTTTTCATCCCCGTTGTTGTGGTATTGCTGCTGATGCGTTTGAGGAAGTTATGAAAAACAAGCAAATTTTCTGGATGTGCTATTCGTGTACTAAGCTGATGGATGACTTACGCTTCCGAAATACGACACGGGCGGCTTATGAGGTCGGACAAGTGCATGCGCTGAATTCTCATAGCGATATTATGCAAAATTATGTGCTTCGAACACAATCATCACTCCGTAGAAACCCCAAACGTTTTTGGTCGTTTGTTAACTCCAAACGAAAGGAAGTTGGTCTGCCTTCGTGCTTGCATCTGGGTGAAGAAATCGCCAGTTCTGAGCTGGAAAAATGTAATTTATTCGTTCGACATTTCCTAAGTACATTCAATGCCACCAGGGCCACCGCCGATCAAATAGCTGTTGCAAATCAATTCACGCCTAGAAATGTTTTAGATTTACATGCGTTTATAATCGATGAGCAGACCGTTCTGTCAGCCATCAGAAAATTGAAAACCTCGTACACTGCCGGCCCGGATGGTATTCCGTCTTCTGTGCTCAAGAATTGATCGAACTCGCTGGCTACCCACTTAGCTAGGATTTTCACACTGTCGCTCCAGGAGGGAAAGTTTCCTGATGAATGGAAGATGTCGCACATGTTTCCCGTTTACAAAAAAGGCGACAAAAGGAATGTACAAAATTACCGAGGCATCACATCCTTATGTTCTTGCTCCAAAGTATTCGAGATAATCATGAATGACGTTTTATTCAGTGCCAGTAAAGCATACATCTCTACTGCACAGCACGGCTTCTATCCAAAGCGATCTGTAGAAACGAATTTAATAGAGTTTGTTTCGCTGTGTGTTCGCACTTCAAGTTGATGCAGTTTATACGGATTTGAAAGCAGCGTTCGACCGCGTCGACCATGGAATATTGCTTGCAAAGTTAGAACAACTTGGAGTTAGTCGCCATCTAGTGTGCTAGTTCAAATCATATCTGTCGAACCGATTGCTTTCTGTGAAAATCGGTTCTTCACAGTCTGAATACTTCTCCAATACTTCTGGTGTACCACAAGGAAGTAATCTGGGGCCTCTCTTGTTCACGCTGTTTATCAACGAACTCTCCCGACTTCTACCTCCTGGTTGTCGTTTGTTTATGCGGATGATGTTAAAATGTTTAAGATTATCAACAGCATCGAGGATTGTGAAGAACTGCAATCGCATGTGGATAGAATGGCGAACTGGTGTTCTGCTAATCTCCTGACGCTCAGTATTCAAAAATGTAATGCCATTTCCTATTATCGGAAACACAAGCCGATAGTTTTTGACTATTGTATCTCTGGTACTACCCTCGAAAGAGTGAATAGGATTAAGGATTTAGGAGTCACACTGGATCAAGACATGACATTCAAGCCGCACTATAACGACATCATCGCAAAAGCTAATCGGCAACTCGGATTCATTTTCAAACTATCTGAAGACTTCCGGGATCCTCATTGCCTAAAATCTCTGTACTGCTCTTTAGTTCGTTCTATCCTTGAATTTTGTGCTGTAGTTTGGAGCCCTTATCATAGCGTCTGGATCTCAAGGCTAGAAACCGTGCAGCGTAGATTCGTGCGTTATGCACTTCGGCACCTTCCATGGAGGGATCCCGTTCATCTTCCCGCATATGAGGATCGATGTAGACTACTTGGTATTGATACTCTTCAAATGAGAAGGAATAGATCGCAGGTTGCCTTCGTGGCCAAAATCGTGACTGGTGAAATTGACTCTCCGGAACTTCTCATGAGGTTAAATCTTTATGCTCCGGAACGAACAATGCGTCAACGAGATTTCCTGCACCTTTCTCCGCGTAATCGAATGTATGGCATAAATGAACCTTTCCGTGCTGCTGCGGCTGCTTTTAACAACATTTATAGGCTATTTGATTTTAACTTACCATTGACCACTTTTTTAAGAAGATTTTAATCGTTTAATGTATATTTGTTTAAATTTACTATATTCATTAAGACTACCAAATGTCAGATGAATCAATGCAATAAACATAAACATAAACATAAACAAAATTATTTCAATTTGGGATTTTTGAATTTAATTTTTTTGTGTTTCGTAAATAGCATAATTAAACATGGTTTTAAAATGTACTGTACCGTCGTGTGGCGTCTATTCAAGTGACCAAACGCATCAAATGTTCCGGCTTCCATCAGTAGGGAAAAGAATAAGTGAACAGCAAAAATATTTGGCAGAGCATCGTCTAGCACTATGGGTGGAGGCCTGCAGGTTGAAAAAAAATCCTGCTTCGCACCATCGAGTCTGTAGTCGTCATTTCTTTTCTGGAAAACCTGCAAAACCCTGGGAAAAAGATGAAGTCGATTGGATTCCGACTCGCAATCTATCGGAATCGGACATGGATTCTTCAAATGTGTCAGCGGAATTGAGAGAAGAGGCAGAAAACGATTTAAGTGGTCACAGTGAAAATCTCGGTGGAAATCAATCTAGCGCTGTTTCTAGTACGTTGATGTATCACGAGGATTCAGTCAATGAGAGTAATATAGATTCAGAACACCAAGCTTCAGAGGCCGTTGACATCCATGCGAATCAACGAACAGATTGTCTACTAGATAATTCAAACGGTTCATTGTTTATATTGAACGTTATGAGTCCACTTATGCCCGCTTATCAAGAGTAAGTATTTTATAAAAAGACTACCAACGTCGTATTACAGTTGACAGATTTTAATTAAGTATAGTCCAAATAACTTGTGGTAGAACTAATACTAAATATTTTCTTTCTTTTTGTAAATGTTCTAGGTTGTCCTTCAAGTCAACTGATTGTGATTGGGTTCAAGGTCAACATGAGCTTCCAGTCATCAACTCAGAAAATGATTCAGGTTCAATGAACCAATCTACATCACTGAAGCTTTCAAACGATGAGTCGTATGCTCATCAATCTCAATCAATAATCCCAACTGTCATATCTGCGACATCGTACGTATATTAAATTCAATTTCATGCCACTAACAATGGTTTTTAACATTCATGTTATTTTCTGCATGCAGGGTTGAAGTATCATGTCCGGATGCCGCTCGAACGCCAATGCAAATCCGTTTCCCTTTTGACAATATCACCAACAATATCACTTCAGCTGGTGGAATGGCATATGCGAATTCCTCAAAGGTTGTATACTACAATGATGTGGGTGTGCAGACTGAATCATGCATGTTGAAAGAAGTGGAGCAATGGAAAAATATTATTGCACGATACGACAAAGAAGTTGTTTTTCTTCGAGCGCTTCGCGAAAAGCTACAGCAGAATTTACGTGCCTCCAAAAATGCGTATCAAATATCTGTTTCTTCACTTAAAAGCAACGATAAAAAATGCTGCTTTTTACTGGGCTCAGCGCTGGTCGCACATTAAGACGTCTGTATGAGTCACTAAAACAAGACATACCAGAATTCGACGCATTGAATAAGGAAAAGATTTTGGTACTGACGTTGCGCAAACTCCGATTAAATGAACCATTTTGTACACTTGGGTACTTATATGATTTAAATCAATCTGCTATTTCGAAGTATTTTTACGAGACAATCAACGCCATTTTCCCATTCATGAAGGCTTTAGTTAGGTTTCCATCAAGAACCACGTTGAAACAGCATATGCCATCAGCATTTCGCAGAAAGTATAGTGATGCTCTAACTGTTATTATCGATTGCTTCGAAATAAACATTGAATCGCCAAATAATAAAGCAATGGTGGCTAGTGCAAACGTTTTTTCCAGTTACAAAAAACACAATACAATCAAAGTATTGATAGGGCTAAGCGCGTCAGGCAGCATTATTTACGTATCAGAGGCATTTGGTGGACGCACTTCGGACAAAGAAATAGTGAAACTATCAGGTTTCTTGGTTCTCATAAACGAGGGAGATTTCGTGATGGCGGACCGAGGGTTCATTATAGATGACCTACTAGCGCCATTGAATGCATCCATAACGTATCCAGCTTTCAAGAAAAAGAGCCAACAGCTTGAGCCACTTGATGCAATTCATTCGAAAGAACTTTCATCACTGAGGATACACGTTGAACGATTGATTGGATCTCTGCGGCAGAAGTTTTTAATATTAACGGATATAATTCCCATTACAATGCTGCAACATTGGAACAATAACATTCCGGCGATCGATCAAATAATTATCATACGTTCAGCTCTAATTAATTTATGCCCAACGATTGTTCCTGTAGTTTAATATACTTTATTGTAACAATAAAGATTACATTTGTACATTTTATTTTTCGGTTATTTTCTTAGCTACTAGCTCTGGAAATATTACATTTTCGAAGAAACTCAATGCCTTATTCTTGCAAATTTCCCAATAATTATCGTTGCGTTTGATCTCAAATACTAGAACTTGATGCGGTGACCACACATAAAAATAGCCAAAATTAGCTTTACAAATGTGAACCTGCATGAATGCTTGGAAGAAATATTTATGCTTCGTTTTCAAAATAATATGATGTTCCTCATTTCGTGTAATGAAAGAGTCCTTTAGCTGCAATAATGTGTCAACCATATCTGCACGATTGCGAGCTGAGAAGGGGCACTTCACTTCGACTGTTATTACACCGTGGCAATCACACAAAAATATTGCATCCGGCGATGCACCCATAAACGGATAATCTTCATGAATTACAAATCCCGATTTTCTTTTTAACAAGTTCTGATGCAAGTGCTTCACTGATTCGAACAATTGCTCAACTGCTTTTACTTCGTAAGTTTTGCCGTATCTTGTAGCGGATGAAGTGAATGTTGCTTCATTGGGGTAACATATTCTTTTCACCAGTGACATCGATGGTTGCTCCGGTTTTGTGCAACACACATCTTTCATGTTTGAAGCCGTGATACGCCCACTCCGGAAAACATTCCACCACTTGGAATCCGATTGGTCTGCGGTAAGCTTATCAATCTTCATCAACAGATCTGGATCATTTGTGGGACGATTCAAATATGACGTCCACTACTTTTTGAGATTTCTAGACCCCCCTCCCCCCTCTGTCACGCTTTTTTGTATACCTAGTATATGCAGTGTCACAAAATCTTAGACCCCCTCCCCCCCTAAAATCTATGACTTCATTGTTGAATGACCCCTGTAAAATTGCGAATGAACTCTGCCGCTACTTTTTGTAACTGCTCAATTGTACTCTTGTTCAAAGGGTCGTAGAGTAGTTGGAAATTGTAGTTCTTAAGATCATTTTTAAGTTCAGATTCGTGTGTACAAATTGTACAACTAAAGGCCATTTGTTTTTCACCACAAAATAGAGTGGTACCAGCAACATTTATTCCGTCCATCTGTAGCGAGCTCAATAAGTTTCGACAGCGAAAATCGTAATTAGTTGAAGTTGATGGAGTGGTGGCATAATATGTTTTCTGGATCTGCTTGCCAAAGTCAATGTCACGTACTTTTTTATACAGGTTTTCGCTGATACTCGTCGGTGGCTTCTTCCAGTACGCCGGTAAATCAGTAACTGACAACTAGAAAAAAAGTACACATTAGTAATGAAAAACTACCTATTATAGATTCAGACACTAACCGAAGTGAGCTCTCGCGATAATCGGGGTTTTTCCCCGTTGTAATACAAAATAGCTTCCATGCCTTTAGCGCAATCTTTGGGTTGACCCGTAAATGGATTTGGATCCTCGACCAGGAATTGATATATGCTGGCAAATGTGATCGTCAAAGGCACTTCCTGCGCCGTCGTTTTCAGTGTTGACGGGTTCACTCCGTAACACATGGCGATTTTCTCGCGATATCTTCGTGCAGCCACTTCACAATCCTTTAAAAAATATAAATATATAGTAATAAATAAAATTATGATAAAGTTAATTTCTCACCATTTTTCCACTGGAGAAGTCGATTTACCAATTGACAGCTAATTGTTTATTATTTTCAATCAGCAAACATAAGTAGTAGTGAAACTTCTCACTAATACTAAGGGACGCAGAAACCCTAATTCCAAAGTGTGCTGCTGTCAAAGAAAACGAACAGTCCCGATTTTATTTAGTGAAACATAGAGCAAATATTACATAAATTTGCTCTTTGTGGTGATAATCAAGTAGTGATGAAGTATAATAAGTAGTTTACGTACTTAATTTGTCGTGTCATATGCAATAAAGAGAAGAAACAGGCGATCCAAAAAAGTAAGTAAGAGTTTGCTTTTCGTGCGCTGCTTTCTTTGGCAATGCAATAATGACAAGAATTTTGTAGGTGCAAATTTGTTTCGGTGATTAACTCATCAAATCTTGCAACAAACAAACAACTTATTCAAATGAAAGCCTAGACTTGAAATTGTGTGATTGAATCAAAATTATGTTCATAAATAGTGTGCGTTTGCTGGAAAACGCAAATATTGTTGAGGGTGCCAACAACTGTCGCACCCTGCCAATGCCGTATTCTACCCTATTAAAAAAAAATCTTTTGGAGAATTTTTTGGTTTTTTTCTCTGCAGATTTCACGAGAAATACTTTGGAATTTCCGTAAGAACATCTTTGGAAACCAAATAAGGATTTTTTTTAAATATTGACGTGCAATAATTTCAAATTTCAACGGATAATTCTTTGGAATTTCCAAATAAAACTTTTTAGGATTTTCCAGAAAACAAAACTTTAAACAGCGGCACGACGATACAAAAATGCCAGGTCGGTGGGGCACAGTTTTTGGAAAGAATAGAATGCATCGAAAATTACATTAGTTGGCTTCGAGATCTGGTTCCAGCACCCGTAGACGGTAGATTAAAGTTGATTTTATTTTCAATTGATTTTTGTTTTGTTTGATTTTGATTTTGTGCTGTTCGAAATTTGATTTTTGTTGTAATGTTTTATTACTAAAATGGATTTCAATAACTGAATTACTTAACACATGATTGATTTTCAAATAGAGGTGTGCGCCGCCGTGCCACGCTACCACCGAATTTGGCCGAAGACCACATGGCTGAAAGATGCTTAGACCATTTGGTAGGAGACGAAATTTATTTCGCTGAAAATGTCATTTGGTCGATCAGTTCATTTACTTGAATATAACGGTTGGCCGACTAGCTCAATTGGCCGAATATGCCCTTTGGCCGAAATGGTCGTTTGGCATAAAGCGCCGAAATGGACATTCGACATTCAGCTGAATTGGTAATTTTGGATATTTTCAAGACATTAATGGAATAATCTTTTCAATTTCGCTGGAAGAATCTGATCAACTTCCTCAGAAAATATTTTATTTTTTTCCAGAAATTATTCTCAGATTTTCCACGGGAGCTACTATGAAGTTCCGAGAATTCTTTGAAATTACCAAATGGAGCTCTTTGGATTTCCCAAGGGAAATTGATCGGAATTCGAGCGACAAATTCTTCAGATTTTACATGTGAATCTCATAAGAATTTTCACGGAAAGTTGTTCCAAATTTCTACAGGAAAATATTCGAAATATACGCGGAAAGTTTCTGTTGAGCTTCTGTTGAGTACTCTTCAAAATGTACTCAGTAAAACCTTCATAATTATAGGAGCTTATAACTGGAAGAAGGGATGCTTTCACGTTGACTTTCTCAATCTAGATTATTTAAGACAACTAGTTTGGCATAGCCAACGTTAAAACAGGACATTAATTGGAATTTTCATGAGAAGTTTTCCGGAATTTCCTCGAAAATTCTTCAAAGTTTCTACAGAACATTGTTCAAAATATAGAATTCAAAATAAAAATATTTGGTTTTCAACTCGAAATTTTTAAGGATTTTTTTTTGGATTTCTACTGAAAATTCTTTGCATTGTCCACAAGAAATTCTTGGGAAATTCGATTGGCCGAATGCACCAGACGGCAGAACTGGTAATTTGTCGAATAAGGTGTTTGCTCCAATAAGTCGTCTGACCGAAACGATCGTTTGACCACAGAAGTCATTAGCCCAAAATTGCCCAAAAATGTTATTTGGCATACGACCAAATGTCAATTACTGAATTGGTCGAAAATGGCCACTCGTTTGGCAAAATGGCTCAATTGTCAATTGAACATAATTTCGTAATATTTCTACTTTTTAAGTCGATACTGGCCTTTAAACCAAAAGTCATCCAACTAAATTGCATTTAGCCGAGCCGAACTGAACGTTTATCTGAAACTGTTATCAGGTCGAAAATGTGGTTTGGCAGAAAGCGACAAACAGCCGAAAGGAACGGCATTTCGGGGTGATGACTATTTCGGCCAAACGATCTGTTAGGGAAAACGACCTTTTCGGTCAAACTACCAGTTCGGCCGTATTTTGCTTTCAGCCAATGGAATTTCTCAAGTATTTGGACAATACACTAGTCGTAAGATAACTGCAACATGTTTACGTTTCACTTTAGCGAATGCCGTTCGATAACTGCAACGCATTCTAGACATCAAACGGTTGTCAGTCGACGTCAGATGCAATTAAAGTGTATGCAAGTATCGAATTACAGTTAAAAAGCATTGCAGTTTAGGGGTGATTCAACTATGACGTCCATTACTTTTTTAGATTCCTTGACCCACCCTCCCCTCTCTGTTACGCTTTTTTGTATATCTACTATATGTACTGTCACAAAATCATAGTTCCCCCCCCCCTAAAACCTTTGACATCATTATTGAACTAAGTGACTTGCAGTTATCGACTAAACGGATGCTCAAGTAAAACTATTCAGATCATCATTGACAAACATAGAAAAACTCTGTACAGAAAATCATTAACCACATTATCACCAATAAAATAAATGTATAACTTAACCAGACCCTTACGTTCTAAACTTAAAATAATTTCCAAATGAATATTTTGGAAAACTTAAAGAATTTTTTGAACTTCATTAAATTTTTCAGGCGAAATTCGAAAGATTCTTCCATTAATGTCTTGAAAATATCCCGAAAAAAAGCAAAAAAAAAACTTAAACAATAGTAACCCAACGAAGGGCACGGCATATCAAGTATGTTGCCCTGGTACCAATTGTATGACCAGTTCTGTTAGGAAAGTGAGTGTTGGGGCGAGTTTCTTGCTTGAATAAAACCATCTGTGAAATAAGAGCATTTTATTAGAAAGTGAGAAGTGAGTAAGTAAGAAATAAGTAACTTTTCTAACGGAACTGGTCATACAATTGTCATCAGGGCAACATACTTGATATGCCGTGTTCTTTGTTCGGTTACTATCGTTTAAGCTACAGCCCATACTCGTGGCCTTTAGACAGATTCGCTCGCCCATAATTAGAGAGAAATAAGGAGTAAGAAATGAGTTAGAAATGTGTCACTCAGTTTTTATTTCTGAGGCTCGGCAAAATCCGCACAGCCGTTTGACAGAAAAAATATTAGAAAATCTTTATTTGTTTATTTGTTTATTTGTTAAAATTTTTCATCTGACCCAAAGTCTTAATGAATGATATAATATTAAATTACAATTACTACAATACTAAATTAACACTGAATTGTACAGCTTCTTTATCCCAGATAATCTTCCGTCGTCTGTCACCATTAGTGAACGAGTTCGTGGAAAGTGAACGAGTTCGTGGGAAGTTATCAAGCCGGCTTCGTTGACGGCCGCTCGCCAACGGACCATATCTTTACTGTACGGCAAATCCTTCAAAAATACCGTGAATACCAGCTCCCAACGCACCATCTGTTCGTTGGTTTCAAGGCGGCATACGACAGTATAGACCGCGTAGAGCTATGGAAAATTATGGACGAGAACAGCTTCCCTGGGAAGCTTACCAGACTGATCAAAGCAACGGTGGGTGGTGTGCAAAACTGTGTGAAGATTTCGGGCGAACACTCCAGTTCGTTCGAATCGCGCCGGGGACTAAGACAAGGCGATGGACTTTCGTGCCTGTTGTTCCACATTGCGCTAGAAGGTGTCATGCGGAGAGCCGGGTGTAACAGCCGGGGTACGATTTTCAACAGATCCAGTCAATTTATTTGCTTCGCGGATGACATGGACATTGTCGGCCGAACATTTGCAAAGGTGGCAGAACTGTACACCCGCCTGAAACGAGAAGCAACAAAAGTTGGACTGGTGGTGAATGCGTCAAAGACAAAGTACATGCTTGTGGGCGAAACCGAGCGCGACAGGGCCCGCCTGGGAAGCAGTGTTACGATAGACGGGGATACCTTCGAGGTGGTCGAGGAATTCGTCTATCTCTGATCCTTGCTAACGGCTGACAACAACGTTAGTCGTGAAATACGAAGGCGCATCATCTATGGAAGTCGGGCCTACTACGGGCTTCAGAAGAAACTGCGGTCGAAAAAGATTCACCACCGCACCAAATGTGCCATGTACAAGACGCTTATAAGACCGGTTGTCCTCTACGGACATGAAACATGGACAATGCTCGAGGAGGACTTGCAAGCACTCGGAGTATTCGAGAGACGGATGCTTAGGACCATCTTTGGCGGTGTGCAAGAAGACGGTGTGTGGCGGCGAAGAATGAACCATGAGCTCGCCTAACTCTACGGCGAACCCAGTATCCAGAAGGTAGCTAAAGCCGGAAGGGTACGATGGGCAGGATATGTTGCAAGAATGCCGGACAGCAACCCTGCAAAGATGGTGTTCGCTTCCGATCCGGCAGGTACGAGACGGCGTGGAGCGCAGCGAGCGAGATGGGCAGACCAGGTGCAAAACGACTTGGCGAGCGTGGGGCGTATCCGAGGATGGAGAGATGCGGCCTCGAACCGTGTATTGTG
This sequence comes from Armigeres subalbatus, assembly GCF_024139115.2. Classification (NCBI taxonomy): domain Eukaryota; kingdom Metazoa; phylum Arthropoda; class Insecta; order Diptera; family Culicidae; genus Armigeres; species Armigeres subalbatus. Next base: position 96,220,075 of record NC_085139.1, on the reverse strand, counting down.
GCGTCAAATTGTTGATTCAGTGTTATCTGTTTAGATGTAAACTAAATAAATGAAATGAATGTACAGCTTCTTCGAAAATCTACTGGACGCTTCACCAAACTCAAACAAGTTCTCCACCTGCGTAAACATTCGGAGGCACGCTGTAATCGGCTTGTGATATCCAAATGACGTTCTGTGGAATCTAGGTTGTAGCAGATTCGTGGTGTCGCGTACGCCTTGGGGGTGTACGGAAATCCAAAAGTGACAGTAGATGCGGTGAGTCAGTTTCTCCAGTTAGAAGCTTCCCAACAAACAACGCTTGCTGGATCTTCCTTCGTCGTTGTAACGTGTCCAGCCCTAGAAGTCTACACCGATCCGGATACGGAGGAAGATTTGAAGAATCTCGCCAGGGCAAGTTTCGCAGGGCTAGTCGAATAAATCGCTTCTGTATGCGTTCAATCCTTAAACACCATGAAACCTGGTATGGGGCCCAAACAATCGAAGCTGTTTCCAATATGGGTCGAACCAAGGCACAGTATAGTGGTTTCAGGCAATAAGGGTCTGTAAAGTCTTTGGTAATCTTGGCGATAAAACCCAGCTGACGAGTGGCTTCAGAGATAACAGCCGAGCGATGTTCGTCGAACGAAAATTTAGCATCTAGCATAACACCTAAGTCCTTTATTTGTTGTACCCTGGTCAGCGATACCCCGACAGGCCTATAAACATGAACAAGTCTAATATACTGTTATTCAGTCACATGACAGATCGTAGCAGCCAGTCAATTCTTCCTTCATCACGAGGTCAGTCACGAGTGCAAGCAATGTAAACATGATGGATGATTCGTATGTGCGATGTTGAATTGCACAAATGCAATAGTCGAAAACAATTGGTGATGCAATGCGATGGAACGTTATCACCACACATTTAGGGACACTAACAATCAGCTTGTTATTGCTGCACCACACGATGAATACATTGAGCAACGCTTGGAGGCGTTCACAGTCTTCATATGAATAAGATAAAACTTCATGTGTGACAACAGTGCATGCGACTGCTGAAAAACGACTGTCATGTTTTGATTATAATCAACTGTAACTAGATTGCAATAATTCATGAAATCATTAAGTTCGATGTGTCACATGATTCGCATATTTTCGTTAAGTGACCCCGTAACAGGTTACAGCGGAACGTCCAGAATCCGGAATAAAGGCCATATTTCAGACCGATCAAATTTGACATAGTTTATGCGTCGTTTCCAATCAAAATATCTAAAATAATCATTTTCGAAGTATGCGTTCTGAGAAATGGTCAGAAGCTAAATCCTATTTAAAATCCGAAATAACTCCGTAACCAAGTAGCCGATCCTAGCAATCCATTAGACTCTTAAATTTTGAATTGGTGGAAGTTGCGAAAAAAATGTTGAAAGACAAAAAAGTCAGAGCCAAAAAGATTTTTATTTTCGTTTTCAAAGGGGGGGGGGGGTTGATAACGGAAACGGTTAAGCTAGTAGAAACTAGTAGTAGAAACGAGAATAGAATTTGCGACCATGACCATTCAAATAGCTTAGCGGGGCTGTTCTGTCGAGAAATACATTATCAGCTTAGTGTTTTTACGCATCAGTCCTGCTATGTGGTTAAATTCTATAATTAATGACTAATGCATTAACGATAGACATATATTTTTAAATTGAACTGTTTACGTGGAGCCCGTAGTAGGCCCGACTTCCACAGATGATGCGCCTTCGTACTTCACGACTAACATTGTTATCAGCCGTTAGCAAGGATCCGAGGTATACGAATTCCTCGACCACCTCGAAGGTATCCCCGTCTATCGTAACACTGCTTCCCAGGCGGGTCCTGTCGCGCTCGGTTCCGCCCACAAGCATGTAATTTGTATTTGACGCATTCACCACCAGTCCAACTTTTGTTGCTTCACGTTTCCGACGGGTGAACAGTTCTGCCACCTTTGCAAATGTTCGGCCGACAATGTCCATGTCATCCGCGAAACAAATAAATTGACTAGTTCTGTTGAAAATCGTATCCCGGCTGTTACACCCGGCTCTCCGCATGACACCTTCTAGCGCAATGTTGTACAACAGGCACGAAAGTCTATCACCTTGTCTAAGTCCCCGGCTGTTCTCGTCCATAATTTTTTATAGCTCTACGCGGTCTATACTGTCGTATGCTGCCTTGAAATCAACGAACAGATGGTGCGTTGGGACCTGGTATTCACGGCATTTTTTAAGGATTTGCCGTACAGTAAAGATCTGGTCCGTTGTCGAGCGGCCGTTTCCGAAGCCGGCTTGACAACTTCCCATGAACTCATTCACTAATGGTGACAGACGACGGAAAGTGATCTGAGATATTACTTTGTAGGCGGCATTAAGGATGGTGATCGCTCGAAAGTTCTCACACTCCAGCTTGTCGCCTTTCTTGTAGATGAGGCATATAACCCCTTCCTTCCACTCCTCCGGTAGCTGTTCAGTTTCCTAGATTCTGACTATCAATTTGTGCAGGCAAGTGGCTAGCTTTTCCGGGTCCACCTTGATGAGCTCAGCTCCGATACCATCCTTACCAGCTGCTTTATTGGTCTTTAGCTGTTGAATGGCCTCCTTAACTTCTCTCAAGGTGGGGGCTGGTTGGCTTCCATCGTCCGCTGAACTGACGTAGTCATCTCCTCCGCTGCCTTGACTTTCACTGCCTGTACTCTCAGCGCCATTCAAATGTTCCTCGTAGTGCTGCTTCCACCTTTCGATCACCACACGTTCGTCCGTCAAGATGCTCCCATCCTTATCCCGGCACATTTCGGCTCGCGGCACGAAGCCTTTGCGGGATGCGTTGAGCTTCTGATAGAACTTGCGTGTATCTTGAGAACGGCACAGCAGTTCCATCCCATCGCACTCCGCTTCTTCCAGGCGCCGTTTCTTCTCCTGAAAAAGGCGGGTCTCCTGTCTCCGCTTCCGTCTATAACGTTCCACGTTCTGCCGGGTACCTTGCTGCAGCGCGACCGCCCGCGCTGCGTCCTTCTCCTCCAGAATCTGTCTGCACTCTTCGTCGAACCAATCGTTCCGTCGACTTCGACCCATATACCCGACGTTGTTCTCCGCTGCGTCGTTAATGGCTGCTTTGACTGTATTCCAGCAGTCCTCAAGAGGGGCCCCATCGAGCTCACCCTCTTCCGGCAACGCTGCCTCGAGATGCTGCGCGTATGCAGTGGCGACATCAGGTTGCTTCAGTCGCTCTAGGACCTAGGTCGTACCGCGGGGGTCGTCGGTACCGTACATTGTTGATGACGGATAGTTTTGGGCGCAGTTTCACCATCACCAGATAATGGTCAGAGTCGATGTTAACGCCACGATATGTCCTGACGTCGATAATGTCGGAGAAGTGCCGTCCATCAATCAGAACGTGGTCGATTTGTGATTCTGTCTGCAGTGGTGATCTCCAGGTGTACCGATACGGGAGGCTGTGTTGGAAGTAGGTGCTGCGAATGGCCATATTCTTGGAGGCGGCGAAATCAATTAGTCGTAGGCCGTTTTCGTTCGTCAGCGTGTGCTCCCGATGAATTTGAGGGATTTGCTGTTCCACGAACCGAGTTTCCAATCGCTAGTCCCTTTTCGTCGTAGTGGTCTTCGCCGATGGTTCCGGTCCGTACTCTCTTGTTGATTGTTCGTTGCTTATGATTTTTTAAAGGCTGGCTTACAGGGCCTGACACCAAACCCCCTAAATTTCCGGAAGACCATTCCTCCTTATTTCCGGTGGACCATGGTGCACAGTTTCACTTAGAGTCCCTCGCTGGCACTCGGACGATGATCAGCCGCCCCTAACATGGAGAACAGAAGCTGTTGTGAGCCGATCCTGACATGGAGAACAGACGCTCAATAAGATTTGCACCTCCGGAGAGGAGTTTCATGTGTCATTGCCGTTTAATATCTCTTGGAAATTCAGAAGATTTTTTCTTGAAAATTTAGAAGTCTTCTTCTTATTCTATAGCTCCTCATTCCAACTGGAACTTGGCCTGCTTTTTAACTTAGTATATTTTATTAGCATTTCCCCAGTTATAAATTGAAAGCTTTTCTATGCCAGCCATTGCATGAGTATGGATCTTATGTGGCCAGTACAATGGATACACTATACTAAGGGTGTCGAGAATGTTTCCCACCCGAAAACATTTTAGACAGGAACGAAAATTGAACTCGCCATCTCCGGATTGGTAATCCTACGTCTTTGCTCGCATGGGAAACTGGAGGCTGAAAATTCAAAAGTGTTCTGTTTTTCGAAAACATCTCTTGGAAATGAAGAAGAATTTCTCGTGAAGATTCAGAAAAACTTGGCGAAGAAATTCATTAGAATCTATATACATAAAATAAATTTCTGTCTGTCTGAACCCTATAGACTTGGAAACTACTGGCTACTTGGCGTGAAAATTTGTATGCAGAGGTTTTTGGAGCCGGGAAGTTTCTTAAGACGGTTCGATATCCCTCCCCGCTTTGGAAAGGGGGGTTTCCAAGCAGATCAAACAATATTTTTTTCATAACTCGAGAATTAATCAAGCAAATGGAACCAAATCTAGCATGTTGAGGTTTTGGAAGGGAAGATATGTTTCTGTGGTGGTTCGGAGCCCCTTCCACTTCTGGAAAGGAGGGCTCCCATGCAAATAAAACTGAAATTTCTGCAAAACTCAAGAACTAATCAGAGAATAAATCAAAGCGAAACAAAGCTCGGTGGGTCTTCTAGTGTCAAATAAACATAAGAAACTTTAGGCGGAAAATTTCTCTTGTAAATGAAGAAGAATTTCTCGTTAAGATTCAGAAGAATGTTTATGAAATTTATTAGAATGTCAAATAAAAATAAGTCCTAAATGTAAACAATATGTTCCACCGAAAATTATTTGCATCCCCCCATTCCCCACGGAACTGTTTTGAATTTTCAGACAGAATTCCCACATTTTTACGGAGTTTACACTGAAGATTGATTTGTTTTTGCCTTTCTCGTATATCTACAAAGTATACGTAAAGGCTATAGGATCACTCCAAAACCGAACTTTTGATAGAAAACTCGGAGACCCATAGTGTTATATACCAATCGACTCAGCTCGACGAATTGAGGTGATGTCTGTATGTGTGTATGTATATGTGTGTGTGTGTGTACAAAATGTAAGACACACTTTTTGGTACTTAGCATTATTCGATTTACTCGCAACAAGTTGCAGTCGACGCGTATTGCGATCTAGTTGTTTCCTATTGAAAATTGGCCCGATCGGTCCTTGCGTTCCAAAGTTATTCATTATTCCCCCTTTGGGAAAAAAATTTCAAAAACGAGAAAAAAATTTTTTTTTCAAGGATTGCAGCATTGCATTTAAATGACCGCAAATGCATATGAATTGATAGAAAAAGTAAAATCTATCCCCCTAAAGTGCTATTTCGACCTCTCTTATGTGTTTTTCTTATTTTTAAATGCGCGAGAAAGGCACTACCAACGCTAGGTGGATTGATCTGGGTTTTTTTATTAACAATTGGTAGTAAAATTTCCTAAGCAATTTTTTCAGAGATTCTGTATAATTTCCGCGAGAATAGTTTAAAAATCATTCGGAATTCCAACACTTTATCAGGATTATACGAAGTAATGTCAAAGTTTTTGCAGGAAATTTCATAACGGGATTCTTCCTGAATATCCACAAGAAATTTTTTTGAGGTTTTTTCTAAAGCTTTTTTTCTAAAATTATAACAGCAGTGCGCTGATGCAACAGTGTCGGCGACGTGATGCCAAAAACCATCTGCGGCGGTAGCGTGGCGCGTCGGATTTTTTTAAAAATATTTTTCCAATTAAAAAATTTCAAAATTTGTTGTGAAAATTAGGACTGTATCGCAACCTGTTTTTTCTTTTTGCCTTTCTCGTATACAAAGTATACGTAAAGGCTATAGGATCACTCCAAAATCGAACTTTTGATAGAAGGCTCGGAGACCCATAGTGTTATATACCAATCGACTCAGTTCGACGAATTGAGGTGATGTCTGTATGTGTGTATGTATGTGTGTGTGTGTGTGTGTGTGTGTACAAAAATGTGAGACACACTTTTTGGCACTTAGCATTATTCGATTTGCTCGCAACAAGTTGCAGTCGACGCGGAATACGGTCTAGTTGTTTCCTATTGAAAATTGGCCCGATCGGTCATTGCGTTCCAAAGTTATTGAAAAAACATTGTTTTTCTGCCAAGGGTCCCCCCTTGGGAAAAAAATTTCATAAAACGAAAAAAAAAATTTTTTTCAGAGATTGCAGCAATGCATTCAAATGACCGCAAATACATATGAATTGATGGAAAAAGTAAAATCTATCCCCCTAAAGTGCTATTTCGACCTCTCTTATGTGTTTTTGTTATTATTTTAATGCGCGAGAAAGGCACCACCAACGCTAGGTGGATTGATCTAGGTTTTTTTTTTATGGATATAGAATGGGCCTTAGATTCACGTACGCCCACATAGCGTCTTTTCAATCCAACGCGCACGCAGCGGTCAAATAACGCAGGTATGGTGCGTCGACGCTGCGTTACCGCTTTTTCTCGCTATTGGCTATTGTCATTCACCAAAACCTTTTCGTGTAAAAAAACCCACGTGGTTCGAGAGCTAGCCCCCCTCTCCCCATGTGGCTTATCGTGGTCATTTTCCAAACCCCCCTCCCCCTTCACCCGATGTTCGTTAAAAATCAGGCAAATGTAAAGCAATTTTTCAATTTTTTGTTTTAAATTTTGAAAATACTTAAAGGCGTCAACAAATAGAGGTTTTTTGAGAAAGTTGACCATAAATAAAATAAATAATCGATTGAGCGAATAAAAAATGTTGACGGTATAGGTCAATTGCATAATGAAGTGGCTATTAAATAAACGCGCTAAATACACGATTTTAGCCACTGCGTAGTGGGAGAAAGACTACAGCCCGCGCTAACAAGGGGCTGTGTATCGATGAAAATTAATACAGTCTGGTGAGGATATCTGGAAGGATTTTTGGAATCAGCTGAAGACGTACCATGAGAAGGTAACAGTGACATCAAGAGTTTCCCTCCTGAAGAAGCTTTGCAACTTGAACCTATTCGAAGGCGGCGATATGGAGAGCCACCTATTTGAGGTGGAGGAGCTGTTCGAAAGGTTACACAACGCCGGCCAAGATCTGGAGAATTCCCTCAAAGTTGCAATGATCCTGCGAAGCTTGCCGGATTCATATAGCGGACTTGTGACGGCGCTGGAAAGCCGTCCCAACGCGGATTTGACACTGCAGCTTGTGCAATCAAAGCTTCTTGATGAGTACGAGCTGCATATGATATGATATTACATATGATGACATATTGAAAATTAATAGCACAAACGATCATATTTACTGAAGTAATTGTGTGTTCATTTAGCTTTTATATATCAAATATTTTTCTTTATTTTGCTATCAAGATCATGACAGAAGGTCCAATACCACCGTTTAGCAATGCAAGGTTTAGGCGAAACGGCGGGGCCTCCGAAGTGATTCTCTACCCTATTACATTTTCAGTGTTGTAAGCCATGTGCTAACGCTAGCATTGTGATTGAGAAAGGTCTACGTCTAGTAGAGCGCTGGCTATGTGATCGCACTGGTTCATCTGCATCAACTCATCACCTGCGCTCCACGAATAAGACTTGAGCAATCGGATCTTTTCGCGAGTGAATGATCGTGTGCGTTCAATTAGCCGTGCCCATCGAAATTACACGCCGATCTGCGTGGAAGTGCACACGTTTGGAAATTCAATACGATTTGCGAAAAAAAACTTCTCATCACGCCGGCAATCGTTTAAAGCTAAACGATTTGCTCTGAGTGACCCCTTCCGGGATGCTTTCCAATCAAAGAAACAGCTGGCGGATGGCAGGGCAGTCATTGACCATTGCTGCGGTAGCCCCCGTGCCGCGGGGTAGGCAATTGTTGTTATAGTTCCCTAAAGGCAGAGCAATCGGGTTAACGGTCGGCGGCAGGTCACTCCGTGGTGGATCCCACGGATTCGAAATGAATTAACTGCCCAGTTAGTGGCCGCGCGGTGGTTCATTGCCGGTGCTGCTGCTGCCCAGAAGTCGATTTTTAAATTAATGGCTAATTTGCGATTAAATTGATGCACTGATTCCTAATACCGTGCCATTACGCGGTGGGCTTGAGTTAACCAACGCTAAATGGCGATTTTCATTCGAGCGCACTATGGAGAGGTTACGTTTTATTGTTGCAATCGAGAGTGTGGTAACATTGGCTGTGCTGTATGGAATGAGATAAAGGGAAGATGTTATGCTTGTCGATTGACGAATTACTCATACCAGGTGTAGTAAAAACATGGCGGCTGAAAACCCAGATTTGATCACCTAGCGGTGATGGAGTCTTTCTTAACATAAAATATCGTCAGTTGGAATGATTTATTTCTCATTTGACATAAGACCGCCACTTGATTACATCCTTCTAGCTTTAGATACCTTGTAGATCACCGCAGGATTGCGCGAGCTCGTGGTGCATCCTTCGCCGCCACACCGTTCTTCTCTTGCACACGGCCAAAGATAATCCTTAGCATGCGTCGCTCAGGGACTCCAAATGCTTGCGAGTCGTTCTCGAGCAGGGTCTAAGTTTGATGAATTACAGTTTTTTTAATACATTTTTTTAATAAGGTTTTGAAAATGTAGCCTAATCCTAATATGAAAAAATTGAATCATTCAAGATATATTTTTATAATTATTGGTTCTCCGCAATATCAGTAATATAAATTTTCTAATTCATAACGAATTTGGACTAAACATTAATTTAGAAGCAACGTCAAAGATGTTTTTACACATTTTTAAGGTGTTGTTGCAATAGAAAAATTGATCCTTCAATAACCAGCACTGATTCTTCCTTACGAATCACTTGCGGAAGTGATTTCACTTGATGTATTTATTTTTTTCCAATCGATTTTGCCAATATGGTTTAAAACGATCTCAAGGCGAACTTCGCAATTTGAGCATCTATCACTCGCGGCTAGACCTTCTCGTACATCTATCAGTTCCACGCAATCGCTTGCATTTAGTCAGCTCGCAAAAAAAATGTGACAATTAATACACAATCTATTGCCCCGATCGGGTGATTAATCACCTTGGATCAGCGACGAAACTTGACTCGCTTCCTTTCCCAATCGCTTTTTGGCGCACGCGAACAACAACCCTAGAGGGATTCGATTGTCACAACCTTCACGTCCGGTAAATTAGAACGCGCTCCACATGCACCGTATGATGCCGGTTACTTACCTACTACTAACCAGCCAAACGGTAACGTGCTGCGCGCGCGCACCGTGATCTGTTCTAGAAGGGGGGCACTCGAAGCGTTTGCCGTGGGCCATCATCGTCACAGTCTTCGTCTTCGATCAAGATCTTCTGCCCGTGCACGGCTGCGGATGACGGCGATGACGGACGGCAATCCAACCTTCGAAAAATCTTAATTATGTTTACCGTCGGTTTTCCTCCCCCTCAACCGGTCTCACACGAAAAGAAGTGATCCGATCCGAGCTGAACTTGAGAAGCGTTGTTTTTTCATCCATTTTTGCTGGTTCCGCTGCTGGTACGAACTAAGTACATATTTTCAACCAAAGGTCATCTCCAGTTGGTAGGTTTTAATTGCATTTCGTGCATCATGCAGTGAGGGTTTTTTTCGGTGGGGTCGAAAAAAATGGAATTGAATTGAACAGGAAGTAACGACTTCAACAGATTGTTTATTCTCTTAATTCTCAAATATTTGCGAATCTTGAGTTTTTTTTTTAATTTTTATTAATGTGTTTTTTCATTATTAAAATTAAATTCAGTTTTTAGATTTTTAGGAAGTTAACCCTTAAGCCGGCAGGACGAATATTCATAATTTCAAATGGCTCGTTCTCAGACAATTTTCAGTTACACTTTACTTCTTTTTACAGCATACATCACTTCATTTTACAGCCTCTTCTCCTGGATTATAGGGCTTGAGGTCATACATTATACATATTCAAGCAATGGCGGTCATAGAAAAGCTTTCAATCAACAACTGAGTAGGTAAATGCTAATCGAGCACAAGCAGGCTATGTTTCAGTTGGAATGTAGAGCCATAGAAAAGAAGATGAAGAAGAAGAAAAAAAGAAGAAGAAGAAGGCATGCCTTTTTCTAATTCGTCTGGACTTGTCTCTCTCTTAACCTACTCTACAAGAGTGTGATAAAACCAGAATAAAGCCAACATGATTCTAAGGAAACTAAAGGGCTGTTAGCTCTTCTTGAAAATGGTTCATGGACACAACGACAGTATTAAAACATTTAGCTGAATTCCGCTATCAAACTAAGATCACATTTTGAAAACCCAGATTAATCCATCTGCGGGGACGATGCCTTTCTCGATTGAATCGTTTAGTTTCGCCTTTGTGCAGTGGTGCTCAGCATTTTGGGCGTTTTTTACCTTAATTTGCTTGTCACACAATAAAAAATGTTTTGCGGGCAGCAAGGACTATGTCCAAGGGCTTGACGATCCCTCCCCAGGCCATCTGCGAGTTGTGGGGCTTGCCTAGGATGTGGTGGGGTTTGACAGTGGGCTCTGTTAAACCTCTATAAAAAACTGCATGTATCCGCAAGTAGGCCCCACCAAAGCGACCGTTCTGGTGTTAGGTTGGACGCTAAACAGCCCTGACACGACGGCCCTCCGACGAGACAAGAGGTTTGCGCAGGCCCAATAAGCCGCCTGGAAAACCAATAATTACGAACAATATAAGAGATAATGCGTCTCGATAGATTCGGCAAAGACCTAGCCGACGAATAAAGGATCTCGATTGGAAGCTTGGAACATGGAACTGCAAGTCGCTAGGCTTCGCAGGTTGCGACAGGATGATCTACGATGAATTACATCCCCGCAACTTCGACGTCGTGGCGCTGCAGGAGATTTGCTGGGCAGGACAGAAAGTGTGGAAAAGCGGGCATCTTCTACCAAAGCTGTGGCATCATCAACGAGCTGGGAACCGGCTTCATAGTGCTGGGTAAGATGCGCCATTGTGTGATTGGGTGGCAGCCAATCATCAACGTGCACTGCCCACACGAGGGGAGACCCGACGACGAGAAAGAAGCGTTCTACGCACAGCTGGAGCAGACATACGATGAATGCCCACTGCGGGACGTCAAAATCGTCATCGGTGACATAAACGTACAGGTAGGAAGGGAGGAAATGTATAGACTGGTCATCGGACCGGATAGTCTGCGCACCGTATCGAATGACAAAGGCCAACGATGTATAAACTTTGCAACCTCCCGCGGATTGGTAGTCCGAAGCACCTTCTTTCCCCGCAAAAATATCCACAAGGCCACATGGAGATCACCTAACCAAGAAACGGAAAACCAAATCGACAACGTTCTAATCGACGGTAAATTCTTCTCCGACATCACGAACGTCCGCACTTACCACTAGGGCTTCCATTCCCGAAAACGATTTCCCGGGATTTATGTATCAGTTTCCCGAATTTCCCGGGAAATGAACATACTAAAATATTCTGTAATAATTGTCTTATTTTTTTTTAATTTGATGATAACGGATTTTGGGGTATCAATTACATTTTTTCACTAGCATCATCTCACTCTTTATTTCACTTTTGAAGTTTAAGAAATTAAGTTACAACTGAAAATGTTACAGAATCATACGGTGCATTCCAGCACTTGTTGAAGAGAGGCGAGAAAAAGAACCAGTTTCTATCTATCGTTCGTTTATTCAGTAGGTTCAAACGTCGGTAAGCGTTGTGAAGTCGAATTAAAAATTTAGTGTCTGTGGTGAAACAGCAGAGCTATCAATGTTCGCAGATACTGAGGCAATAGCAGTGACCGCTTTGGCAGGTTTGTCCTATAATTGTCAAAGGTTTTTAAGACCTTCAATCCTTTTTGATTCAATTCCCGAACAACTCATTTTCCGCAGACTCGTTTGTATTTTGAGATATTTCTGAAATATTTCATTTGAATATTTTATAGGGGAACTGCTCCTTGAATTCATACCATGCACCCAAATCAATACCATTCGAAAACAATGAATTGGTGCGCTAATTGTTTTATTTCTCATTTTTGTGATTTTTTTCATCAGTGAGCACGCCGGAAAACAACAAAAAACGACATAAATTGAACCTAAATTGCCTGTTTTGCGAATGTTATTGATATAGGAGCATGTTATTAATAATGGAACAGATACCCTAATATTGGTGGGCTAACAGATCTTGATTGAAAAACAGATTTTATGTCTTTAGTATGCGATCATTACAACTGTCTTATTAAAACGGATACTCGCAAAACTTTTGCAATTTGATGCGTTTTAGGTGCTGTACGGCATTTTAAGCAAAGTTTGACTGAAAAAAATGTTATAGTCAGGAACATTAAAGTACGACAATCAAGCACTCACCTGAAAGCCCTTTCATTTCGAATGGAAGAATTCTCATTTCAAATATTTCATCTGCTTTAAATACAGAACGTGTTTAAGTGGACGTACATGAATAAAAATGGATATCTGTCAATGGATATCTGCAAAGATATCGAAATAATTGGTGGAATTAAATGGAGAGCAGTAAACTCGTCAGAAAAATATATAACGCTCTTTTAGTGGAATGTATTCAACCGTCTAAGACGAATTAAGTACGCTCCATTTAATTCCACTAGTTAATTTTCGTTATCTTTGCAGATACGTATTTCGACCACACAGTTGTGGTCGAAATACGTATCTGCAAAGATAACGAAAATTAACTAGTGGAATCAAATGGAGAGTACTTAATTCGTCTTAGACGGTTGAGTAAACTCGTGTTAGACGAATGGTTATCCTTCAAAGTTAAGCAGAAGATTCTATGCATTAAAAAAAAGTCATCGAGTATAAGAATAGTTCATGTTAGGAATATTATGGCGATAATAGAAGAGAATCTCTCAAAGCCGCCGTTGTCCAAAAACTGGAAAAAAAAGCGGATACAACCTGAAAAAGTTTTTTAAAAAATATGGAAAAGTAGGGTAACGATGGTATTTTGGACATCTGAATATATTTTGAACTTTTGGCAGTATTTTGTTTATTTTGATACATAAATATGGTTCGAAATGTGATAATGAACAAGGCAAAACTGACACATGATTCCTATTTATTTAACAAAAGCTAAGTAGAAAAACACGCAAAATATAGCCAAAAGTCCAAAATATATTCAGATGACCAAATTACATCATTTACCCTAGCACATGGTGGAGCTCATCAGGACACTGCAGATCTTACTCTTGATCCAGAGCAGATGCTGATACTTATGACATGGAGAACGTTTTGTAGAAGGAGTAAACGCTTTTTGAAATGAACAAAATCTTTCTCAGGCTTTCAACAACTCTTTCATCATTTGAGGACAAAATAGCAAGCCTCACTGATGTCGAATGTATATTCTCAAAACCATATTTTACGACAAAATTTAAACTACGATTTTGAATTCGTTTCGAGTTTTTTTTTATTTCCCGGGATCCCGGGAAATCCCGAGAAATTATTATTTCATTTCCCGTTTCGAGGGATGTTGATTCCCGGGAAAAATGGAAGCCCTACTTACCACAGTGCGAATATTGAATCCGACCACTACCTCGTTGCAGTATGCCTGCGCTAAAAACACTCGACGGTGTACAACACGCGGCGAAGTCGGACGCCGGGCTTAACATTGGGCGGCTACAAGACGGTAGACTAGCCCAAGAATACGTTCAGCAGCTGGAAGTGGCACTCCCAAGGAAAGAGCAGCTAGGCGCAGCGTCTCTTGAAGATGGCTGGAGAGATATTCGATCCGCCATTGGTAGCACCGCAACCGCTGCACTTGGCACGGTGCCCCCGGATCAGAGAAACGACTGGTATGACGGCGAATGTGAGCAGTTAGTAGAAGAGAAGAATGCAGCATGGGCGAGATTGCTGCAACACCGCACGAGGGCGAATGAGGCACGATATAAACGGGCGCGGAACAGACAAAATTCGACTTTCCGGAGGAAAAAGCGCCAGCAGGATGACCGTGTAGAAACGGAGCAACTGTACCGCGCTAATAACATACGAAAGTTCTATGAGAAGTTAAACCGTTCACGTGAGGGCCACGTGCCACAACCTGATATGTGTAAGGACATAAACGGGAACCTTTTTACGAACGAGCGTGAGGTGATCCAAAGGTGGCGGCAGCACTACGAAGAGCACCTGAATGGCGATGTGGCAGACGAAGATAGCGGTATGGTGGTGGACCTGGGAGGACGCGCGCAGGACATAATTCTACCGGCTCCGGATCTCCAGGAAATCCAGGAGGAGATTGGCCGGCTGAAAAACAACAAAACCCCTGGGGTTGACCAACTACCAGGAGAGCTATTTAAACACGATGGTGAGGCACTGGCTAGAGCGCTGCACTGGGTCATTACCGGGGGTCTGATGTTTTGGTTGTGTTTTCGTAGTGTAGATGCAGTCTCCTTTCTTCTGCTTCTCGTTTATGGAACTGTCAGTGTGGAACGCACCTATCTCTTTCTTTCCCATGATTCTTCATATGGCTGTCAGTGCGGAATTTTCTATGTTGGCTACGAAATGAACTGTGGTAGAGGTATACAAGTGTCAGTCCCGTGGTCATTACCAAGATTTGGGAGGAGGAAGTTTTGCCGCAGAAGTGGTTGGAAGGTGTCGTGTGTCCCATCTACAAAAAGGGCGATAAGCTGGATTGTAGCAACTACCGCGCAATCACATTGCTGAACGCCGCCAACAAGGTACTCTCCCAAATTTTATGCCGTCGACTAGCACCAATTGCAAGGGAGTTCGTGGGGCAGTACCAGGCGGGTTTTATGGGCGAACACTCCACCACGGACCAGGTGTTCGCAATTCGCCAAGTAACTGCAGAAATGCCGTGAATACAACGTGCCCACACATCATCTATTCATCGACTTCAAAGCCGCATATGATACTATCGATCGAGACCAGCTATGGCAGCTAATGCACGAACACGGATTTCCGGATAAACTGACACGGTTGATCAAAGCGACGATGGATCGGGTGATGTGCGTAGTTCGAGTTTCAGAATGTTACGGCAAGGTGATGGTCTTTCGTGTCTGCTATTCAACATCGCTTTGGAAGGGGTAATACGAAGAGCAGGGATTAACACGAGTGGTACAATTTTCAATAAGTCCGTCCAGCTATTTGGCTTCGCCGACGACATAGATATTATGGCACGTAACTTTGAGAAGATGGAGGAAGCCTACATCAGACTGAAGAGGGAAGCCAAGCGGATCGGACTAGTCATTAACACGTCGAAGACAAAGTACATGATAAGAAGAGGTTCAAGAGAAGACAATGTGAGCCACCCACCGCGAGTTTGCATCGGTGGTGACGAAATCGAGGTGGTAGAAGAATTTGTGTACTTGGACTCACTGGTGACTGCCGAAAATGATACCAGCAGAGAAATTCGGAGACGCATAGTGGCTGGAAATCGTACGTACTTTGGACTCCGCAAGACGCTCCGATCGAATAGAGTTCGCCGCCGTACCAAACTGGTAATCTACAAAACGCTCATTAGACCGGTAGTTCTCTACGGACACGAGACCTGGACGATGCTCGTGGAGGACCAACGCGCTCTTGGAGTTTTCGAAAGGAAAGTGAATCGCGTCGCGACTGTCGCATCGCGTGTGTTTGGGGGAACCTTAAGAAAGATAAAAAATAGCACTGATAGGTAAATAGATTCCATTATACACATTCATTTATATTCATAACAAGTTCAAACGTTGAATGCAATTTGTTGCGAACAAATCGCGTTAGGGACAAGTACATGCAAATAGGTGATATTTTTGTACGTGTTTTGCGCACACACATACATACAAACACGCACACACAGACATCATCTCAATTCGTTGAAATGAGTCGATAAGTTTAAAACACTGTAAGTCTAATTCTTCCTCTAAAAAAATTTTCTTTAAGGCGAACTTATAGACTTTAAATACACTTACTGTTCAAAAAGGCAAAATCAGCCCTTCCCTTGGGAGTTCCTTGGGATCTTTTTTATGAATCCAACGAAATTATTCAAGAAAAGGTAATCAGAGCAATTACCGTTTTGATTTTAATTATATGTCAATACTCATCACAATTGAAGGTCAAGATAACTTGGGTTTTCCACTTACCCCATTTTACTGGGGTAAGTGGAAAAACAACTCCTAATTTTCAAATCTATTTCCATGAATTTGGTTGGAAAAACTGGTTTTACAATAATTTAAACATGAAATATCGACTTTTCCTTTTCCACTTCCCCCAGTGTACCTTACGAGTGCGTGATTTCTCTTGTTCCGTACAACAGAACGATCGCGCGATCTACCGAAATATTGTCGGCGTAGCACCAAGTTAGAATTCGGAAGTCGGGACTTCCGAACCGAACTTTCTTCCGAAGTTTTATTTGTCAAACTAATTGATGCGTTGTTTAGCGCATCTTTAGGCGAATCCAGCGCACTACTTCCGAAGCTGGGAAAGTTGCCTGTATCTGGAGAAAAATCCAACTTCGGTATAAAAAGCGGTATAAATTTATTCCGGATAGACAATATTGTGTTCTACATTGCGCGGCCGGTAAAAAGTTAATCAGTTCAGTGCGTGTTTTCTCGTGTTTCAGATTTTCCAGTAAGCAGAGCGATCGGCAGGTCGTCGAAATTTTGTTTTGCTTTATACGAAAAGCAAAACGATCGGCTGGTCACCGAAAATTTTGGTTTGTTTTGCGTTGTACGGGTGAGTAAGTTCAGAAAGTGAAATTGTAGTTCGCTTCCGTGTAGTGCGGTCGATAATTAAAATATTTAGCGTTTTTCAATTGTTTTTGTTTTTAATCAAACTACACGCTATACACGGCAGATCTTTTACCAAAACGAACCCTGCCCTACCCCTACTCCATATATCCAGAATCCCTGTGATTTCTCGTGGAAGTGCAGATGACTCGTCGACTTCTATCAAAGCGAGTATCACGTCAACAATTCCCTACCTATTCCTTAATTGACCTGCACTCGGACACGGCCGGCGCTGGTATTGCTTATTTTTGGGTCACCAGTTCTTACACATTGAACATGATGTTCGTCCCAAACGGAAACGTGTAGTTTTCGGCTGTTGCAGTCTTGTAACGCAGCAAAAACAAGTTTACTTCTGCATCCGACGGTTTCGGTAATTTATTTTACCTTTTTCAAGGATTGGAAGATTGTATCAATCCTTGAAAAAGGTAAAATAAATTACCGAAACCGTCGGATGCAGAAGTAAACTTGTTTTTGCTGCGTTACAAGACTGCAACAGCCGAAAACTACACGTTTCCGTTAAGTATCCACAGTCGTTAAGCATTAATTCGTTCGTCCCAAACTTTATCTATTGGCCCTCTGTGTAATTACAGCTGGCCTGGCAATAACGGAGTAACAACCGTGGGCGGTCAATCATGCTCATGCTCCACTTCCCCCAGTGTACTTTACTTAGAGAATTGCATTAAAGATTCTGTTTAACCAACAGTTTTGGTTTTTCGTCTAATTAACTTAAACTGTCATTCTATCCCATCATAACCTGGAAAAGTACTATTCTATGAAAAGGAGTAAGAGAGCCTTAATTCAATAGAACGCATTTTCCCGGTATAAGGCGGACAGATGAAATGTTGCCTTCTTTAAATGAACGTGTTGGCCCGCAGAAGTAATAAAAGTAAAAGTAACGCGTCTGCCCGATATAAGGCGAACAGAGATGATGCCTTCTTCAAGTCAACGCAACTTCCCGAAGACAAAGAAGATCTTCCTCTATCTCTCTCACACACATACACACTCTTACTCACTCTTTTTCTCTGCATCACTAATTATTATTCACTCACCCACTCTTATTCATTCACCCACTCTTACTCACTAATCCACTTTAACTGACTTATCCATTTTCACTCATTCATTTACTCTCAATCACTCACTCTCTCTCTCTCCATCTCAGCCACTCTAACTCACTCGCTTTTTCTCGCTCACTCACTCACCCTTAGCTACTCACTCACTCTTACATACTCATTTACTTTCTCACTTTCTCACTCTTACTAACTGACTTACTCTTACTGAGTTTGCAGTAGACATCGAGCATGTGAGTGCAGTGCTTGTTTTAGTCGTCGCGAAAATAATAAAATAACTATTTGGCGTTCGGTGGCTCATGCGCATGTATTGCGTTTTACTGTGGTCGAAACAAGTGCGATCCTCGATAGTTTGCAGTAGTCATCGAGCAAGTAAGTGCAGTGCGAGTTTTAGTCGCCGCGAAAATGATAAAATATTTGTTTGGCGTTCGGTAAATCAATTGATATGCGTTTGATCGTGCTCCGGCTCGGTGTGCAGGTTGTTGATTTGTTCTGCTTTGTGCGGCCGAATCATGGTTAGTTATAATCATTGTGTAAAAACGAACAGTGGGTAATGTCTGTGACCTAACCGCTAAGTGGACGTAGGACTTGACTTGACCATGACCATTTAAGATACATAATATGTCCAAATTTTCCACATCAACTATTTTGGATAAATAATCGGCGTTGCATACCAGACGAGCTCGGTGGTCTAGTGGCCAGTGGTGCGAATTCTCAATCTCAGTGACTGAAATTTGTTGGTTATTGATACCATTGCCTCTTCACACTCACTTCCTAGCAGTGAAAACTGAAAATGGTTAGCAGCAACAATCAAAGATAAAGTAAACAAAAGACCTCTCTTCTCATTGCACACGCAGCCCACACTGACAGCCTATTCAGTTCACTCGCTGCTGTGTGAATGCGACGGCCCTATATAAATGCATGGGTGAATACTATCACTTGAAAGACAGTGACAGGAAATTTGTGCCGAATGATCATCAGCTTCAGCCCGCTGTTGGCAAACCGAGTTTGCTAAGCTACTCCTGCTTTGTCGTGCTGACTGAAAGGCACCGACATAGGCAAAGAGGAGCAGAGAAAAATACAAAACAAAAGAATCACACTCAGCAGGCATTGTTGATAAATTGCACCACTGCTAGTGGCTACCGCTTCTGCCTTATGATCAGGAGGTCGTGGATTAAATTCCAGGCTCGTCCCTTTCCTACTTTGTATTTCTATCATAGTTCTTTCTGTGTTTCACGTTCTACCAACACAATTCCTACTGTTATAACCTTCCACACTAACAAAACCTCCCGTGCCACCTATGAGAGGTCGTAGAGTTCTCTGCATCTTTCTTAAGTAAGTGTCCGACTAACCATCCTTTCCCTTCCCCAGCATTCGCAAGGACGTGGCCAGGACAGATCTGGACTATTGGAGAGAGTGCATTGCTTCCATCTAGATAGTGATTAGTCCCAAATCAATATCTGTGGTAACGGATGAAAGTTATGCTACTCTCACACAATAGTCCAGGCTTGTACCACCTACGAATTTGTGCGAATTGCTCAATGCTAATGCTAATGCTAATAATCGGCGTTGCATACTATTCCTTGGCAAAATCTTTTCATCAAACCGACACAGAAATCAAATCTACCTCGAACAAGAATCATCAAAAACAATTCAGAAAGTATCTGTCCGGTCACGGAATATTAGCCTCGACAGTGGCAACCTTCCCACTGAAGGACTGCCTGAAATAAGCCACAAGTTGGCTCAGCAGGGGATGTGGACTGTAACTCAGCCCCTCCACTGAAGGGCCTCCTAATGCGTGCGATAGCGACTGAAGAACATTATTTTTAACTCTTAGAGCCTTAAAAAAGGCTGTTTGCTTCGGCTAAGAGCAAAACGTAAGAAAACGATCTTTTCAAATAACCGCGAATCTCTAGCACTTTTCTTTTATACCTACTAAATTTTGAATCTTCTCTGCTTCCCAATTGGCTATCTCTTGGCCAATCAGCTAGTGTCTTGTATCCCGCTTCTTTGTCAGCCAAAGCGTCATCATCATCAACGCGTTCGAGAAGGTCTTCTTCTTTTTTACGCTTGTTGCTCGCTGCTGGCGTCTATTTCCTAACGGGACTTTTCGCTTGATACAGGCCAATAAGCCGGGCAAGCGAGCTTAGAATTGCAGTTCAGGTGGGAAGTACGTGTTCTTTTCCGAGACAACATTGTTAGTAGTAGAAGGAAGGAAACACCCGGACATGGGATTTCGGGTGATAATTCTTAGAATTGGTAACATGGACGATCATTCAGTCACGTTCGCTTTGTGTGCGGTCAGTATCAAACAATTTTTATCTAGATATTTCTTGATCAATGCCAAAAAATCCAACATTTGATGAAAAATCGATTGATAGTTTATTAATATTTGAGCTGTTATCGGTGTTTTTTTATCCAAATAAGATTATGTGAGAGATTTGGACATCTTATGAATCTTTAAAGGCATGGTCAAGCGAAGTCCTTCGTCCACTTCGCGGTTAAATCAGAAAAATTATCTACTGTTAGTTTTGACGCTATTTATGAAAATCACGCATAAAGTTTTATCTCTAGAATATTGGATTGGCACCCAAGCACAATTTCTATCCCGAAGGGTTGTCACGCAAAGTAATTAAATTTTTAAAACGATTCTACTGCGAAAAACTCTTTAGTAGATTTTGAAAACTTGAGATCTAAGAAAACTTGATCAATGAATCGTCCACTTTGAACGTATAGGGGCACACTAGAAGTTAACTTTCTGAAAGCAGTGTGGCGAAAGGCATCTAAGGTTCGATTTCTCAAATTTAAGCACCTTAATCAAAAAAATATTTGGTAGGCGTACTAGCGAACACCATCCATCATAACCGGTACCATATAGTTTTTCATGAAAAGTTCCTAATTTTGAGAAAACCCGCGTTAGATGTCTTTCGCCATATCAATTTCTGGAGGTTAACTATTTGCGTATATACGATAGCGCCTGGCTGTGGAAGTGGCGGGTAGAAAATCAGCCACTGTCAATAATTCATCTTGTTCAGTGTTGTCATTGACAGTCTATCGTCACACCGCCGAGCCGCGCTTACTCTCCGGTAGGCTTCTCCTTTGTGCGGTGGCCTCGACAATGCCGGACCGAAAATGCCGATGATGCTGACGATTCTGCCTTGCTCTTGAGAAAGCTTAAGTTTGCGATTGCGTAGCTGAGACGATGGAGCAACACTTCAAAAGTTCTGGCGATGCTGTGGTTGCTTTGCCTGTTCTTGTCAGATCTCAGGGTCAGATTGAGAGGAAAAAAATCATGCTGCGCTTTTTTATGCCTTCCTGACCTAGCGAGAGCTCATTCGCTGACGTCTGCACCAATCAGAGCGTGGCAATGGAATGATGCAAGAATGATGCGGTACTCATATTTATAGGTTCTCGTGAATTCAATATTTTCCTTTGAAAACAGTTTTGGGCCTATTGAAACAAGTTTTCGGATATTATCAAGCATGAATATGAAAGGCATACTTGAAAGCTGTTGATTGAGTGGTTAACTGCAGAAAACTGTTCAATAGGTCAAAAGCTATTAACGTGTGAAATCTTTCAACACAGCGTAACGCGGTCGATTTAAAAAAAATTGAAATGACACCCGGTATAGTAAAGAGAGACGTAAGTCCTACGTCAAAATAATGGCACGGTCGTATCGCTTATCTGAGTGAATCCAGATCCAACGAGGCCAACCGACGAACTGATAATGCTTCCTGTGGTTTTTGTGGAGACGCAGAGTGTCACTGAAACTTGCACACTAAGAATGCTTGAACAATCCCAGCCAATCATTCAGTTGATTCTTTGTGCAATTTCACTGATTCTGGTCAATCACGGAGTAGCAACCATAGATATGTCTAAACAGTCAAAGCTAAGCTAAGCTAAACTTACTAACTGACTTACTCTTACTCCATCACTCCCTCTTAGTCTCTCATTCACTCTTGCTCACTCACTCGCTCATTCATACCACTCACTCACTTTTACTCGCACACCCACTCTTACTCGCTCATTCTATCTTACTGATTCACTCACTCATCCTCACTCAATTTTACTCATGCACGTATTCTTACTCACTTACTCACTCACTTCTTTTTACACACTCGCTCACTCTTACTCACTCAATCACTCTTGGTCACTCACTCACTCACTCACTTGTACTGACTTATTCATTCTCTAATACTCATTCACTCACTTTTACTCACTCTCACTAACTCATTAACTCTTACTCACTTAGGGCCGATTTCTTCACCTTCGCTTAACTCTTAAGCGGTGCTTACCCATACGTTTAAACCTGGTTTAAGGCCTAAGCGGAGGTGAAGAAATCGGCCCTTACTCTTACTCGCTCACTCTTTCTCACTCAACAACTCGTCGATTGGGTTCAATCAAAGTTAATTGCCTATTTCCGGGGATTAAACCACACGACTTGGACGTTAATTTACAATGTTATGAACACTCATATGTGAATATGTACGTTATGTGAAAGATATTGATTTGGAAAATGTATTGGAGGTAACCAATTTCCCTTTCCCTTTCCCTTTCCCTCTTCCACATAACGTATTTGGGAATCTCGAGCTCGTTCAGTAGCCTCTAGGTTTCGAAGGCCGACGGAAGTCCATCGTAGCTTAGTTGGTTAAAGCACCAGTCTAGCGTACTGTAGGGTCATGAGTTCGAGTCCCATCGAAGGGAAAGTGGTTACCTCCAATACATTTTCCAAATCAATATCTTTCACATAACGTACATATTCACATATGAGTTTTCATAACTCGTCGATTCCAAGACCACGCTTCATCCATAATCCGTTGCCTCTACTACAGCGACTAAGAAACAACTTCAACCTTGTTGCCCTTGTAGCCATGCTGATGTTGACCGCAAATCCCTCCGGCTCTCTGCATTGTACATGAGAACGTGCTGCAGAACCGGTCTAGGGCCGAAAACCTCGTAAATAAAGACAATAATAGTAATAAACTTGGCATCCGTGGTAGTGAATCCTTTAGGGTAGTTGGGGTTCTCAGGGTTGCCTTACCTGCTCAAGGGATTCACGAGGGAATAGCAGAAAGAGGACAAGACAACGACGCACTTACATGCATAGGGATAGCGTATGAAAGAAATTTACTGTTCAAATACATTTTTATATAATTTATTTTTTCCAATTCATAGTGCCAGGAGTGGGTTAGTAAACAGGGATAAGGAATGGATGCGGCCGATTAAAACGTAGGGGCCCACTGGCGACATGCGCGCAGGTGACGTACCTTGGATAACTGTTCATTATCGCTGATAGCCGGCTGGGCTGCTATTTGGGCACGAAGGCAAGGGTGGTGGGGTTCGACGAGCGGGTTGGCCTGCAGGCGGGATCGGATTTCGGCTTCACGAAGCGAACAGCCGGAGTGGCCGAAAGGTTGAACACGATGACGAGGGCTTTGCTGTTGGTAGAGGCTTCTTCTCGGCGGGTATTCGAGGCGGCGGCTTCTTCTCGTTGGTTTGGCTACCGGCGATGCCGGATTCTGGCTTCGCGAAGTGAACAGCCGGTGTGGCCGAAAGGTTGAACACGATGACGAGGGCTTTGCTACTTGTCGCGGCTTCTTCTCGGTGGTACCCAATCGTGGATTCGTGGCAAGAACAGCCGGCGGGGCCGCAGTTGGACAAGCACGAGGACGAGGGTTCTGCAATTTGCCAACGATTCTGCTTCTCGGGTTGGCTTTCGGCGGTACCGAGGCTTCTTCTTCTCGACGGGTTTGCTGTCAACGGGACCGGATCGTGGCTTCGTGGAGAAAACGGCCAGCGTGGCCGTAGTTATAAAACTCGAGTACGAGGGCTTTCTACTCGCCAAGGCTTCTTCTCAGCGAGTCCGGATCATAGATTCACGGAGGAAACAGCCGGCGTGGCCGCAATGGACAAGCACGAGGACGATGGCTTTGCGATTTTGTAGACGGGACCGGATCGTGGCTCGTAGAGGGAACAGCCGGCGTAGCCGTAGTGGTAAACACGAGGGCGATGGCTTAGCTACTTGTCGAGGCTTCTTCTCGGCAAACTCGGCACCACTTAACGACGCGCAAGGGTTTCTTTATCGGTCCCGCACCTTTTCCGGGAATTTAACCCTTCGATGATTGCAAGCCACTCACGAACACTATCTGCACTACTTGGCCAAATCACACGATCTCGGTACCACGTGAGTATGGATCACTGCCTTCTACTTGAATCTTAATAATTTGCAGGTCTTTCCTCGACGGCTATCTGATCACGACTCCACGTTGATCACGACTCCAATTGAAAGGAAACCTTTGGTGACGTCCGTACGTCTATATTGGCTAGCTCGTATCAATATAATTACTCAGGGTCGGCCACCGACCTCGGGAAGACTGTTAAAGCCATCACTTACCTATTTCATCTATAGCTACTGAGAACAAGGCCACATCCACCGATTCTTTCTCTATGACATGCTAATTTGAGAAGAGAGAGATTTTACTTAACATAAGAGATTTTTATTCGAGGGTTTTTTTGGAGGGGAAATGTGTTTCGTTGCAGCGCTGATGACGGTGGGGCCCTTCGGGAGATGATGAAGAGAAGTGGCAGGGACGTATCTTGACTTACATGCGTTGGTGGGATGTTAACAGAGATGTGCGCAGCTTGGAGATGGATTCTGGGTCGAGGGATCCTCACACAGTGGGTTCGTTGAATCAGGTACACGAAAATAGGATTTGGACCTGCACGATAGGTCTGGCTTCGACCAAAAGAGCCGCGTGGTGAATACTTCACGATGTAAGATTAGATGTGGTAGTTCGGCTCGATTGCGAATAGCCAGGTCGTAGTAATCGGCTGCTTTGCAATCCGAAACATACAAGGCGTCTCGGGAAACCATTTGGGCTTGGCCATCGACGCGACGTTCTAACACGTTTCTTCCTCCAAACTGCCACTTGTACACTTGTTTCTGACATGCGACTAGATGTTGCTTCTTTCGTGGTCAAGAACGTACTCCTTTAAGCAAGCGTCACTATCCCAAATCCCCAACAGCTTCAACTCCTATTCATCTACTTCCTTCTCTATTGCTTCTCCATCCTTCTCTCTCCCGGATCGAGTGGTGCGGTTGATTCAAATTATCCCCTTTGGTAATACATTTACTCATATTCCCATTTCGGTAGCTCAGTACAAACAGTGTTTCAATTACAAAGTCTTTTTTCGGAAAATTTTAATCTACTTGCAGAATTATACTTTTTACTAATTCATTACTAAATTGTATTTTATTTGACAGTAAAGGCTCAATGGATGCTTATTGTTCCGATATTTAGAAATACGGTAACAAACGGAGCCTTTTTGTTACATGCTGTAACATTTTTATACTGTGTTATACTGCGCTTGATTAAATCCGACGAACATGATTGTAGACCTGACGACCTGAACTCAAGAACGTTTTGGATAGACATATATGTATTGAAATGCAAGATAATAGGTCTTATAGAACTTGACAGGCGTCTAAGGGTCTGTTTAGAAGAATTTTGATTGAATCCTAAGGCACTTTGGAGGCCGTTCCTGCGTATGCCTTACGAGCTGTACTTCTGAAGAATATTTTGCTAGTTCTAGAATATCTCTACTGAAGAAATTTGGCTATAATAGCGAAAAATAACGAAAAACCCTGATTGATTCACCTAGCGGTGATGGTGCCTTTCTCGTGCACATAAAAATGTATTTTGGCCATAACTTCCGAGCCCATAATCCGATCTGGGCATTTTCAATAGTCCCATTGTTTGGACACGATTTTGCGTCGAATTCAACTTTTTTTTTGGGTGGGTGCGCACACACACATCATCTCAATTCGTCGAGCTGAGTCGATCGATATACAGCACTATGGGTCTTCGGGCCTTCTATAAAAAGTTTGTTTTTGGAGCGATCATACAGCCTATACGAGAAAGGCAAAAACACAGACATTTTCGAAGCTCACAAACGCGGTGAGGGGTATAGCGGGGTGGTCAAAAGAAAGCCCTACTAATCCCCTTTGAGAAAAGCCCGAACGAGCACTTTGAACGAGGTGAATGTCGTCTCGGGGGCCGTCCTTAGCCGTGCGGTAAGACGCGCGGCTTCAAAGCAAGACCATGCTGAGGGTGCCTGGGTTCGATTCCCGGTCCGTCTAAAGAATTTTCGGTTTGGAAATTGTCTCGACTTCCCTGGGCATGAAAGTATCATCGTGTTATAGCCTCATGATATATGAATGCAAAAATGGTAACTTGGTTTAGAAACCTCGCAGTTAATAACTGTGGAAGTGCTTAATGAACACTAAGCTGCGAGGCGGCTCTGTCCCAGTGTGGGGGATGTAATGTCAATAAGAAGAAGAAGAAGAAGAAGAATGTCGTCCCGGCCTAATAAGGGTTAATGGTAAAAGTTATTATTGTTACTTTTGAAACAGGCTAATAGATCTTCAAACACACGTGTAGATCTCCATACTCCAAAGATTTCTTGGATGACCTTATACATATGCCATGGGCGCATTCTATTATATGCATCATGAAGGACATGAACCAGACTCATGTGTATCTGTGGCCAAGCATAAAGGCCCTAAAGTCTTATTCCATGGTTTTCTTGGATAACCATGAATATTTTCAAGGTTGTACTTTATTATATGTACCACAGAGGGCATATACAGTCAAACTTCCATGAGTCGATATGGAAGGGACCGTCGACTCAGGGAACTTTCAAGATGAAAAATAGAAAATCCTTGGGAAACAGGCCTATCTGCTTACATATGTAGACTTTAAAGCCTTACTGTATGGATTAATTGGATGACCATGAACATATGACATGCACGCATTTTTTATTGTCTTTATTTCAGAGACTTTCAGTCCTAGGCTGGCTCACGTCTTAGCAGGCATTCTATTCTTATGTACCATTGATCTCAAACTTTGTTAGGGTAGATATGGTGAAGAAATGTTTACTTTGTGAGAAAAAATACTGTTTAAGAAAAGCAAAAGGTTGGTTTTGGCCAACTTGATCAAACAAACACTTGCCTGTACAATGCTAATGTTCGCAAGTCGACACACGGGAGGACAATCGTCAATCAGTCCGAGGATTCGGACCGAGAATGACTTTGCTTCAATTAAATTATAAACGGCCCTCGTCTCCTCCAACCAACGTCTTACCAACGCAGAGATCTACAAACCACGTGGAGAGATGACCCCAGTGCGAGATCCTTCTGGGCTTTACGACTAAATTACTTTACGACGCATGTTTTGTTCGAGCTGACTTACCGGCCGTGGTCAATTGTGAAGGTGCAACTGTTCGTCGGCAATAAAAACCACTTCAACTAGATGGCATCTCGGCTTTAATCGATGGTAAATCCAACGAAATGCCATGTTAATGGCCAGAGAAGCAAGACCTGATATGTTTGTACGCTACGCATGCACTAATCGAATCGCGCTGCATGACGAGCATGAAGCGTAACGATGGCTTATCTCATCAGAAGTGAATTCAAATGTCACTCGGACCCAACCGAAATCGTCGGCCTGACACCTCATTTGCCAACGTCCGCCGCGTCAATTTCGGCAGCCAGAGTGTGAATTAGGCAGAATAGGTACTTATTTTGCTAGGCCCGGGGAAATATGCGCAAGCGTTTTATGCATCGTGTGTGGTCCATCTGATTAAGCAATTCAAGCGCATTCAAGGAAAATGGTCAAAATTTTGAAGTTGTTAAAGTCGCAGTGCTTGGAAGCGTGTTATTGCCTTCACTGTATCTTATTATGTGTCATCATATGTGATATGCCTAGTGTTTATTGTAAAGTAGTTTAAAGCAGTAATCGTAAATGTGTTTTATTCATGCCTAAGGAATTTGTTCAAATAAAATCAGCCCGCCCGTCTAAAGAAAACTCCTTCTACTCTCATGCTTTGGCATTTGCTCTGATCAAGCTTGGAATTTATGATCTTTTCCATCCTTTGCTGCCACCACCCATCATTACAATAGGTAACCTATGAATGTTTTCCGCCGACAATGATGATGAGGAGACAGCTCAGGGAGAGCGATGCTTTATGATCCCTTCAAAGGCGAATTTCATGCCTTCTTCGAACGAGAGAAAATGTCACCCAATATGCACTGCCGCTGGGAACATTTTGTGTCGTGGCATACCGATTGCGAAGTTTGATGCGAAAATTGTCCCTGTATCGTTTCCAAATGTACATCAGGCAAGTAATGTGAAGCACAGCAAACTGACATCCAAACTAAAAAAAAAGAATGGAAATATTTCGAAAGAATTATCATTTACGGTGGAAAAACATCCTCCACCGAACAAAAGAATCAAAAAAAGAAACATTTCTTACACGCTCCTCAATTCAAGTTAGATGTCTGTTCTCTATGGCTGCAAGACGATCTAGCGGGGGAGTTCAATTGGACGACCTTTCACCATTCTCTAACGAATCGAAGGGAACCCCTTCATGGCATCACCCTCAACCCAGCTGGTCCTCATTTAAGCATACACCCATCCGAATATACAGGACGGGCTGATGTTGCTGGTCATCGAACATGATTGCCGCTGCCACTGCAGCCGCGATGCCGATCGCCTCCCGAAGAACATATGTTTGCAAATCACCATTATCTCGTGATATGTGCGTTGAGACCCGTACTACTACGGGCAGGCAGGCG
The DNA here is from genome assembly GCF_024139115.2 of Armigeres subalbatus. Lineage (NCBI taxonomy): Eukaryota > Metazoa > Arthropoda > Insecta > Diptera > Culicidae > Armigeres > Armigeres subalbatus. The sequence continues at coordinate 96,191,608 of NC_085139.1, read as the reverse complement.
ACTAGTATATGAAGTTCCCTCGCAAAATGAGCCACTAGCCAGCTAATCTCCACGTTCATCGTGCGGTGGAACGGCTGCTCACTACGGTTTTCTGCTACGCGATGGGTGTCGAAATTTACAGAAATCGGCATCATCATTGTCGCGTATGGAAAAGGCACCCGTGGAGTGTGCGCTCTGTAATCTACAGCAGGGGGTTTTCAACCACGCGTTGCTGAATGAGGAGTTTTGTAATATTTTTCAAAATTATTCCCGAAGGTAATTCCAGATTTGATTGATTGATAACACACATGATAATTTCTACTCCATAATTTGTAGACTGGAATGTGCAACGACAAAGCGAAAGAAGCTCAGAATCTGTTGAAAGTAGTTTCAACGTGGGGGCCCTCCTTAGCCTAGCGGTAAGATGCGCGGCTATAAAGCAAGACCATGCTGGGTGGCTGGGTTCGATTCCCGGTGCCGTTTTAGGCAATTTTCGGTTTGGAAATTGTCTCGACTTCCCTGGGCATAAAAGTATCATCGTGTTAGCCTCATGATATACGGATGCAAAAATGGTAACTTAACTTAGAAACCTCGCGGTTAATAACTGTGGAATTGCTGAATGAACACTGAGCTGCGAGGCGGCTCTGTCCCAGTGGGAGATGTAATGCTAACAAGAAGAAGAAGACCCAACAAGATGGGAACCAGCTTCACAAGGCAGGGCAAGATGCGAATGACAACTGCTAACGATGTTTAAGCTGTGCCTCCTTTCGCGGAATGGTAGTCCGAAGCACTTTCTTCCTCTGCGAGAACATCCACAAGGCTTCATGGGGATCACAAAAACCGAATCAACTACGTTCTGATCGACGATGAATACTTCTCTGACATCACGAAAGTCCAAACTTACTGGAGCGCGAATATAGAATCCGACCACTACCTCGTTGCAGTATGCTTACACTCAAAGCTCTCGACGGTGGATAAACATTAGGCGTAAACCTTAAACACAAGACGATAGACTAGTCCAAGACAATGCCCAGCAGCTTGAAGTGGCACTTCCAACGGAAGAGCAGCTGGGAGCAGCTGCTCTTACAGGCGGCTGGATAGATATTCGAGCCGCTGTCGGTAACATTGGAATTACTGTATAAACACGTTGTCCCCGGATCAGAGGAACGACTAGTATGACGGCGAATGTGAGCATTTAGTGGAGGAGAGGACTGTAGCATGGACGAGTTTGTTGCAACACCGCACGAGAACGAACAAGTAACGATACACACGGGCACGGAAGGGGATTCTACTTAGGAACGGGTGTGAGAAAATCCGGAGGCGGCGACAGCACTATTAAGTGCACCTGAATGGCGACGTAACAGAAAACGATGACGATATGGTGATACGTTTCCCAGCTCCGGATCTCCAGGAAATCCAGGTGGGGATTGTCTGATTGACAAACAACAAAACTCTTGGGTTGACTATCTACCAATAGTACTTAGCTTTAGCTTAGCTTTAGCTTAGCTCTAGCTTAGCTTTAGCTTAGCTTTAGCTTAGCTTTAGCTTAGCTTTAGCTTAGCTTTAGCTTAGCTTTAGCTTAGCTTTAGCTTAGCTTTAGCTTTTAGTTTTAGCTTAGCTAGCTTTAGCTTAGCGAAGCTTAGCTTTTTAGCTAAGTTTTTAGTTTAGCTTAGTTAGCTTAAGTTAGCTTTAGCTTAGCTTAGCTTTTAGTTTAGCTTTTTAGCTTAGCTTTTTAGCTTAGCCCTGTTCCCAGCCCCCACCAGCCCTAGCCCACCAGCCCCACCTTTTTAGCCCTGTTCCAGCAGCCCTGTTAGCCCCTGTGCTCCAGCCCCACTGCCCAGCCCCCCCCAGCCACCACCTGTTCACCCCACCTTGTTCCTGTTCCACCCCCAGCCCCTGTTCAGCTCCAGCCCTGTTCCCACCTGTTAGCCCTGTTCCAGCTCCCACCCACCTGTTCCACCACTCCTGTTCCACCCTGTTCCTGTTCCCACCCCACCCCAGCCCCACCCCACCTGTTCCCAGCTTAGTCCTGTTCCTGTTCCCAGCCCCACCCCAGCTCCCAGCCTCACCCCAGCTCCCCTGTTCAGCTCCTGTTCCCCAGCCCCAGCCCCCCACCTCAGCCCTGTTCCACTCCCAGCCTGTTCCCAGCCCTCAGCCTCCTGTTCACCAGCCACCTCCCCTGTCCTCACCTGTTCAGTCCAGCTCCCACCACTCCACCTGTTCACCCCACCCCACTCCTGTTCCCAGCCCCTGTTCCAGCCCTGTTCCCAGCCTCACCCCACCCCTGTTCCCACCCCTGTTCCACCTGTTCACCACCTCCCACCAGCTCCAGCCCCTGTTCCACCCTGTTCCTGTTCCACCCAGCCCTGCACCCTGGCCTGTTCCCCACCCCAGTCTCACCTGTTCAGCCCTGTTCCCTGTCTCAGCCCCACTCCCACCCCACCTGTTCCAGCCCCCACCCCCCACCCCTGTTCCTGCACCCCCACCTGCCACCCCTGTTGTTCCCACCTCCCACCTCACCCCACCACCCTGTTCCCAGCCTCCCTGTCTGTTCCTGTTCCCCCAGCTCCCTGTTCCCACCACCTCCCACCTGTTCAGCCCCACCCCAGCCTCACCTCAGCCCCAGCTCCAGCCCCTGTTCCTGTTCCACCACCTCAGCCTGTTCCCACCCCTGTTCAGCTCCCACCAGCCTCCTGTTCCCACCTCACCTTCAGCCCCAGCTTTAGCCCCAGCCTTAGCCTTTAGCTGTTTAGCTTAGCTTTACTACCCTAGCTTTAGCCCCAGCTTTAGCTTAGCTTTTAGCTTAGCTTTAGCTAGCTTTAGCTTAGCTTTAGCTTAGCTTTTAGCTTAGCTTTAGTTTAGCTTAGCTTTTAGCTAGTTTAGCTTAGCTTTAGCTTAGCTTTAGCTTAGCTTTAGCTTAGCTTTAGCTTAGCTTTAGCTTAGCTTTAGCTTAGCTTTAGCTTAGCTTTAGCTTAGCTTTAGCTTAGCTTTAGCTCTGCACTCCAGTAAGTTATTCCCTTTTAAAAAACTGCTTCAACGATACATGGAGGTTCTTTGGATGATCTTAGTTGCGTTGTTCTCCGGTGGTATCTAGTTTCCTAAAGGGCCTGGATTTAGTTGCCATGCAAGATCCAGTGTTTTCAGCCAATTTCTACCATATAGAGCCCTTCATTCATTCAGTTCTTTCGATAGAAAGATTCGAATGCCGGTTTGATTATTGGCTAAATTCTGAGTCCGAATCTATCGAATTGTGAACTTGAGAGTTTTTCACAAACCTTGGTGAAAAGGTGAAAAGGTTATAAAGAAGCGGGCTCGGTAGTTATATGGCTACTGCTTCTGCCTCATACGCAGGAGGTCGTGGGTTCAATCCCAGGTCCGTTCCATTCTCCTACTTTGTATCTTTCTCTTTATTTCTCATGTTCTAGCAATCGCTAGAACTGGAAATGGACTTCCATACCGTTTCCATTACTATTCCTATACCTTCAACTTGAGTATTCTAACAGTAATCTGCTAGAATTGGAAATGAACTATAGAGCTCGTTTCCTACATCCAATTAGAAATTCCATCAGTTACCTTCTCCTATCTATCACGTTGGCAGCTCGTTAACCAAGACGGACCTCTGCCTCCAACCTAACCCAAAAATTCCAACAAATTCCGCATGAACTCGTGGCAAGTGCAGAGGTATATTCGGCTTGCAGTGGGCGAGTGATTGCATCATCATTTCCTCCCCCTTCCCTACATTGACTTGCATTCTGACGTGGCAGGCGCCAGTATGACCTAACAAATGAGATCACCAGTACTTGTACATTGAAGATGTGTGCCAGTCCCAAGCAAACATCTGTTGGTTCCCTGTGCAAGAACAGCTGATCTGGTCATAATGGAGTAGCAACTACGAGCAGTCAATCAAGCTCAAGCTCAAGCTCAACCTTGGTGAAAAGGTTAAAAAGTTGTTCGATAACATGGCAGGATGCCGTTGAAAAGATGGCTGAAAACGGAGAAGCCAGAACCCCCCTCAGCTGAGGTGGGACTTAGATCCGAAGAATGCCCGTTCGTCTTTGGCAAAAATCCTGGTATCTAAATCTCATACCTGCATCCTTCAGGAAGCAAAATAAGGAAGCCGCGTTTGCCTCGTCGTCAGCTAAAGCATCATGGATGCTGGTTGGGGTACCGTAGTGTGTCTTGGGGTATTCACATTTCGGGCATCTGCAAGCGACTGTAGCTCTTCGTGACGTCCACACGTCTGTAGAGTGGACGTCTAAACGTCCCTAACTAGCTCACCGAGACAAATCACTCAGGGTCGACACCAACCTGCTCAAAGGAACACACGAAACCCAACAATTGGAAGTGGACGGTACAAGAACCAACGTACGGACATGCAAGGAATTAACTAGCTAATTAAAGAAGCATTGAAAGTTTTAATTCATCTTAACTTTATGTTTATTCTCTTATTTGTATAGGATTAGTTGTTAGGGTTAGAAACGTTGGGGCCGATTGACGAGTTGGGAACCATATGGGTGGCATGCCTACGTGAGGTACCTGCTATTGTGTTGTTCTGGAATGTTCTGCAGACGGGTGGCGGTGCTGTGGCCACCGTATTGGGCCGGAGTCGGCCAGGTTCTTGAGATGGTCGTCGAACGGGATTCGGGCTTGATCTGAAGTCGATTACGGGCTGGTATCGGCGGGACGCCAGCGATGGAAGAGGCCTGCAGGGTGGCAGAGGCCGGGCGGGGTTCGGGATCGACCTGATATCGGACACCGGTAGGTACTGATGCGAAGCCAGCGATGATAGAGGTTAGCAAGGTTCTTGAGATGGTCGTCGCGCGGGGTTCGGGATCAATCTGCTGTCGGTTACCGGCAGTTACCGACAGGACGCCGGCGATGGAATAGGCCTGCCGGGTGGCAGAAGCCGGGCTGGGTTTGTGATCGGCCTGATATTGGTCACCGGTAGGTACTGACGCGAAGCCAGCGATGATAGAGGTTAGCAGAGTTCTTGAAATGGCCGTCGAAAGGGAATCGGGCTCGACATGGTGTCGGAAAGCACTACGGTTTCTTGGAAAAGTGGAAATCGGCCACGTGTCCACGCAGAACAGATCCACACAATGGTGGAAGGCGAACGGCTTTGTCGCGGAGGCCACACCCTACGTAGAGTGTGGCCGACCCAGCCCCACTTCCGATCCCGAATTTCTGTTGCTATCGGCCTCTGGTGACAACGACGATGGAGCTCGTTGTTTGAGATCCAGTTGTGAGGCCACCAGGCCCGAATTATAAACCGCAGGCATCTGTTAATGAACACCTGCAGCCGTTGAGTGTTCTCCACTGATACACACCATGTTTCGCTAGCGTAGAACAGAACAGATTTCACGTTAGAGTTGAAAATTCGTATTTTGGTGCGTTCACTTATCTGCCTGTTTTACCAGATATTTCTTAAACTCGCAAAGGCAGCCCTTGCTTTCTTGATCCATGCGCCTATGTCGATCTTAGTACCGCCGTCTGACGCCATTTGGCTACCAAGATATTGGAAGCTATCAACATTCTCCACTGGTTGCCCGGCTACTGTGAAACTGGAAGTAGTCACCGTGTTTACATCCAACGATTTGGTTTTGTTGACGTTGATGACTAAACCTGCCGATGAGGAGCGCTCGGCAAGGTCGTTGAGAGAGACACGTCTGACTACCTTAATAGTCTATTCCCAACTGACTTTGCACTCTCTCATCCTTCTTTTTCTTTCGACTTCGCCCTCGGGGTTGGGTTACCCGATAAAATTTCGTTCGGATTCGGGGTTCCACAGTAGCGTTAGTAAATACACTATTAAAGGAGGAATTGTCATTTTTACTAACAAAATAGATGTCTATTCCCCCTTGTTGGCACTACATGCGAAGTTACACAAATTTTCGTTAGTTTTTGTAGTTGTTATTTTTGGATGAAAGTACGTTGATTCTTAACGAAGGTATTGTAACCGTGTTTTGGTAATAAGACCCTGGTGTATCCGGTCCGGATTCTCGACAGATTAATCTGCTGTTTCTGTGAAACAAAGTCATGTCAGAGGCCGGTAGTACCTTTAACCTTCTTTAGAAATAGTGTATTGTTGTTGTTCCAAATCCGTGCTCAGTCCTGGCCGACGACACTTTTTGACCATTTTTTAACGTCGGCTAGCGGGACGGAACAGGTGTCTTGTGTCATACCTGCGAGAATTCCTTGGATCCACGGATGCTTTGGTGTGTGGCTCTGGAGGGCAGCCACCACACTGGTGGAGTCCGTAAGAATCGGTTTGTTTGCTGGAAGGGTGGCAGCGACGAAGATGACTGCAGCTTGGGCGAAAAAAAAGCTGCACATAGGGCTGATTTCTTCACTTCCGCTTTGTGCTTAAACCAGGTTTAAGCGTATGGGTAAGCACTGCTTAAGAGTTAAGCGGAGGTGAAGAAATTGGTTCTTAGGTGGTAGGCTCTCGGACCTGACCCCGTAACGCTGGGTAGACACCTTTGCGTGGTGTGTTACGGTGTAAGATCTACCACGGTCACATTGTCAGCTACAGGCAAATCCTGACCCAACGAATACCTTCCCCAATATCCAACTCCGTGGTACTTATGAGGGTGTCGCTGAGTCGGGGGGCTCTCGTTAAGTAAGTACTACATCAACACTTCCTTCCCCTCCCAAGTTACGGTTAAGATGGGCGTGGCCAGGAGTAGTAATCCTCATGCTTTTGTGATTTTTATCCTAGATTGGAATCAAGGACCACACCCATCTTGATTTCTGATAGCAATCTGAATAAGGATTTCAAAAAGAAAACATGAGTATCACTAGTGTCCAATCTACGAAGTACACCGTAACTATGCTATGCTATTCCCAGTCGAACCATTCCTCGAGCACGACGACACTCCACATCGTCCCTGACGCCAAATACCCGGATGAGAAGCTAAAATTCCCTGATCCAAAATCCTTAGCCCCGTCCATCCTTAAGCATTGTAAACTAACCTCGAGTCACCACGAGTACGCTGGCTTCTACCCCTCTCTTACTAACTGAAAAAATAAATGATATTGATTGTATATATCGCAAAGAACCATGGCTCCGTAAAGTGTTATACACGCCTGAGCCTACCAAATAAACGAACTTTGAAAAAAAAACTATGCTATGCTATGCTTAGGTGGTAGGCTCTTGGACCTGGCTAAGTCCGACCCCTGGGGGCAGCAGGGACAGCAGGGACAGCATGGACCATGTCCAAGGGCTTGACGACCCCTCCCCAGCTGTCTGTGAGTCAGGAAGAACTGCCTAGGGCGTGGTGGGATTTAGCAGTGGGCTCTGCTAAAATCCCTCCCAAAAAACCACAAGTGCCCGTAATCAGACTCTATCAAAGCGACTGTGTGCCGCTTCAAAAGCACGAGCCCAGGGAGTGCCAATTGGCATGGGGAGTGTCTCTACTTCGGTAGGGTAGCGCGTGAGCTGCTTCGGCAGGGAGTGAGTGATCTGTTTGTGCTGAGGCAGGAGTGTCATAGCGCGTCGCCGCTATTGTCACCTCGAAGCGCAGCAGAAGTCTGAGTATGGACTGCACATGCTGAGGTAGGAGTGTCGTAGCGTAGTATCGTTGATTGGTCCCTACATACCGCTATCGACACCTCGAGGCATGGCAGTGGAGTGTTAGAGTGAGCACCCGAATAAGGGTCACATGGAGCGAATGGTCTTTGGAGAAGCTGCTTCGGCGGCAGGGTAGCAGTGGGTTGTACCCACACACCTACAGTTGTGCACATGTGGTGCATGGGGAGTGTCCCTGCTTCGGCAGGGTAGCGTGTGGTCTGCTTCGGCAGTGGTGTGATTGATCTGCTCGTGCTGAGGCAGGAGTGTCGTAGCGTAATATCTGTAGACCCAGGCAGTTACCGCTATTGACACCTCGAGGCATGGCAGCGGAGCGCCCGGGAGAGCATCCAAGTAAGACTCAAATGGTGTGAATGGTGTGCGAGCACCCAAGTCAGTCTCGCATGGGACGGGTGCCTGTGTGAGCGATAAGGAGCGAGTACGTTTAGTACTGCCATCCCCCAGAAGTAGTACTGGGAGGTAGTTCCTGGGGGAAACGATGGTGGAGCCCAAGGGAGTTTAGTCGGTATTACCGGTATGGTCGAGTCCGACACTCCAGTACACTTCCGTGTGGTTGTTTGGCAACTACAATGCACGTGTACTGGGTTACCCAAGTAACATTTTAAGATTTATCATGCTCTATAAGAGGTTTTCATGACCAGTTGCTAATAAAACTTATAACTCCACCAAAACCTCTTCATAACATCATTAAGATAGCCTTCCGGCCTAATGAACCAATCTAGAAGAGGTTATTAAAACCGTATTAAGAGTAGTAATAAAACTGCAATAAAACATTGTATTGAATTTGTTGATACTCTATAAGAGGTTGTCGTGACCATCATAAAAGTAACAATAAAACTGTTTCAATTTCATATTATGGATTATATTTATTGTCATTCCATTGCCTTTGTTTTTATTTTCACTTGATAACAATGCCCCCTATGCAAAGCTGATGTGTGGAAAATAATGTTTCTGATTTGATGTTGAAAATGGAGTATTATTTAAGTAGTTCATACAACAGAATGACATGCGGAACCAAATTTATTGTGAATATTGAGTTTGTAGAAGCTTAAAATCAACGCGCCTCGAAATTATCGAAAAATCACATGAAAACAGGAAATTAAATAATTTCCCAAACTGCTCAAAATATTTCAATTTCAAATAATTTGTGATAAAGTAATCCTGCTTCTATCAAAAAACCTCAGAAATAATTGAATTCCACTATTGAATACTTTATTTGATCGTAATTGATGTATTTTTTTTAAATCACGGCTATGACGTTGATCATTATTTCAACATGGCGACATTCCTTTTAATGAAAACAAAAATCTTTCAATAAATAGTTCAATGGCTTTTGTGATAACCTCAATAATTCTCCTTGGTTACTTCATGACCGTTTTAAACTTGCTATAAAACTTTGTCATGATTACACTTCCCTACAACAGATGGCCTTCGGTTCGATAACATGCAGCCTAGTGGCTGAGGCGGGAAGCACTTTTTCATCCTACGGGCAACGATGCCAAATCTGTGGAAATAAAAGCTCTCGGCGGATTTGCGGATCTGTATAAGAAATCCACGAATGCTAGTAATTTCCTGAAATTAGTGAATCTACGAATATATGGAATATTACCCATTCGTATTTTTGGTGTAATTTGTAGGAATCAAATATGTGTATGTCACAATGGTAAATTCTTTAACCAGGAAGACATGTGCTTGAGGAAAAATGCAAACATTATTTCCTCCTCCTAGAAACCGGAAACTCGAAATCATCGTGAATTAAAATGAAAAAAAAAAGCCGCAATCCAATTAAGTGCATATATGTATTTAACAGCATTTCATATTTATGTGTCTCATTTCTCAAATCAATATCAAAACATAAGAGTTACAGTTTAATAATTTTCAAATAACCCTGCTCATAGAACATAATTAATATTGACAGAAATCGAATTGTTTTTGACAAACCTTAATTTGTATTATTGGATAACACCGGAGATTCTTGAGACCAGGGGATTTTTTACCTGTCCCTTTTGAGTTATTTTTTTTTAAATTTGGGAATTGAAAAGCATCTTAAGATTATCAGAAACATATCTCACTCACACTATGTCGGTAAAAATATGCTAACCTCATTATGCATCTTTATTGCATGATTCGCGTATAAGTTATACAGCAACACTGCTTTCCAAATTCAACATGGCGAATAGATCAATTTACGTTGAGTTGTTTTAAAGCAGTGACACAAAATGCTTTTATGACGCATTTGAAAGCAATAATAAAACTATTATTAAAACTTCAAAGCTAGCAAAAAGCTTAGTTTTAAAACATGGTTTATAAGAGTTTTATGGATGTCTCAAGAGTGATATAAAACCTTGGTTCGTTAGCATTGTTTATGACCACCATAAAACAATAGGCTTTAATTATTCCCACAATAAAACCTTTTTAAAATTCATATAAAACCCAACGGTCACAGAATTGTTACTTGGGTAGTGTGTAAATGCATTCTCCCTTGTAAAAAAAAATCCGACCCCTCTGCTAGAGACGGAACCATCGATGTACTGTTTAGTATTGTTCCGGAAGCGAGTGGCCACGAGCTTGATGACCAATCTTCTTAGCTCCTCGGAGTTGTCGCCTCTAGGAAGCAGGCAGCGATGGAGTTTGCGACATTGACGGGAGGCATCGACCAGCTTCTTGCTCCGTGTCAGTGAACCCGCGCCACTAGGGGGCGACCGGTGCCAGACACCCTTTTAAGGATCCGGCCAGCCTCGTCGATGAGAGGGATCCCATGCTCTCCTGATGTTATAGTGGCAAAGGAAGCTGCCTTGCAACAGATGGCCGTGAGGACCCTATGCCGGAAAGGGTAGATTCCGGCATCGACGCAAGCTGCTTCTGCTGGCGTGGAAGGAAGGAGACCGGAAGCCAGTCGGACATAGCTATTAAAAACTGGGGAAAGCACGGTGATGAAATCCCTTCGTGCAGAACAGGTCAGCTCTAAACCATATAGCAGGCGACTATCAATTGAAGGTTGGCCTATACTTAGCCTGGTTTGCTGCTTGCTTATTGGTACGGTGGTTTGCGGCCAGAGTTTTCATCATGTTTGATCCAGGACTTGCAGGCTACCTTCACAGCCCGAAAGTGTGGTAGGAAGGTAAGCCGCTGGTCGATGTCTACACTAAGCACGCGTACGATTTTCCGATTGCGTATGGGATCGTTGCCAAGCTTGATTTGATGGCGCCCATGGCAAACGTGGCCCCGGATGCACTATCCCGCGTTCATAATGAAGCCAATGGAGGTAGCCCAGCGGTAGATTGCGCTAATCCCTGTCTACGCTTTAATCCTGGGTAGTCCGGGAGTTCTTCCTACGACTACCAGGAGGATGTCGTCGGCGTAGACGAAGAGGTGGATGTTGGCCGATAGTATGCCAAAGACTCCTACTACTATTAAAATCAGCGGTTCAGAAATATGTATCCCCAAGACAACAGTGTAACGCATCCAAACGCATCTCAAAATCATTTCTAATTAATCTGTCCAAGGCAGTGGCGTAGCCACGGGAGTGGTTTTGGGCATAAACCCCTCCCAAAGACAACATTTTCAGAAGAATTTTTTTTTTCGGAAATTTTTTTTTTCAGAAAACACCCCCCCCTCTCCCTTCGAACAAATTTTCTGACAACGCCACTGGTCCAAGGGTAATTGATCCGATAGTCGTGGGTGTTCCTCTAGTTGCGGTAGTGTAGTTTCTGTCGAATATACGCAATAAACGCAGCAACCCACATTGTTGTATAACTATTTGTTGACCTGTCATTACGTGAAAGAGACGAAACAGTTTGGGATTTCTCAAATAATCGGTAAAGTATAATTGAAATATTATAAAGTATAATTGAAATATTATAATTTCTTCTCAGCTTTGTGCCTATAGTTGCGGTAGTGTTCCTATAGTTACGAGTCCCGTATAAAACAATGGGGGATTCATTTTAAGTGATAATGACGGCGGGAGCTACTGCTATTGGAACTTTATAATCAAAATACAAATTCAGAGCTTTCGATTTCACCATTGAGGTAAGCGAAATAATGTATAGTTTTTGTGCAAGCGAACAAAGAGTGGTGGAACGTGCTAAGTTCCTCCCCTCCACTATTGGGTATTTTACCCTATTACCTGGAACATGGGATAGTAAACATAATCACCAAAATTCAATTATTCAAACAATTTGTTGCATCCAGCTTGATGCTGAAATAGTTGTGGGAATCACTGTTTGATACCACACGTATGGCATACGTGCGGGGTGTTCGAACATTTGCACCCGTCTGGCAGGGTGTGTTACATCATTCCTGCCTGGCCCGTGTGTGTGGCTGGGATCTGAGAAATCAGAAGAAAACTGGCGAAACTATTAGAAGGTGGCGTGATGCCGCCAACTAACGCCGCCGATGGATGACAACGATCGGGGCCTCCTCGAAGAGTGATAGGGAGGAGTAACGCAATGCGCGACGAACCAACCACATCAAGCTAATACAATCAGTGTCGCAGTCTCGATCGATGATGGCGAAGGAAGAGGAGAAAAAGGCGGGTTGCTTTGAATTGGTTATTGATTTGCGCGACGGCGATGACGACGATCGCGAGAAGAACGGCTTTTGGCGGTTTTGGCGGTTCACTCAGTGTCAATTGGGCTAACGAGCATGGGTGGAAAATTAGCTGGTAGCAAAGGCAATGTTTGGCACAATCGGGGCGGTGTCGATATCAAATAGGTTATGTTGCTTGGGTGGGTTTGATGTTGAAGTTATTGATGAATCAACAAAACGGAGGTGGATGTTTGTTAAAAGTAATGATTTAGTGGCACGAATGGTTCGTGTACAGATTTTCTACATAAATGCTGTTTTTTTATATTCTTTATTATCTTATAAATGCTGCTGAATTGAATTAAGGATTTAGCAAATGTGGTTGAACAATCACGACATGTCATCTATCTCTCGCTACATTGGAATGTGTTTCGTATTTATTGTAATAAAGTCTTTAATCTAATCTAATCTAATCTCATACTTGCGTAGCCAATACTTGAAAGCATCCTGGAAAATGACGGTTTCTGAATTCCGTCATTTTTCTTTTCATATGGCCAGGCCAACTACGCAGTATGTACCGCAGAGATGACTCCTAGATATTGAGCGACTTCAGGAATACCTAAAGTCACTTAATAGCTTGGAATCGAGGGGAAAGGAAGAAAGCGTGGACCTCCCGTACCAAACGCTTCCAATAATATATGTACCTAATATATAATAAAAATCGTGTACGTGTTTATGTATGATGTATATCTGTATGTGTGTATGTGTGTTTATATTTGTACACTGATAGACAAAAGTATTCGTCATGTTTTAATAGTAGTAATAAGTAGAGCGCAAAACCAACCGCATTGGAAGACGGTCGAAACGAGACTCTTATTTATTGTTATAAAGTCTTTGAATCAAAAACTGCAACTATACAGATGCTTGAATTATATGTTTTAATTTAATATATTTAGTAGAAAAATTAACTTAACTTAACTCACTTAAAAATATTTAAGATAAAACTCACTTTAAAATATTTTCTATGCTTTCACATGTCGCTAGGAATGAAATCTGTGATAATAGATTGCGTTGCGTACCACACTTGTTTGCATCATTTGTTTTCTAATGTGTTTATTTACATCTGGTCTGAACTATTCTGTTAGTTGAGCTAATTGGTTGAATGCATGGTCTTAGGGTGGTTCAAAAAATCGATTTTGCTCCTCAGCGCTCATCTGATTCTGTATCATGTTCTGAGTGTACCCATTACTAATTATTGGGGCGATTAATCAACATGCGGTTTTCGTTGGGTGAAAGCTGTTGAGTATTCCTTTTAGCTATGTAGGTTTTCTTTTAACCTACGCTTAACGGGGAAGCGACATTAACAGTATAATGAAAAAATAAATCCCTCCATACTAATTTGCATGCACATTTGAAATGGCTTGTGCTAAATCAGTTTTAATCCAAATGAGATCAATTTTTTAGGCGCTGTGGAGCAAAATCGATTTTATGAACCACCCCAATGGTCATACAATTTGTTCGACTGAACAAGTTTTTCGCCTAAATCACCTATTCGGGCAAACGACATTTTTTGCCATATGAACCGGTCAACTAACATTAATGGTCAAATACCATTTCGGCGGTATGATCTGTTCGAAATATTCGGTTCTATGACCTGTTCGATAAATCATCATTTTCGAGCAAATGACCTGTACCGCAGGGTGCCATTATTGACCAAATGACTTGTTCGGTGAATGGACATGTCCGACTGTGTGACTAGTTAGGACAGTAGCCATTTCCGACCGAAAAGTTTATTTCTCCAAACCTATCTTTTGACCAGATGACTTGTTCGGCCAATCAAAAAATTCGGTCAACAAGGCATCCAGATATATGTCCACAACTAATCCCCAGAACCATTTCCGTGTGCCCACAACTAGGAAGGATGACTTTGCGGAAGGACTTCGGGATGAATTCCTGGAGAAATTCCCTCTTGGAAGAATTCCCTGAGGTACTCACTCCTCACGGTGCCCCATATTATTAAACTTTCATGAGCCTCCGTGGTTTTCTCACGAAAAGAAAGCTTAGAGCATCAGGAAAAGGATGCTGGGTGTTTTAAAATCTTTCATCGGTGAAATTTTGAATACGCCCTATTTTAAAATTGTATGGTTTTCCCATATGCATACATGTTAATTGCGATATAGAAATATACAATGCTGTCCTATTCAATAGTAATTGAATCAATATTTTTAAATGCAAGTAATAATACGAAATCTTCCAAATAAATCAATGCTTTTGGACATTCGAGTAATGTGTCCAGCCCACATAGATCTGCCATACATTAAGATTGATCGAGCAAAAATCTGATGGAACAACATTGTTGAACGCATAGGTTTTCGCTCTTAACTGTACAGTTTACTCTCCAGATTCGACAATCCAATGTTTTCATGCTAATAAACCCACAATGTCAAGACATGTTATAATATAGAGTAAGTGATATGTTCCCAATAGTCATGAGTATTGATCACGAAAAGCCCGTAATTTAGTTTGCTTTCTGTGTTTGGAAAGGCCAAGAATCCTAATCAAAAGATGTGTGCAAATGCCAAATCACTACTGCATTATTATGATAAATTCTTCTTCCTATTATTTGCTTTTGGACAAGTTTTAGAAAGATAGGTCATGGACACCGTGAAATCCGTGAAATTTTATGTATGCATAAATTCAATAATGTCCGCAAAATGCTGCGAAATTCAGTAAATTTTAATCATAAAAAATCGTAAAAGGTATAAAATAGTACCTGAAAAGAGTTTAGCATGCGACTTGTGGTCAGTTGCTTTGTTCATGTTGCAATCCCTTGAGAATTCACGGAAAACTGAGATCGATGCCACCCAATTTCACAGTCATGCTAAGAAACGTAAATGGGAGGAAGATGAAGAGGCATATCAGACAAAAACGCATGGAAACATCATGGTGCTTCTCAGCGATAGACTGTGTCACATGATGCGCAAAACGTGCCATATTCTGAACTGGTCGAAGCCTTCAGTTCCGCAAACATTCCTCTTCAAAAGGTAGATTACTTAAACCGCAAGAGTATTCGCAGAAAAAATTGAAAAACCTGCATAACTCCTTAATTCAACTAGCTTGCGAATGGATATTTACCAAAATGTGTTCGATTAAATTCCAGAAGTGCTCAAAGCTCGAGTTCTCGGGTACTTATTCAAAAGGACGTATGTGATTTTCTAAGCAAAGATTCAAACGTCGATTTGTCTAATCTGATGACTCTCCCACGCTAACCAACACTGCCAACAGATAGCCGAAGGCTTTCCCTACATGTGTGTGGTGATGGTTTGCGTGGGAGTGTTATCAGATTGGACAAATCGACGTTTGAATCTTTGTTCACAAAATCACATAGGTTCTTTTAAATAATTACCCGAGAAATGGTCTTTGAAGTTTTGAGACAAAAGTTTGCCAGTATTGATCGTCTTGTAGCATAGTTTAAGTCTATTTTCCTTCATTCGACCTAGAACAAATAACGCTTCAAGGAAGTCATAGTTGATTTGTCCAGGGTTGTGAAAGAAAATGTACTTTTGCCCCCTAAAACTGCCGTAACAAGTAGAATTTTTTTAAATAAACTTTTGCATTTCATTGAGAACTAAAATCTATATGAATTTTCATTCTTTTTATTTCAAAAAAATAAATCACTACAAAATTTCCGATTTCCTGAATTGAGCGCGTAATTTTGAAAATTTTGCCGTGAATTTCCACTACCCTTAGTAATAATGCAGTAGTGGAGTGGCATTTGCACACATCTTTTATGAAGATTCTTCGCCTTCCCAAACACAAAACGCAAACCTTTCGAGGTCGATTTTCATTGGCAACTATTGGCAATATATTACTTAGGGGCTGTCCATAAACCACGTAGACTCTTGAGGGGGAGGGAGGGGTTTCGAAAAAGTCTACGATAGTCTACGAAGGGGGGCGGGAGGGTACACCAAAAGTCTACGTAGACCTTTTTTTATTTATTTTTTCGAAAACGATATATGTACAGCAGCTTTGAGCGGAGTTCACAAGTTTGATTTTTTTTAGGATTTTCCGTGTTTTTATGCATGACTTGACCGAAATAATCTCCATAAAAATGTTATGAATTTTACTAAAGTTAAAGTCTGAACTACGGCTTAAAACTATCAAGAATTTTATCAGGAAGTTCTTCTTTGTTGAGCAGAAAAAAGCTCCTAAGTATTCTATAAAAAAATTCGATTTTTTTCAACATCCTCACTTGGATTTTACTGCAGATTCTACTAGAATTTCTTTGGATTTTCGAAACTTCTTTGCAAACTATGGAAATTATGTCGTACTTGAAGTACTTCCTCGTTTTTTTTTGTGAATTTACAAAGGAAGCATTTTAGAATATCCCAGAAAAAGTCTTTAGAATGCCCAAAAGATATTCTTTTGAGCTTGTAAAGGGAATTCTCCGAAATTTCCGCTAGAAACCCTTCAGAATATTCACTGGAGATTTTCTGGGAAGTCCCCGATTTTTTTTTTCTTAATTTCGGAATTTTTCGGAATTTTCGCGAGGAATTCTTTGGACATATAAGCAAAATTTTTCAAAATGCCCATGGAAAATTCTTCGTTAATTTCTTCGGCAGTTATAATGCAAATTCTTTGGAATTATCGATGGAAAATTTTAGAAATTTCTAAATAAATTTTTGAAAACTTCCACGAGAAATTATTTTATTTTCCCACCAAAAACAATTTGAGTTTCCACAAAAAAATTGCAATTTTTGTAAAAAAAGCCTTCCTAGTTTTCATGAAAATTTATTCGAATTTTTTCCGAGAAGTTCACAAAAATTTCAACTGAAAATTCTCCAGAATTTCCGCCGAAAATTCTTTTTTATGCCCATAAGATTCATTTAAATTTCCTAAAGAAATTTCTCCAAATTTGCAAGAGAAATTAAAAAATATCGTAAGAAACCATTCTAAATTTCCACAGGAAATATTTCGGAATGTCCGTTTAAACTAAAAATTACCTCGGGAAATAATTCTTAATTTTTACGGAAAGTTACTAGGGGTTTTTTTAACGGGGAAACTTTTGAAATTCAGAAGAAAAATCTTGGGATTTCAACAGATGATTATTCAGCGGGATATTGCATAGAATTTTTAAGTAAAGCATCGGAATTATCACGGAGAGTTCTTTGGAGTATTTCGAGGTTATCAATTGGGGAATTTTACGAAATTTCCACGCAAAACTTATTGGAATGTGGAATTGACATTGCGGAATTTCATCTCGAAATTTTTCCAAATTCTGAAAATTCTTCGGTTTTCCTAATTTTGAACCGGCGTTGAGAATCAGATGCGTGACAGATTTTATCAGTGGCGCGCCGATGCAAAAGTGTCGGCGATGGCTCCTAAGTATTCTATAAAATACGCACGGTGGCGCACACATCTAGGAGGAATTGAATTCAACAGTAATTAAATTAATTGACTTTGAGATTTGATTTCAGAAGTTTAAAGAAGAATTAAATTTGATTTTTTGGATTTTGTTGGATTTTTTCAGTTTGATTTTATTATGTTTGAAATACGAACTTTGTTGTAATGTTTACATGGAAATATAATTGAATAGCTGAATTGCTTAAAACGTGGTTGATTTCCATTTTTTTCCAATCACATATGAGGTTTTGTAAAATTTGGAAAAGTCTACGTAGACTTCAAGGGGTGGGGGGAGGGGTTTCGTAAAAGTCTACGAAAGTCTACTAGGGGGGACGGGGGGGTTTGGAAAAGTGAAATTTCGGTCTACGTGGTTTGTGTACAGCCCCTTACTCAATATGATTACATGTCTTGACATTATGGGTTTATTACCATGAAAAAATTGGATTGTCGAATCTGGAGAGTAAACTGTACAGTTAAGAGCGAAAACTTACGCGTTCAACAAAGTTGTTCCATCAGATTTATAGCTCGATCAATCTTAATGTATGGCAGATCTAGGTGGGCTGGACACATTACCCGAATTTCTAAAAGCATTGATTTATTTGGAAGATTTCGAATTACTACTGGCATTTAAAAATACTTGATTCAATTACTATTGAATAGGACAACATTATATATTTCTATATTGTAATTAACTCGTATGCATATGGGAAAACCATCCAATTTTAAAATAGGGCGTATTCAAAATTTCGCCGATAAAAGATTTTAAAACACCCCACATCCTTTTCCTGGTGCTCTAAGCTTTCTTTTCGTGAGAAAACCACGGAGGTTCATGAAAGTTCGATAATATTCGCGTCTGGGGGCACCGGGCTCCTGAAGGAATTTTTGGAGGAACTTCCAGATGTATTTCTGCAGGAACTTCCGGATGAATTTTTGAAGGAAATTCCGGAGGAATTCTTGGAGAAACTTCCGGGGCAATTCCTGGAGGAGCTTCCCAACAAACAATTTGGACTTAATAAGCTACAAGGGATAGACAAAATAAGTAGGATAGGCAAATTTTTGGTAAAATTAGATGTGTTGTAACTAAACTATGTCAGTTCCGATTTTGATAATTCAGGAATGCCTGAACTAGAAAATTAATGCAGTTAAAATTGAACAATACTAGTAACCACAAATGAAGTAGGGCTCTTTCCAATTGGAATCATATATTGGGATTTGGAATCGTACCAGAATAGAGTGAGACATGGCCATTTCTTTATAATCGGTTCCGATCGATACTTATCAAAGGGGTCAGGCCACAACTTCTTTTGAACCTGTGGAAGGGGACATTTAAGTTTTTACACCAAAATCAGCCATTCGAAGGCTCTTTTGTCTTGGTTTTCGATCAGAATCAGGGGTCCCCTTCCACAGGTTCCATGGGGTCAATCCGTAGGCCCAGGAAGCGGTCAGAGCCGTCAATGAACCTTTTTATATTCATACTTCGCTTCCTGATCGGAAACCATGAAAAAAGAGCCGTCCAATCACTGATTTTGGTGCTAAAGCTTAAATGTCCCCATTCACAGATTCCCCGCGGACATCCCAGTAACTCCAGAATCCGTTTATTCAATTGTTTTTTTCATTCTTGACACATTAGAAGCCTTCTGGAGTAAAATTATAGTGGATGATCTATCAAAAAGCGAGAGGAGGAACTTCCGGAGGAATTCCTGGAGGAACTTCCAGAGGAATTCCTGGAGGAACGTCCGGAGAAACTCCTGGAGGAACTTATTTGAAAATCAAGTCGTTTTCGGCCATTGCAGTCTTGTAAAGCAGCAAAAACAGGTTTACTTCTGCATCTGACGGTTTCGGTAATTTATTTATTTACAACGAAACAAGCTTTTGGGATTTGAAAAAGGTAAAATAAATAACCGAAACCGTCGGATGCAGAAGTAAACCTGTTTTTGCTGCTTTACAAGACTGCAACGGCCGAAAACGACTTGATTTTCAAACAAGTTTTCCACAGTCGCCAAGAGTTATTCCTGGAGGAACTTCCGGAGGAATTCCTGGAGGAACTTCCGGAGGAATTCCTGAAAGAACTTCCGGAGGAATGGTTCAATCAAAGTTAATTGGCTATTTCCGGGGATAAAACCACCCGACTTGGTCATTAATTTAAAATGTTGTGAAAACTCTTATGTGAATATGTACGTTATGTGAAAGATATTGATTTGGAAAATTTATTGGAGGTAACCACTTTTCCTTCGATGGGACTCGAACCAATGACCCGTAGTACGCTAGACTGGTACTTTAACCAACTAAGAAGTGGAAGGAACTTCCGAAAGAATTCCTGGATGAAATTCCGGAGGAATTCCTGGAGGAACTTCCGGAGGAATTCCTGGAGGAACTTCCGGAGGAATTCCTGGAGGAACTTCCGGAGGAATTCCTGGAGGAACTTCCGGAGGAATTCCTGGAGGAACTTCCGGAGGAATTCCTGGAGGAATTTCCGGAGGAATTCCTGGAGGAACTTCCGGAGGAATTCCTGGAGGAACTTCCGGAGGAATTCCTGGAGGAACTTCCGGAGGAATTCCTGGAGGAACTTCCGGAGGAATTCCTGGAGGAACTTCCGGAGGAATTCCTGGAGGAACTTCCGGAGGAATTCCTGGAGGAACTTCCGGAGGAATTCCTGGAGGAACTTCCGGAGGAATTCCTGGAGGAACTTTCGGAGGAACTTCCATAGGAATTCCTGGAGGAACTTCCGGAGGAATTCCTGGAGGAACCTCCGGAAGAATTCCTAGAGGAACCTCCGGAAGAATTCCTGGAGGATCTTCCGGAGGAATTCCTGGAGGAACTTCCGGAGGAATTACTGGAGGGACTTCCGGAGGAATTCCTGGAGGAACTTCCGGAGGAATTCCTGGAGGAACTTCCGGAGGAATTCCTGGAGGAACTTCCGGAGGAATTCCTGGAGGAACTTCCGAAGGAATTCCTGGAGGAACTTCCGAAGGAATTCCTGGAGGAACTTCCGGAGGAATTCCTGGAGGAACTTCCGGAGGAATTCCTGGAGGAACTTCCGGAGGAATTCCTGGAGGAACTTCCGGAGGAATTCCTGGAGAAATTTCCTGATGAACTCCTGAAGGCACTCGAACTCGAAAAAAACTCCGGACAATTTTTGACTATTGAAATCAGTTCAAGCCGACCCACGCCGCCGCCGCTGGCTGAAAACATTTAGCCAGTATATAAATATATATATCCGAAATTAGTGCCTAGGATTCAGTTTCGGGTAACCAAAACTGACCAACAAGACTTAAAATTAGTCTAGAGGCAAACATATGATTTTTTTTTCTCAATCTGATGTTGAAAAGTCGGAATGTGCGAACCGGGAAGTGGCGAGAAGTGATCCGAATTCAAAAAAAAAATGCTGTTCTACATTGTTTTCAGGCAAAATCATGATGTTTGACACGTCTCACGTTACGTTAAACAAATCGGTCAAGAGCTAAATGACAAAAAAAACCTATCCAGAATACAAATTTTTATTTCGGTTTACATTTCGTATCGATTAACCCTCTTGACCTCATTTAGTTCAGTGCGTGTTGGCTCTTGTTTCGGACGGCAGAACGATCGCGCAATTTGCCGAAATTTTGTGTTTTGCATTGCGCGGCCGGTCATAAAGTTAATTAGTTCAGTGCGTGTTGGCTCTTGTTTCGAACGGCAGAACGATCGCGCGATTTGCCGAAATTTTGTGTTTTGTTTTGTTTTTCCCTTAGGACGGTTTGTAAGTAAATTAATAAATATATTTTATTATTTTTACAGAAAATATATTGTTATTGACAAATGCTCTATATTGTCGAAAAGAGCTCCCTATTATTCACCTTTCCCACTAACACAAATTTTCCTTCCCGAGACATCTATGAAGGTAGTATGGGTTCCCTGCATCTTCACTAGTAGATGTTGAACTAACATTCCTTCCCTTCCTTCCGTGATTGTAAGGACGTGGCCAGGTGTACAACTGCTACTGTATAGGAAAAGGTACTAATCCCAAGTACCAATTTGCGACAATATACAGTAGATTGCTCAATTCAAGCTCTGTCTGGTAAGGGGGCGGGTGTCGCGGGAGAGGGTTCTCTTCGTCGACTTCCCCTCATTTGAATGGAGGTGACAGGCAGGGAATTTCTTTGCAGTTTATCACCTCAGAATGCAAGTTCGCATTGTTTTCTTTCGTTCTGAGGTGATAAACCACAGAGAGATCTGCTTCTTGTCACTTTTGTTTAAGGGAGGGGGGTCGACGAGGAGAGTCCTCTCTTGCGACATTCGCCCTTATTCCAGATGGAGCTTGAATTGAGCTTTGTATAGCCACCCACGATTTGTACAATCACATATGCTATGCTATGCTATTAATCTTCTTGACCTCATTCTAAAAACATTATTTAGCTATACACACACTATCCTTCGAGATGTATTCAAGGATCGCATTGCACATCTCGGCTACAACACTGGGAAAATTAAGTTAAACGAACACCGGAACTTGCTTTAAGATCAAGATAAGTATCATAAGTGTAAATTACAGACAGCAAAATATTCCCAAAGTATAAAATCTCATTTCCTAAACAAATAGACCATTTGTGCTCTGGTAAGGTTTTTTTATTGAATGACTAATGAGGTATCATCACATTCGATCATCCAGCAAATTTGTAAGCTGTGTTTATAAATTTGCTATAATTTGGGTTTCCGATTCCACAACAGCAGTATTAAGCCAGCCCAAACAAACTTAATGATAGCTCTACGGCTTTCCGCTCATTGGAGGCACCGTTTCGACTCAATCAAAACCTCAACGACGATGTGTGAAGTCCTTGACATAGGAAGAAGCCCCATTGTTATGCGGTAATTCAATTGGAAAATCACAGCCAATTATTGATTTCCTGTCGCAAAATCTCCTAATTAGAAGCTTCATAACACTTGAGCGACTGTCATCCGTCTTCCGTCCACGGATGCTACTTCCCAAAATAAGGCTATAATTTAGCAAACGAGCTCAGTCTTGGGGGTCTAAAACTTCACCCGGCTAGCTCGGTAAGCATTGTTGTGCCCCGCATCGCTACGCGACGTCACGTCACCATCGTCATTTAGCCATATTATTGCCGAACCATGACGGAAAATTGACACTTATCTTCCTCCATTCAGCAGCTTAACGACCCTATAAAGAAGATTTGTGCGACTTGAGCCCGGAGATAGTGCGACTGCACACGATCTCGTGGAGCCCAAACTGTCGGTATGCAGATGAGCAATCCACGCGGTTGCGGTGCACGGCCTAAAAGCGAATACTGATCGGGTGGAAACGTGTTTGGTGGGGTTCTAGGGTGGGTGGCCAAGCGCGGGAAATAAAAGTTCAATGAAGAAGACTCCTCGTGCGATCGCGACGATCTACCAAATGTCATGAGAACGATCCAAGCTGCCACGTCTTGCTGGAAATTCTTGAGCAGTTGGGCACACCAGGAAAATATTGTTGGAAGCGGGTAATGATCGATCTTGCCGGTGCGCAATTTGAGACCTTTCCTGGCTGATGGTTGTGAGCCGATTCGCGCGGCCACGCGGTTCGGTTTTGGTCTATTGCAAAACCTGCCGAGGCATAAGTACGCCTTATTACTTTGATTTTACGCTATTTCGCGATAGCTCATTGAGGGTATTTGCACGAGCTGAAAGTCAAGGTGCCAAATTAGTGGTGTTCGATAGCATCTGTGGAAGATGATTCACAACTCACAAGCGTGTCGATATAATGACAATGGACTAACCCGTAGAGTGCTTTGAATACCCCAATTGGATATGGATACATCCACCGTGATTAGTCATTGAAAACTGGTTTCATATTGCATGGATTATAGTCGTGTCCAATTGTTCGCCAGATTGGCATTCAAAACCGGAAGTAAATCAATCATATTTGGATGTTGGGTATGTAGCATGGAAAATTTGCGCTCAATGGCAACAAAAATATGCATTGCAGTAAAAGGCCTGAATCTTGCACCTTCTATAACAATGATTTAAGTATTTACGAGAAAAAAAATTACACCGTTCCCTAATTGGACCCTTGGGTAGTTATTCCGAAATAGTTTATTAAACTATTATGATCATTCATGTAGGGATGACATCATCTTATGGAGTCTAATTATTGCAGTTTGCCTTGAAACATGGATTATCGATGCACTTCGATAATAACACTTTTTTATTGCGTGTCCACAGTTTCCGAATTATTTTTCTCGAATCCCAAATATGCAAATAATTATGTAAACTGCACAACTGGCAACATTGGTCATCATTCAAAAAGAGAAAATGCGAGAAGTTTCCAAATGCGAAAATGTCAGAAGAAAATGTTCAAAACAAAAGCACGTGGTTCTCACTCCATTTGCTTTCGTCTGACATTTATCGATGTCAAAACTCATTGAAATCGACACCATCACACTTTTGATCACAGTTTGGAACCGTCACACTTTCAAACTGTGTTGTTCGATTTAGCAGAGGCATCGAGGCACTATTGTTACTGTTTTCTTCAGTTCACATGATCCTCAGATTTCTCCCAAAGTATTGGAGAATATGTATTGAGTTAATGATATTTTAAGCATATTCAATGTCGGATAAATATATATTTGGATATTTGGCAAAAGTTCTGTAAAAGTCAAAACTGATATCGGGTTGCTTTCAGGTCCAAGTCAGCTAATGTCAAATAAAGTGTTGGTATTGTAGATCCAAGCTTGAAATGTGTACCAGATTATTTAAAATTAATCCTAAAGGCAGGGTTGGGCGATTTTGCGGAGGAATTCGTGTGTAGGAATTTCTAAAAGAGTTCCAGGAAGAATTTCCGAATCAATTATTGAAAAAAAAATCATTTACAATTCACGAAGGAATTTAAAAAACCCGAAAAAATTCGAAACGAATTCGTAAAGTAATTTCTGGAGGAATATTTCGAAAAATTTCCAATGAAAATCTTAAAGAAAGGAGGATTCCCGAAGAAGTTCCTAAACGCATTTCTTTGAAGCGATTCCTAAAGGCTTTTAGGAAGAAATTCCAAATAGAAATTTCGAAGAAATTCCAAGGTTTCTCCAGAAATTCTTCAGGAATTTCTTCTTCGAAAATAGCTCCAGGTAGTAGCTCGGAAAACTCACCAGTAAATTAGAATTCACTTTATTTATTCTAAAATTTCTCCTAAAATTCCTTTGAAGATTAGTTCAGGAATTGCTACGGAATTTTCCGAAAATTCCTTTAGAAATGAATCCAGTAATTCCTTCGAAAATTCTTCCAGGAATTCCTTCGAAATTTCCCTTAGACAGCAGTTCGATACTTCCACATCGATTTATTTCTTTAATTTCTTTTAAAAAGATCCTAAGGCCCCTGGACATTCCTGTAAGAATTCCTTTAACGATTACTTGATAAATACTTTTACAAATCATCCCCTGGATTCCTCCCAAAATTCCTCCCAAAGTGCTGGGATATTTCTAAACGAATTGCTGAAGTATTTTTAAAAGAAATCCTAAAGGAACTTCCGACATTCTTAGATTTATCCGAGAATTTCTATAGGCATTACTTCAAGATTTCCTTCAGAAATTCCTCCAGAGATTTTTTTGATCCTCCGGAAGTCGACTGCGGACTTGAATCTAAATATTCATTTTTAAATTCCTCCGGATGTTTTTTCTGAAATTAAAAGAATGAATAATGACTGTTCGGCTTATAAAGAGGACACTTTGTATTGTCAAAATTGACCAATCGTTTTATATCGTCATGTAAAAGTGTCCTCACAATAAACCGAACAGTCCTTAAAGAATTAAGAATTACTTCAGAATCTACCCCAGGAGCTAATCCGGAATTCAAAACATCCTCATGGATTTTTTCGAAAATTCTTTGAATCATTCATTTAGGAATACATTCACGAAATCCTTCAGCAAATTTCTTGGAAAATATTTCTCTTTCGAAACTCCTTCAGAAACACCTACGGAAAATATTTTGGTGTTTTTTTCCGAAAATTCTTCGAAAATTCCTTAGGGGATTCATTCGGAAATTCCTCCACGAACTCCTTTGAAATTTCTTAAGGTTTTGAAAATTCACGTTGGAATTTCTTCGAAAATTGCTATTGAAATTTCTTTGGATTTGTTTTGTTTTCGTTGATTTTTTTTTCAGAATTTCCAGATTTCCTTTAAACATTCCTTGAGAATTTTTTTCTAAATTTTTTTTCGATCATATCACCGGGAAACCATTCGGAGAAATCTTTTGATTTTTTGAGAAGTTCCTTTGAGAAATTACATTTTGAATTTCTTGTGAAATCTCTTTAGGAAATCAATAACTGTTCCATTGAAAATTCCATCGAAAACTCCTTCAAACGTTTTGTTGGAAATGCTTTCATAAGTTCTTACAGATATTCCTTTAAGTTCTTTAAGTACTCCTTCGGAGATTCCTTCCGAGCCTTTTGAAAGGAAGCTTTCGAGCCTCTTGAAAGGAGGCTTCCGAGCCTCTTGAAAGGAGGCTTCCGAGCCTCTTGAAAGGAGGCTTCCGAGCCTCTTGAAAGGAGGCTTCCGAGCCTCTTGAAAGGAGGCTTCCGAGCCTCTTGAAAGGAGGCTTCCGAGCCTCTTGAAAGGAGGCTTCTGAGCCTCTTGAAAGGAGGCTTCTGAGGCCTCTTGAAAGGAGGCTTCCTGAGCCTCTTGAAAGGAGGCTTCTGAGCCTCTTGAAAGGAGGCCTGAGCCTCTTGAAAGGAGGCCTGAGCTCTTGAAAGGAGGCTTCTGAGCCTCTTGAAAGGAGGCTTCTGAGCCTCTTGAAAGGAGGCTTCTGAGCCTCTTGAAAGGAGGCTTCCTGAGCCTCTTGAAAGGAGGCTTCTGAGCTCTCTTGAAAGGAGGCTTCTGAGCCTCTTGAAAGGAGGCTCTGAGCCTCTTGAAAGGAGGCTCTGAGCCTCTTGAAAGGAGGCTCTGAGGCCTCTTGAAAGGAGGCTCTGAGCCTCTTGAAAGGAGGCTTCTGAGCCTCTTGAAAGGAGGCCTGAGCCTCTTGAAAGGAGGCTTCTGAGCCTCTTGAAAGGAGGCTGGAGCTCTTGAAAGGAGGCCTGAGCCTCTTGAAAGGAGGCTCTGAGCCTCTTGAAAGGAGGCTTCTGAGCCTCTTGAAAGGAGGCTTCTGAGCCTCTTGAAAGGAGGCTCTGAGCCTCTTGAAAGGAGGCTTCTGAGCCTCTTGAAAGGAGGCTTCTGAGCCTCTTGAAAGGAGGCTTCTGAGCCTCTTGAAAGGAGGCCTGAGCCTCTTGAAAGGAGGCCTGAGCCTCTTGAAAGGAGGCTTCTGAGCCTCTTGAAAGGAGGCTTCTGAGCCTCTTGAAAGGAGGCTTGAGGCCTCTTGAAAGGAGGCTTCTGAGCCTCTTGAAAGGAGGCCTTCCTGAGCCTCTTGAAAGGAGGCTTCTGAGCCTCTTGAAAGGAGGCTTGAGCCTCTTGAAAGGAGGCTTCTGAGCCTCTTGAAAGGAGGCTTCTGAGCCTCTTGAAAGGAGGCTTCTGAGCCTCTTGAAAGGAGGCTTCTGAGCCTCTTGAAAGGAGGCCTGAGCCTCTTGAAAGGAGGCTTCTGAGCCTCTTGAAAGGAGGCTTCTGAGCCTCTTGAAAGGAGGCTCTGAGCCTCTTGAAAGGAGGCTCTGAGCCTCTTGAAAGGAGACTCTGAGCCTCTTGAAAGGAGGCTTCCTGAGCCTCTTGAAAGGAGGCTTCTGAGCCTCTTGAGAGGAGGCTCTGAGCCTCTTGAAAGGAGGCTCTGAGCCTCTTGAAAGGAGGCTTCTGAGCCTCTTGAAAGGAGGCTTCTGAGCCTTAAAAGGAGGCTCTGAGCCTCTTGAAAGGAGGCTCTGAGCCTCTTGAAAGGAGGCTTCCTGAGCCTCTTGAAAGGAGGCTTCTGAGCCTCTTGAAAGGAGGCTTCTGAGCCTCTTGAAAGGAGGCTTCTGAGCCTCTTGAAAGGAGGCTTCTGAGCCTCTTGAAAGGAGGCTTCTGAGCCTCTTGAAAGGAGGCTTCTGAGCCTCTTGAAAGGAGGCTTCTGAGCCTCTTGAAAGGAGGCTTCCGAGCCTCTTGAAAGGAGGCTTCCGAGCCTCTTGAAAGGAGGCTTCCGAGCCTCTTGAAAGGAGGCTTCCAAGCCTCTTGAAAGGAGGCTTCCAAGCCTCTTGAAAGGAGGCTTCCAAGCCTCTTGAAAGGAGGCTTCCGACCCCCTTTTAAATGAGGTTTCCCAGCCTCTTAAAAGGAGACTTCCGAGCCTCTTGAAAGGAGGCTTCCGAGCCTCTTGAAAGGAGACTTCCGAGCCTCTTGAAAGGAGGCTTCCTAGCCTCTTGAAAGGAGGCTTCCTAGCCTCTTGAAAGGAGGCTTCCGAGCCTCTTGAAAGGAGGCTTCCGAGCCTCTTGAAAGGAGGCTTCCGAGCCTCTTGAAAGGAGGCTTCCGAGCCTCTTGAAAGGAGGCTTCCGAGCCTCTTGAAAGGAGGCTCTGAGCCTCTTGAAAGGAGGCTTCCTGAGCCTCTTGAAAGGAGGCCTGAGCCTCTTGAAAGGAGGCTTCTGAGCCTCTTGAAAGGAGGCTTCTGAGCCTCTTGAAAGGAGGCTTGAGCCTCTTGAAAGGAGGCTTCTGAGCCTCTTGAAAGGAGGCTTCTGAGCCTCTTGAAAGGAGGCTTGAGCCTCTTGAAAGGAGGCTTCTGAGCCTCTTGAAAGGAGGCTCTGAGCCTCTTGAAAGGAGGCTCTGAGCCTCTTGAAAGGGAGGCTTCTGAGCCTCTTGAAAGGAGGCTTCTGAGCCTCTTGAAAGGAGGCTTCTGAGCCTCTTGAAAGGAGGCTTCTGAGCCTCTTGAAAGGAGGCTTCTGAGCCTCTTGAAAGGAGGCCTGAGCCTCTTGAAAGGAGGCTTCTGAGCCTCTTGAAAGGAGGCCTGAGCCTCTTGAAAGGAGGCTTCCTGAGCCTCTTGAAAGGAGGCTCTGAGCCTCTTGAAAGGAGGCTCTGAGCCTCTTGAAAGGAGGCTCTGAGCCTCTTGAAAGGAGGCTTCCAGGCCTCTTGAAAGGAGGCTGAGCCTCTTGAAGGGAGGCTTCCAGGCCTCTTGAAAGGAGGCTTCCAAGCCTCTTGAAAGGAGGCTTCCAAGCCTCTTGAAAGGAGGCTTCCAAGCCTCTTGAAAGGAGGCCTGGGCCTCTTGAATGAGGCTTCCAGGCCTCTTGAAAGGAGGCTCTGAGCCTCTTGAAAGGAGGCTTCTGAGCCTCTTGAAAGGAGACTTCCAGGCCTCTTGAAAGGAGGCTTCAGCCTCTTGAAAGGAGGCTTCCAGGCCTCTTGAAAGGAGGCTTCTGAGCCTCTTGAAAGGAGGCCTGAGCCTCTTGAAAGGAGGCCTGAGCCTCTTGAAAGGAGGCCTGAGCCTCTTGAAAGGAGGCTCTGAGCCTCTTGAAAGGAGGCTCTGAGCCTCTTGAAAGGAGGCTCTGAGCCTCTTGAAAGGAGGCTTCTGAGCCTCTTGAAAGGAGGCTTCTGAGCCTTCTTGAAAGGAGGCTTGAGCCTCTTGAAAGGAGGCTTGAGCCTCTTGAAAGGGAGGCTTCTGAGCCTCTTGAAAGGAGGCTCTGAGGCCTCTTGAAAGGAGGCTTGAGGCCTCTTGAAAGGAGGCCTGAGCCTCTTGAAAGGAGGCCTGAGGCCTCTTGAAAGGAGGCTTCCAGGCCTCTTGAAAGGAGGCTTCCAGGCCTCTTGAAAGGAGGCCTGAGCCTCTTGAAAGGAGGCTTCCAGGCCTCTTGAAAGGAGGCTTCTGAGCCTCTTGAAAGGAGGCTTCTGAGCCTCTTGAAAGGAGGCTTCTGAGCCTCTTGAAAGGAGGCTTCTGAGCCTCTTGAAAGGAGGCTTCCAGGCCTCTTGAAAGGAGGCTTCTGAGCCTCTTGAAAGGAGGCTCTGAGCCTCTTGAAAGGAGGCTCTGAGCCTCTTGAAAGGAGGCTTCTGAGCCTCTTGAAAGGAGGCTTCCTGAGCCTCTTGAAAGGAGGCTTCCAGGCCTCTTGAAAGGAGGCTCTGAGCCTCTTGAAAGGAGGCTCTGAGAGCCTCTTGAAAGGAGGCTTCCTGAGGCCTCTTGAAAGGAGGCTCTGAGCCTCTTGAAGGAGGCTGGAGCCTCTTGAAAGGAGGCTTCTGAGCCTCTTGAAAGGAGGCTTCCAGGCCTCTTGAAAGGAGGCTTCTGAGCCTCTTGAAAGGAGGCTTCTGAGCCTCTTGAAAGGAGGCTTCTGAGCCTCTTGAAAGGAGGCTTCCAGGCCTCTTGAAAGGAGGCTTCTGAGCCTCTTGAAAGGAGGCCTGAGCCTCTTGAAAGGAGGCTTCTGAGCCTCTTGAAAGGAGGCTTCCAGGCCTCTTGAAAGGAGGCTTGAGGCCTCTTGAAAGGAGGCTCTGAGCCTCTTGAAAGGAGGCTTCCTGAGCCTCTTGAAAGGAGGCTCTGAGCCTCTTGAAAGGAGGCTTCCAGGCCTCTTGAAAGGAGGCTCTGAGCCTCTTGAAAGGAGGCTCTGAGCCTCTTGAAGGAGGCTTCTGAGCCTCTTGAAAGGAGGCTTCCAGGCCTCTTGAAAGGAGGCTGAGGCCTCTTGAAAGGAGGCTTCTGAGCCTCTTGAAAGGAGGCTTCCAGGCCTCTTGAAAGGAGGCTTTGAGCCTCTTGAAAGGAGGCTCTGAGCCTCTTGAAAGGAGGCTTCTGAGCCTCTTGAAAGGAGGCTTCCAGGCCTCTTGAAAGGAGGCTCTGAGGCCTCTTGAAAGGAGGCTTCCAGGCCTCTTGAAAGGAGGCTTCTGAGCCTCTTGAAAGGAGGCTCTGAGCCTCTTGAAAGGAGGCTCTGAGCCTCTTGAAAGGAGGCTTCTGAGCCTCTTGAAAGGAGGCTCTGAGCCTCTTGAAAGGAGGCTTCTGAGCCTCTTGAAAGGAGGCTTCTGAGCTCTTGAAAGGAGGCTTGAGCCTCTTGAAAGGAGGCTTCTGAGCCTCTTGAAAGGAGGCCTGAGCCTCTTGAAAGGAGGCTTCTGAGCCTCTTGAAAGGAGGCTTCTGAGCCTCTTGAAAGGAGGCTCTGAGCCTCTTGAAAGGAGGCTTCCAGGCCTCTTGAAAGGAGGCTCTGAGGCCTCTTGAAAGGAGGCTTCTGAGCCTCTTGAAAGGAGGCTTGAGCCTCTTGAAAGGAGGCTTCTGAGCCTCTTGAAAGGAGGCTTCTGAGCCTCTTGAAAGGAGGCTTCTGAGCCTCTTGAAAGGAGGCTCTGAGGCCTCTTGAAAGGAGGCCTGAGCCTCTTGAAAGGAGGCTTCCTGAGCCTCTTGAAAGGAGGCCTGAGCCTCTTGAAAGGAGGCTTCCAGGCCTCTTGAAAGGAGGCTTCTGAGCCTCTTGAAAGGAGGCTTCTGAGCCTCTTGAAAGGAGGCTCTGAGGCCTCTTGAAAGGAGGCTGAGCCTCTTGAAAGGAGGCTTCCGAGCCTCTTGAAAGGAGGCCTGAGCCTCTTGAAGGAGGCTTCCTGAGCCTCTTGAAAGGAGGCTTCTGAGCCTCTTGAAAGGAGGCTTCGAGCCTCTTGAAGGAGGCTCTGAGGCCTCTTGAAAGGAGGCTCTGAGCCTCTTGAAAGGAGGCTTCTGAGCCTCTTGAAAGGAGGCTTCTGAGCCTCTTGAAAGGAGGCTCTGAGCCTCTTGAAAGGAGGCTTCTGAGCCTCTTGGAAAAGGAGGCTTCTGAGCCTCTTGAAGGAGGCTTGAGGCCTCTTGAAAGGAGGCTCTGAGCCTCTTGAAAGGAGGCTCTGAGCCTCTTGAAAGGAGGCTTCTGAGCCTCTTGAAAGGAGGCTTGGAGCCTCTTGAAAGGAGGCTTCTGAGCCTCTTGAAAGGAGGCTTCCAGGCCTCTTGAAAGGAGGCTCTGAGCCTCTTGAAAGGAGGCTTCTGAGCCTCTTGAAAGGAGGCTTCTGAGCCTCTTGAAAGGAGGCTTCTGAGCCTCTTGAAAGGAGGCTTCTGAGCCTCTTGAAAGGAGGCTTCTGAGCCTCTTGAAAGGAGGCTTCTGAGCCTCTTGAAAGGAGGCTTCTGAGCCTCTTGAAAGGAGGCTTGAGCCTCTTGAAAGGAGGCTCTGAGCCTCTTGAAAGGAGGCTTCTGAGCCTCTTGAAAGGAGGCTTGAGCCTCTTGAAAGGAGGCTTCTGAGCCTCTTGAAAGGAGGCTCTGAGCCTCTTGAAAGGAGGCTTGAGGCCTCTTGAAAGGAGGCTTCTGAGCCTCTTGAAGGAGGAGGCCTCTTGAAAGGAGGCTTCCAGGCCTCTTGAAAGGAGGCTCTGAGCCTCTTGAAAGGAGGCTTCTGAGCCTCTTGAAAGGAGGCTTGAGCCTCTTGAAGGAGGCCTCGAGCCTCTTGAAAGGAGGCTTCCGAGGCCTCTTGAAAGGAGGCTTGAGCCTCTTGAAAGGAGGCCTGAGCCTCTTGAAAGGAGGCCTGAGCCTCTTGAAAGGAGGCTCTGAGCCTCTTGAAGTAGGAGGCTGGGCCTCTTGAAGGAGGCTGAGGCCTCTTGAAAGGAGGCCTGAGCCTCTTGAAAGGAGGCTTCCAAGCCTCTTGAAAGGAGGCTTCCAAGCCTCTTGAAAGGAGGCTTCCAAGCCTCTTGAAAGAAGGCTTCCAAGCCTCTTGAAAGGAGGCTTCCAAGCTTCTTGAAAGGAGGCTTCCGACCCCCTTTGAAATGAGGCTTCGAGCCTCTTGAAAGGAGGCTTCCGACCCCCTTTGAAATGAGGCTTCGAGCCTCTTGAAAGAAGGCCTCGAAGCTTCTTGAACGGAGGCTTCTGAGCCTCTTGGAAAAAGTCCTCCGAGCTTCTTGAAAAGAGACTTCGAGCTTCTTAAAAAGAGGCTTCGAGCCTCTTGAAAGAAGGCTTCCGAGCCTCTTGAAAAGTATTTTATAAGAAGGCTTTCGAGCTGCTTGCATTCAGCTTTTCAAAAGAAACGTCCTTCAAGTGCAATCCAAATTTAAAAATACTCGCGTTTCAAGTTTCGTGGA
Source organism: Armigeres subalbatus (assembly GCF_024139115.2). Lineage (NCBI taxonomy): Eukaryota > Metazoa > Arthropoda > Insecta > Diptera > Culicidae > Armigeres > Armigeres subalbatus. The sequence continues at coordinate 96,159,243 of NC_085139.1, read as the reverse complement.
CCTCTCAATACGGAAGCAACGCACAACTGTCATTTTTAATATTTCAGCTTTGCTGCGTCAAATAATAAAAATGACAGTATTGTATTGCTTCCGTATTGAGTGGTGTGCCCTTGAAAACGCGAGTACTTCTAAATTTGGATTCCGTGGGGATTGTCCTTAAGTCTCTCAAATGGGCGCTTATGAAATATCATATTCTAGATTTTAGTTTAGAATCATATTCCTTACACATCATTCAATATTTTTTTGTCTCAATCAGATCGATCACATTGAAGATTTTCAAAATTAGTTCTTTCGCCGTTTGGTGTTTTGACCTTTTGTCCTACAGCCCTTCATACACTGTGCTGGTTGTGGTAGTCACGATTGACTAGGCTTTGATTTACTGATCGCCATGCATATTATGTACAATACAAAGCCTTAGAATAAAAAATAAACAATTATCCAAACTTCATTAATAAGTTTTTATTGGAATTGTGAAACATCCGCCATTACGCATTTTTGTCCGAGGTAGCCCCTGAGGCCAGCGATGGTACCCCCAGGTTGAGAACCGCTGGTCGAGGTATAAAACCATACTGCACCTTTACGCATAGCAATATGTACTTGCTAATTATCTCACTACCTCGCAAACCCACCTGTGACTCCGCAATCAATCACATCCATTCATTGCGTCATATTTGTAATCAACGAAGACGACAGTTTAATCTCTCACTGTCACACCGTTCCATCCGTTCATTCGATCGATCTATGTACAACATGGTCGATCTATCCCAGTCGCGATTCAAGCGGTGAAATCAATCAGGCTCAATCACGTTAAAAGGCTAATCGCGGAGTCATCTAACTCTGACCTCTTCACCTGACATCACCTTCAACCCACCTCGCCTCAGTCTCTTACTTTTGAGAAGCTGTTTGGAAATCCCAAAATATCAAGTGAAGATTCGCATCGTAACTATTTGTTAACAAAAACCACTAATTGCTGGTGATTGACATACTGAATTGCACGGGTGTTTGCTGTACATAAATACGATATAAAAATATGCAAGAGAAAATACGTGGCTCAAGGAATTTATGCATCGAATTTATGCAGAAACTGCTGAAGGACGGGTGTCCCTTGATGCTTAAAATGCAATGCAAATTTAATTAATTTGTTTGGCCGAGGGTTGCTGACTAATTTAATTAAATTTGCATCGCACTTAAACGTCAAGGGTAATGAAATCGGATGGTACCAGATGGCTCAATCAGCGCGCGACGTTATGACGTTTACGAATAATTTTGAGAAATAAAACGACATTGTTACTTCGTAACGGCCAATGTTGCAAATATTATTTGACTAGGGAGCTCTGATTATAATGAATGTTCATATCAAGGTAGGATGCCAGAAGGTCAGAGATTTTATTTTGTAGCACAGTGGGACACCCACAAAATATGACTGAATGCAAAATTTTACAGTTTTTGCTTCTGTGGCAAGACGCCCATCCGTGGAGCAAAAATGAAATAAAATTGCGTAACATTGAGAATGAATGAGACATTTATTCCTATAGTAAGCTGAGATTGGTATTGGGACAATACATTGGAATCGACATTGAGATTGGAATTCGCATTGGGATTGTGATTAAAACTAGATATTATTTTGATTCGTGACGTTATGTTCATGAGTTTTGGAAGAAGCGCTTTTCTATCGATTGGCATTCGGAACGAATGGCCTCTTCTGGCAAACATCGGTTGTTGTGAAACTAGTCATCAATATGATTTCTCCCTAACCAGCAATTTATTCCTAACCGCAAATAGTGAGAATGTCTCCCCAAACTTGCGGGCATCCTTGTTAATCGCTTGCCGCAAGCAGCGCAACTAATTGTATACAATTTCGCTGAGATACTTTCTTTCGACCTTACAAGAGAAACCGCAAATGCCACCTTAGTTGGTCTTAACAACGAACTCATGTTAATCATCATAATTTATTTGATTATTGTTTGCTGGAGGACTTCTCGAGAGCCGATCATGGTCGAAGCCTCACAGTGTGGTACCGTTTAGCTCACTCAAAATTGCTTGTTCGGCGATCTTGACTGCCTGGCGGCGATTTACCAACAAGCAGACGGTGCAAATGATGTGGAACCAAAGAAAGGAGGTGGAAATGCTTCTGCTGGTGAACTTTTCGATATTGGCTTGAAATTTTCTCGTGGGCGTTAATGTTTAACTGTTAAAATTAAGTTCAATCTTTTAGATCAACGAGATTTATTCGCTGAGAACCAATCCATAGTCAATTATTCTATCGGTAATCGTGCGACACAGATCAACTTCGAATGGAAATGTAATCCTGCAATCTTGCTATAGTAAAACAGGTTACATCATGAAAGAACGTCATCGCGTTGCTTCACCGATTGAACCAAGTTAACTAATCTAAACGGATTTCAATAAGTTCTGTACGACCTCCTCTCTAACCACTTGATAAGCATTCGAAAATTCCGCCATCGCAGATGTGCCTCTTTTTCTCGGGCAATTATGTTGCAAGATCTTCAATCTACGAATGAACCTGCTTGGAACAAGTTTACCTAAGCATTAATTTCACGCTATCGAGTAAGTTCTTTGCTGCAACCCAAAAAACAAACAATTTCTATCGCAACATGTTGATAGAAAAGACACCTCTCACTAGCAAAGCGCATCGCATATTGCACATCTCGCCCTCGTCTGAACGAAGGGGATGGGAAAATTTATTACCGATAAAACGTGAAATTCTGCAAATAAGCATTAAGCATCGCACTCAACGTTCAACTTTTCGACCGAAGGTAAATGGAATTCAAGCAACAACCTCTCACTTATATTCTACTTGCCGTTGGACTTCTCCACGAGATGATCCATGGACCTGTTTGAAGTGCTTGCGCAGATGCAATGCAGCACCGACCACACCGCAGTGCGCTGGATTAAGTAATCGGAAAGAAGGTTGAACTGTCAGTTTGGAATAGGTACCGGCTGAATTGAAGATGATGGATTGAGGAGCCCTCGCAGACTGCAGCTGGGAAACCATCGTTTCCCTTCGATACCTACTGCAAAGGGCTCATATTTCTGCTGCTCGAGATAAGCCTACCCATTAGACCGATAATGTCACCCATTTGACAAAGTAGGTAGACATTTGGACGCCTGCTGTAGGTCAGCCGGGGCAAAATAGTAGATAATATATTATGATCCCATTCAACAAAAAACTAAGATCAATTCACCTAAGCGCACTGAAGTGTACATCGATCACATTCTGTTAGAAGGAAGGAAGCAACAACAACATTCAATAATAGAAATGGGAATCATTTGTCATCTTCTAGAATCTTTGACCGATGCGAAACGCATTTTCCAAAATTTGAATACTTTCCTGGGGTGAAAACCTTACCTTTCAGTACGCCACCGTGTTCGAGAAAGACTAAATTTACGTCAACGAACAAAACGACACGGTGCGCTCATATTTCTCGCCTCACTGCAGAAGTGTAGTACGACTTTTTTTTCTATAAATACACACATTTTGCGACTTTTAATTACATGCTACAATTTCATCACATTAATCATAAAACCCCAGCCACAGCCAGTTGGACCACACTCGTCTCGCCAAGGGGCACTTTGTACCGTTTGTGCAAGCGAATGGTCCCTTCACAGCTGGATTGGGATTGTGTGTAAATTTTATGCAAATTTACTTCACACGCGCAAGCGTACCGTGTGGTGGCAAAAGTAGGCACTTTGATTAACACAAGAGGAAAAAAAAATCTAAAACGTCTAACTTAGAATGAACAACAAACCGAAGACCAACCGCATGCGTCTAATTATTTATTTTTGCCACCGCTGTTGGCGCTGCCGCCGCCGTGAGCGAGTGCGATCGACCGACCGCTTTGTTCAAGGAAAGTAAACAAAAGATTTCAATGCTCGCTTTGTAACACAATGAGATGAATTGCAAACGACGAACCCGGCTGGAGCAAAAAGTGTGGGTGATTAACAAGAACATGAATAGGTTTTATGGCATTTTGTTTGATATAGCATTACAAACATTAAGTTAGGACCGCAAACAGCGTTGGTTGAATTATTTCTTATACTATTAAAGGGTTTTCTTGACCATTGATTCGAAAAATCAATTCTATGTTCACAATGATATGGAAACGCTGGCACTCTAATATTATATCAAACATATTTGAAATGTGCAATCTAATAATATTTTTCTAAAGTAATTTTCTAGTAATGCCAGTAAACGGAATTATTATATTTTTTGTGCTACTCTATTTCCTACAGTATTGTCGATGTTTTTAAAACCATTAATTGTTTTAGAAATCTGTTTTTTATTTGTTAAATATATTATTTATCTGACCTTCTTGAAATGAAATCCAATTATCAACGATACAATTCTAACTCAGAAATTTGCTATATTCATAACAATTTCAATTTGATGGATTTTCAACAGCTCCAACCGTTTATATTCCGTTTTCGGGCTGCCACAGGCTCTGCTGTTTCTGGATATCGACAAATCATTGATAGTCTTATGACAAGTGAAGACATTCCACTAAAAAGCTCAAAATAATTTTCTTATTTTCTTATTGTTTCTTTCCGATCTTCTTGATGATTTTGTTAACATGGATTTACATTTATTTTTACAAACTGCCAATTTTGCTTATAAGAAAAACGAGCAATGGGTAATGTTTTGAAAATAACGGCGAGTGGACGAAGGACTTACAGTGGGTCCAAAAAGTATTCGTCTAGCTGCATATTCTTTAGTAAAATGTAAAACTTAGGCGTGATAGAAGAGAAATCAAAAAACTTTCTTCTAAATTTGGTAGAAAACTTATCAACACATGATTATTATTCAAAAACAAATAGAAATTTCAATTATTTTTTCTGGTATGTAGAGAATATCTAAATTTCGTCAATTCCGCTCGCTTAAAAAGTATTCGTCTATTCAGAAACTAATCGAGTGAAACACGAATATAATAGTTTTATTCGCATGTAGTTACACTACCACACTTTAGTGATGTCATTTTGACAATATTCAATGACAGATCAAATAATGTTTTTGTTTTGTTTGAACTTGGTGCGGAAAATAGAAGCACCATGGGTGGGAAAAGTAAAAAGATGGGTCCAAACGCGAAAAAACTTATTCTATGCCTCCATAATTAGTGCAAGTTGACACATGACTTTGCAAGAAATGTGGGTAGACCAAGGGTAGCAAGAATTGAACCATTTAATTGGTGATTGATCGCATCAGCGCCACAAAAATCTATCGAAACAAATAACAGAGTGGTCGTCAGCTATGGTAATCTGATAACGATGAGCGATTTATTGTGCGGGAAATAAAAAAATCATTAAAAACGAGTTCACCCATATAGGCAAGTGAGTTGGAGAGAAGAAGTGCTCAGATATGAAAAATTACGAACAGAAATGCCTGTGAAAAGTATGGGTACAATGGGCGAGTATCATGGAAGTAAATTCAAGTGAGCCATCAAATTATCGAAAACAGCTCGATTTCAGCTAAAAGTATCGCTGGAAGAAGCATGGCTTTCGGAATCAAGTCATGTTATCTGACGAAAGCAAGTACAGCATATTTGGATCAAATGGCCGATGTATGGAATGGCGGAAAATGAATATTGAGATACAGCCGCAGAATCTCTTTTGAGCAGTAAATCGTGGTGGGGGCTCCGTCATGGTCTCTGAGGTGCTTGAGCGCAACCAGTGCGGGAAAATTTCACATTATTGAAGGAATTATGTATCACAAAATGTTCATCCGCATTTTGAAAGAAAATTTGAACGCCAGTGCTGATAAATTGGGCTTACAGGAAACAAACATCTTACATGGTGATAATTACCTCAAGCACACAGCCCAAAGTACTAAGCTGTAGCTACTCTATAATACCCCAACCAACTCAAAACGCCTCCTCAGATCCCAGATATGAATCTAATTTAACTCCATTGGAAGGTTCTGGACGACAAACTTTTCGTGAAATTCGTGAAAGTCATATTTCTAACAACAACGAATTGAAATTAGTGTTGAAAGAAAAATGGAAGAATATTCCGTCCCCCATTACGGCTAGTTTGGTCAGTTCCACGCCACAAGAACTACAGCCCGTCATAGATACACAGGGGAATCCAACGAAATATTGAATTCCATTCTATAACTCCTGTTTTCGTTTCAAAAGTGCGCTAAACCTCACTAGACGAATACTTTTTGAGCCCGTATTTAATGAATTGTTATGTTTTGTTACCTTTGTTTTTGTTATTGTTTTATTTTTCTGTTCGATTTTTAACAATAAAGATGAATTTATTAATTTACTACACAATGTAATCGATAGTTTTATTTTTTTGAGCTTACTAGATTCTATCTTTGATATTTTCTAGAAAACACACAGCTAGATGAATACTTTTTGGACTCACTGTATATAAACGTAATGTACTTACATTCAACTTTTGAATATCTGGGGTTTGATAATAATTATAAGCAATTTCTGTATTCAAAACTTTAGGAAATAAAACTAATAAATAAAAACGAACAGTGGGTAATGTCTGTGACATAACCGCTAAGTGGACGTAGGACTTGACTTGACCATGCCTTTAAGATACATAATATCAAGACAAAATTTTCAAAACGACTGCTTTTGTAAACAAAGATTCAAACGACGATTTGACGAATCTGATAGCTCTCTCACGCAAACCAACACCATCAACAGGTAGCGGAATCCTTAATCTACCTATTGATAGTGTTGGTTTGCGTGGGAGAGCTATCAGATTCGTCAAATCGTCGTTTGAATCTTTGTTTACAAAAGCAGATAAGTCGTTTTGAAAATTTTGACATATTATGTCCAAATTTCTCACATCAACCATTTTGGATAAATAATCGGCGTTGCATACAGTGTTGCCACAAGTACAGATTTATCTGGAAAGGTACAGATTTTTTGTCAAATTTTGGTGCAGATTCTGTACGGTACAGATTACAGATTTTTACCAAAAAGTACAGATTGGTACAGATTTTTAACAAACCAAGCCTTATAAATGTAAATTAGCTTCTGATAATCATTCTCCAACGATAAATATTGCAATTTTCATTCGATCTTTGTTCAGATGGGAACAGTAGGTTAGTTACCACCAGCAATAACTTCTCATCAAACGATAATAAACGCAAAATTATCATCGAATATAAACCTTACTAATACCAATTAAATGTCAACAGTACCGTTAAATATTGCTTGGCGTTATGGCTCCGCGGTAGGAAGAAAAAAATGTTCAAAACGTAACACTAACGATGTAGCTTAGCTTAGCTTAGCTTAGCTTAGACATCAAAACGTAACACTAACGATGTATGCTTTAAACTAAGACAGGATTCTTTAACGATTCTTACTCGCTGGCGAGTTTTTAATAATCGATAATTCAAAACTAACATCGCGTGTGAGTGTTCAACAGCCTCGATATAAAAAAAAACATTTTTTTCCCTCTCAGCTCTGTTATAAAACAAATGTTTAAAAATAAAAGTCAAAACGAGGAGTTTGTATTCTACTTAGTCGTATAAAACTTTCGTTAGTTAAAAAGCGGCAAAATAAATATCAACCCATCCCTTGTAGCACTGACGGTTCTATTATGGTTTTAAAGCATACTTGTAGAGTAAGTAGTTGTCTCCAAGAGCGTTATAAACCATAATTGTTACGTGGAATGCAGGAAAAAATAAAGATAAAACGACCAACCAAAATATATGTTAATTTTAACTTATTGCGATATGTTTCCATGAGAAATAATTTGCATTCATAAAAATGCTTTTCCTTAAATGAATTGGTTTGCATCGCTTAATTGACTTATAATTGTTGGATACTTATGAGCAATTTTCCATACTGTCTGGTACAGATTTTAGTACAGATTTTTGAAGATTTTGGTACAGATGAAAAAGATTTTTGAGGACATGGTACAGATAAAAATGTGGCAACACTGGTTGCATATGGTATATCGGGACTGATTTGCGATTTGGTCGTAACTTATTTTGTAAATAAACATTGAAGGGCGAATTCCTGCTAAAGCAAGCATTCCCTGAGAAAACCATGACATGTATCCGACAGAATAATCTTTCCTCTAGCAGGTAAGGGTATTGATTTTGAAGGAAAACGTTTGAATTCTACGGAATCCACAAAACAATGTTTGTTTACAAAATAAGTTACGCCCAAATCGCAAATCGGTCCCGATATACCATTCCTTGGTAAAATCTTCTCATCAAACCGACACAGAAATCAAATCTACCTCGAACAAAAATCATCAAAAAAAAAATTCAGGAGGTATCTGTCCGGTCACGAAATATTAGCCTCGACAGTGGCAACCTTCCCACTGAAGGACTGCCTGAAATAAACCACAAGTTGGCTCAGCAGAGGATGTAGACTGTATCTCAGCCCTGCCACTAAAGGGCCTTATAATCCGTGCGATAGCGACTGAAGGAGAACATTATTTTTAACTCTTAGAGCCTTGAAAAAGGCTGTTTGCTTCGGCTAAGTACAAAAAGTAAGAAAACGATCTTTTCAAATAACCGCGAATTTCTAGTGATGGTATAAAAAAGACTGAATGCTCTGCGAGCGAATGCACTTTTCTTTATAGGGGCAGTAGGGGCAATATGAACATACGGGGCAATATGAGCCACCCTCATTTTGAGCTTATTGACAAGTTTTATCATGTAAAAGTTATATGATCTTTAAGAGGATGCTCCACATATGCCTCAACGTGAAAACCGCATTCAAATTCAATTCCAACATGAAAATACACTTGAATATGTAAATTTTCGCTGCATAGTCAAAATTATTATTAGATTTGAAGTTTATAAATAAGGTTTTGACACAAAACTGATTAAAATACAGGTCAAAAATACACCACAATCAAAAGATATATTAAAATTGAATATAATGCACACATGTTTGTATTGATACAAATCTGAATTTATCATAAAACTTTTTTTTTCCAAAACCAGTCTCTATGGGGCAATATGGGCATACCTGCACAGATCAAGATAACAGGCCCTAAAATGCGAACAAGTTCAAATTTCAGTAGTCAAATACAAGAATATTATCATATATGTAAGATTCATTACGGAAAAATAACAACAGCGCATAACTGCGATCACAACAGAAAAAATGACCATTGACCAATTGAAATGTGACTGTTCAACCGGTGAAGAGCGGCAAATCGGTTCAGTCCGCTGTTGTACGGTTTATTAATTTTATTTGGTATGGAATACTTCAAACTGTTGTAGTAATATCATATCCTTCCATATTACAATACTTTTTTCGCCTAAATAAACGTTTTGGATGGGTGGCTCATACTGCCCCAAATGGTGGCTCATATTGCCCCGTATAGTCGGGAACACACATTGAAATCAATACATTTTTAAAAGTGCATTCCAACAATTTCCAAACGCATTTTTTGTCATTCATCGACGTAATATGAAAGGTAACATTCTCTAGTATAAGTCAACTACATTTGAATGATGTTTTTTTGAGCTTTTCAGCGCTTTTCAGAACGATTTCCTTAGGTGGCCCATATTGCCCCGATCACCCCTACTACTCTCTGCTTCCCAATTGGTGGGCCAATCAGCTAGTGTCTTGTATCCCGCTTCTTTGTCAGCCAAAGCGTCATCATCGTCAACGCGTTCGAGAAGGGCTTCTTCTTTTTTACGCTTGTTGCTCGCTGCTGGCGTCTATTTCCTAACGGGACTTTTCGCTAGATACAGGCCAATAAGCCGGGCAAGCGAGCTTAGAATTGCAGTTCAGGTGGGAAGTAGAGTGTTCTTTTCTGAGACAACATGTTAGTAGTAGAAAGAAGGAAACACCCGGACATGGGATTTCGGGTGATAAGATTTAGAATTCATAACATGGGACGAGCATTCAGTCACGTTCGCTTTTCGTGCGGTCAGTATCAAACAATGTTTTTCTACATATCCAACATTTGATGAAAAATCGATTGATAGTTTATTAATGTTTGAACTATTATCGGTGGTTTTTTATCCAAATAAGATTATGTGAAAGATTTGGACATCTTATGAATCTTTAAAGGCATGGTCAAGTGAAGTCCTTCGTCCACTTCGCGGTTAAGTCAGAAAAATTATCCACTGTTAGTTTTAACGCTATTTATGAAAATCACGCATAAAATTTTATCTCTAGAATATTGGATTTGGCACCCAAGTACAATTTCAGGGTTGTTACGACTAAGCGGATTTCGCGATTTTCGCGGATTTTGCGGTTTTCGCGGATTCGGCGCGGATTTACATAACGATTTTAGGACTTTGTGCGGATTTAGTTTTAGGAGTATTTAAACAAATGAAATTCTATATCTAAGGACGATTGTTTGAAAATTAGTTTTATGTCTTTCTAGATGGGCTTTATTCTCGTTAGCAAATGTTTTCGAGAACAAAATTAACGTTTGTAGTTATTTACTAACATCAATTTTCGGATATTAACAAACCCTGTTTGAATTCCATGGTTACACTCTTGAGCATTGATTAAACAAATGTTATGAGGAGAGGGGCGCCATTTGTTGTCATTTTTAAACCATTCTGAAGCATGGCACATTCAAAACATGTCTGTTGAAGGACATGAACACCCGTCTTTAAGTGCTTCCGCAGAAATTGTTTTTGATGTTGATTTTGAAAAAAAAAATTGTTGAAGATTTTTGAGAATGTTTTCCCAGAAGAGTTTTTGCAGAGATTCCCGAGAAATTCCCGCAAGAGTTCACGTTGCGATTTCTTTCGAAGTTTATTTAGCTATGATCACAAGAATTTCTGTGAAAAATCCTGAAAATTTAACAACAGATTTTCCGGAAGTTTTTCAGCAGGAAGTCACCAACCAATTTCTGTTAGAATTTCCCAAGCGATTTCTGTAGGAATTAATTAGGGGTGTCCACATACAGTTTCCGAAAATTTCCTGCATGTTGTTTTTGAGGAATTCACAAAAATTTATGAAAAAATGAAATTCCGCATAAATTTCCGGGGAACCTTTTGCAAGAATGGAAAAAATTTCCACAGATGTTCTCGGAGAAACACCCGCAGACAATTTTGGAGCGACTTCTTCAGAAATTCCAAGAAGGACCATCTAGATGAGTTTCTTCTGCTTTTTCCTTTGAGATCTGCTTTTTCCTTAATCCTATTTTCAATTTTGTACAAACATGTGTAACGTTGAAGTTAAAACATATACTTAAAATCAGTAATATTATAGAAACGAACTTGAAAAAAGACGTTCACTAAATTGTTGTAATGTTCAGCGTAATATTTAACATTGATATTTAACGTGTATTTGCTTAGAATTTAGTTTTGGGTCGCGCGGATTCGGCGCAGAATGGATTTTCATGTTGCGCGGAAATGGCGTGGATTTGATTTTAGCCGGCGCGGATTTGGCGCGGAAAATATTCCAGGATCTCCGTAACAACCCTGCAATTTCTATCCCGAAGGGAATTGAATGCTTTGTTATTGATCTCTATCATTGGCTCTCTGAAGAACCGTTTGTTTTTTGGACATACATGCTGCATCATGTGGCTTTTCTTCAGCCTGTCTCGGCTCATCACCAATGCCGGCCGGTCTCAGCTCGACTCTGCTGCTGCTGCCGGTATCTGCTCAGCATTGCTGCTGAGTCGGGTCTGTAGGGTGGACTGCTGCTGTACTGGCTAGGTTTCGGCTGATGATGGTGGCTTCGATGACTTCATTCCCTGCTAAAAGGTGTGAGTGCTATTCAATCGATGATGCGGTTGCTTCGCTTGTCCCGGTCATTCCTTGCATTCTGATGTCCGTGTTAGGAATGCACGGGATTGGTTAAATATGAAATTGTTATTAGCCTTGACAAGAATTGAAAATTTCAATAGCTAATCGTTAATAATTTAAAGTTTCAAGGAAATTGGCAAATTGCTGGAGAGTGTCCGAGTCGATTGATATATAAATCTTCAAAATCCACCGAAAGATAAAGGCACTAGTAACGTTCGAAATCTTCCCTTCCAGCGCAACGCTCTCGATTTCCAAAAATCTAAATGCCACCCAGTATAGTAAAGAAAGACGTAAGTCCTACGTCAATTTTGTTGGGAGACATTAGCGCCATTTTGTTGGATTTAAATTGTTTCATCTCATTTCAAAAATACAGTTGATTGACAGTGTATTTTAATATACGACATGAACAATGGGTAAAGTTTTAAACATAACCGCGAAAAGACGTAGGACTTCCAATGACTTTCCCCTAGATGAACAGACCAAATCTCTCTGGACTAATTTTATTCTTCTTCATCCACCACCGCACCGCTGCCATCGCATCCTCAGCCATCATCGGCCTTTAGCCGTGCGCTCCGAGCGATGCGATGGGCGATTGCATCGATCGCAACCGACATCACTGCATCCGACCATCATCAAGCATAGAACGACAAAAAATGGGCGAGCAAAAAGCACGTCAGTACGCGCTGTTGTCACAAACTGAAATGGCTCGCACACAGGAGGCACAGCTTCTTGTATACACAAAGAAAATCTTGCGGTGGATCCGAAGAAACGTGGCAATGCATTTTGATGTCCGTGTTAGGAATGCACGAGATTGATTATATATGAAATTTTTATTGGCCTTGACAAGAATTGAAATTTTCAATAGCTTATCGTAAAACATTTTAAGTTTCAATGAAATTGGCAAATTGCTGGAGAGTGTTCGAGTCGATCGATATATAAATATTGAAAATCCATTGAAAGCTAAAGGCGCTAGTAACGTTTGAAATCTTCCCTTCCAGCGTAACGCTCTCGATTTCCAAAAATTTAAATGACACCAGTATAGTAAAGAAAGACGTAAGTCCTACGTCAATAAAGCAAACTCGTAAAGTGTCCTCTCAATAAACTGAACAGTCCTTATTTTACTGAGGTTTTTTTTCGGGAATGAGATGAAATGGCTCATACTTTTTAAGACATGTTTGCTCGGAATAAATCGATACAGCGGATGCCCCCTTTTTCAACAAATGCGTTTTCCCATAATAAAAGAATTGGGCAGTTGATTCCTCCTCAGAATCACACTTTGGTCTTGAATTTAACTCGAATACGTATTTTTTTGAATGAACAGATAAATTTTAACCCTGTGATTTGTAGCTTAATTTTTGGATTGGCTTTCAGTTACGGATTCAGACGGTAATGAACAAATTAACTAGAATTAATTTTTTAAAAAAAATCCACAGCTGCACTGGAACGAACATGAAATAAAATTAATTTCTTTGGATTTCTTACATCCGCTGTCCGGTTATAAATAAATTACTCTTGGACTTTATTTTTCATACCAACTTTTAAAAGCAAGTACCACAATCTGTTGCCCAGTTTCAAATGACATCGAACTGGGCTAGCTGGAGGAATGGGTCAAACTAACCAGTTGGGGTCGCTGAGGTCGAGGTGCATTCTTTCGATAGCATCATTGTGCCACAGAAGAGAGTCACTCACAGCGATAAACACGGGCGTTGCTGCTGTATACTAAGCTATCGTCGATGAAACACTGTTGTCTACGTTGTTGTTCATCGCTCCGGGGCGTTGAGGATGGCTCGTTATAAAAAATAATTGAATTAAAATTACAAAGTTTGAAGTGATTGCATAAGCGTCGCCATTGTGATCAGTAGGGTACGATGCGACACGAAACCAGCAAGAATACCTCCCAAACGATATGATGTGGGTTTCGGGTGCCTGACGGTATGTAAATATTTATTTATGATGATCAACCGCACAGAGCACAATGAAAATTATGCTCACACTTCTTGGCATCAACAGCGGGCAGACCTGGAAGGCTTACCAAACCGGATGGATGGTGTGGCTTGATTGCACGGGTTGGTACATGATTTTATCGGCCCGCTGATGGCATACTTGGGCGGGCATCTCATTGAAGTCGAAGCACAATTCGGTGGTTATTGTGTTACTGGGTGATCTCTGATACGAGTCGCAACATGTTAGTCGATTGCCTTGAGCCGCATTACCCTGCTTGATCAGGCACAATTTGATTCGACAAACGGTACACGACATGAACAGATTTTATGATTAGTAATTTCAATACATTTCAATCACTGACAGATTCATGAGCCGCATGTAGTCATGATGACCAAATACAAACTATCTAATATTATCCTTCAGATTAAAACATGTTTGCAAAAAGATAAAACACCATACCCCGGGGGAGCGTCAAGGTTTTTACAAACTCTTAGGTACGTTGACAGAATGCTTTTGGGATTGAGTTTAACTGCAGCAAAGCATGAGAGCAGTTCTCCCGGGAACCAGCTTTTTTTCAAGATTTCGATTTTGTATTTTTGTATTTTCCTGAAAGCTTGCATATACATTCTTTATGATGAAAAAACATAATTTGCGTAGTTGGTTTGCCGGTTTGACTCTAGCTTAACTTTTGACAAGGGCCTAAGGAAAACACCTTGAACATATTTAAAAACGAGCAATGGGTAATGTTTTTAACATAACCGCGAGTAGACGTAGGACTTGTATAAACGTAACGTATTTACATTTAACTTTGTATGCAGAGCATTAACCGTCGCCGATATTTTGCAATAAAGAATAGATTGTGACATCACTTTTCTGCGACAAATAAACATCAACGCACAACCCCGACAACTGCGGAGTAACCTAATGCTAAGACTTGTTACCGAATTTACTTACTTACTTACGGATCCTGTACACCTCCGGTGGTGCAAAGGGCCGACTTGAAAGATCTCCATCCTGAGCGTTGCCCGGCTATCGCTTTAACCTGTTGCCAGGTTAGATTTCGGTCGACTTCTTTTATTTCTTTATTGAGGCTTCGCCGCCATGAGCCTCTGGGTCTGCCTCTGCTGCGATGTCCCGCTGGGTTCCAGTCTAATGCTTGTTTACAGATTTCGTTTCCGCCCCTACGTAGAGTGTGGCCGACCCAGCCCCACTTCCGATCCCGAATTTCTGTTGCTATCGGCCTCTGGTGACAACGACGATGGAGCTCATTGTTTGAGATCCAGTTGTGAGGCCACCAGGCCCGAATTATATACCGCAGGCATCTGTTAATGAACACCTGCAGCCGTTGAGTGTTCTCCACTGATACACACCATGTTTCGCTAGCGTATAACAGCACAGATTTCACGTTAGAGTTGAAAATTCGTATTTTGGTGCGTTCACTTATCTGCCTGTTTTTCCAGATATTTCTTAAACTCGCAAAGGCAGCCCTTGCTTTCTTGATCCGTGCGCCTATGTCGATCTTGGTACCGCCGTCCGACGCCATTTGGCTACCAAGATATTGGAAGCTTTCAACATTCTCCACTGGTTGCCCGGCTACTGTGAAACTGGAAGGAGTCGCCGTGTTTACATCCAACGATTTGGTTTTGTTGACGTTGATGACTAAACCTGCCGAAGAGGAGCGCTCGGCAAGGTCGTTGAGCTTACTCTGCATATCAGAGCGCCGTTGTGCGAGGAGTGCAACGTCATCAGCCAATTCGAAGTCGTTTAGATGCTCCATGGTTATAGGCTGCCATAACAGCCCGCGGTTTGGTTCACGGTCAATCGCACCTACCAGAATCTCATCGATTACGATGAGGAACAGTAACGGTGATAGGATACATCCTTGCCTCACACCAGCTACGACCCGGATAGGGTCGGACAGGAAGCCCATTGTGCAGCACTCTACACGAAAAGGCCTCGTACTGTGCTTCGATGAGGCCGATGATTTTCTCAGGAACTCCCTTGCGTCTCAGGGCGCCCCACATATTCTCGTGATTGAGACGGTCGAAAGCTTTTTCGTAGTCAATGAATACCAAGTAAAGGGACTCTTGGAATTCGTTGACCTGCTCCAGAATGATGCGGAGCGTGACAATATGGTCCACACAGGATCTTCCGGCACGGAATCCGGCTTGCTGCCGCCGGAGAGTCGCATCGATCTTCTCCTGAATCCGGGCTAGGATAATTTTGCACAGAACTTTGAGAACGGTACACAGCAACATAATGCCTCGCCAGTTATCGCATACAGTCAGGTCACCCTTTTTGGGCACCTTTACTAAGATACCTTGCATCCAGTCGACCGGGAAAGTTGCGGTGTCCCAGATATTATGAAATAAACGATGCAGTAGTTGAGCGGATGTCATGGGGTCAGCTTTGAGCATCTCGGCTGATATGCGGTCGACCCTGGGGCTTTATTCGATTTCATGCTTTGGATGGCTGTTTGAATCTCTAGCAGTGATGGAGCTTCGGTATTGACGCGTGTTATACGACGGATCCTAGGCAGACCATGCCGAGGTGGTGATGGCCTGGCTGGCACTTGAAAAAGTTGTTCGAAGTGCTCGAACCAGCGTTTCAGCTGGTCAGTTGGGTCGGTCAATAACTGATCATTCGCGTCTTTCACAGGCATCGTTGCATTCATCTTCGCCCCGCTTAAGCGCCGTGAGATATCGTAGAGGAGGCGAATGTCCCCGGTTGCGGCGGCTCTCTCTCCTTCGTCGGCCAGAGAGTCTGCCCACGCTCGCTTGTCCCGTCGACATGAGCGTTTTACTTCCTTCTCAAGAGCCGCGTATCGTTGGCGGGCTAGAACTTTGGCTCCTCTGGTTTTGATCGCTCTATCGCGGCTTTGGCTTCTCTTCGCTCCTCTATCTTCCTCCAGGTCTCATCGGTGATCCATTGTTTTCTCTGGGTGCGTAGTTCGCCCAGATTGTTCTCGCTGGTGGCGATGAAGGCATTCTTGATGGCGGTCCATTGGTCTTCCACGCTGCCACCTTCCGGAATATCTGCAGCACGCGTCTCCAGTTCTTCAACGAAGGACCGTTTCACCGTGGCATCTTCCAGTCGGCGTGTGTTGAATCGTCGTCCAACTCTGTCCTCCTGCCGACGAATCCGCGCAATGCGCAGGCGTATTTCGCCGATGAGGAGGTGATGATCAGACGCGATATCGGCACTACGTTTATTCCGTACATCAAGAAGGCTCCGTTTCCATTTTCGGCTGATGCAGATGTGGTCGATTTGATTTTCTGTAAAGCCGTCACGGGAGACCCACGTGACCTTGTGAACCGGTCGATGAGGGAAGAGCGATCCCCGATCACCATGTCGTTATTACCACAAAATTCTGCGAACAGCTCTCCGTTTTCGCTCATTTCTCCGAGACCATGGCGTCCCATAATGCGCTCATGGTTCGAGTTGTCGGATCCGATCTTCGCATTGAAGTCGCCCAAACAGATCTTGATATCACCCTTCGGAATTCTATCTACGACGGCATTGAGTTGACTGTAAAGTTCTCTTTGTCTTGCAGATCGGCAGCATCGGTTGGCGCATAACATTGGATTATAGTAAGGTTTCGGACCCGTGTTCTAAATCTGGCAACGATTATCCTTTCACTTATAGGTTCCCACTTCATAAGCGCAGAGTGTGCCTGAGCGCTTAGTAGGAAGCCAACTCCGCGTTGCCGGGGAGCGTGTTCACCTCGTAAACCAGAGTATAGCAGAACTTGTCCCGACGGCGTTCTGTGTTCTCCAAAGTTTGGCCAACGGACTTCACTCAGTCCCAGGATCTCAAGCTTCATGCGGCGTGCCTCATTGGCAAGTTGTGCCAATTTACCCTGCTGGGCTAGGGTTAAAACGTTCCATGTTCCTATTCGTGTCCGTTGTTTCGCGCTAAGAGTCGTCGCCGTAAAATCAGTCCGTATTCTTTCATTATTGTTACCGAATACGACCACAATAAGCCGATCCATTTCGCCTTAAAGTTTTTTTGAATTAATAAGAGACAAAAAACTAATCATATTATATTTTCGTGAGACTTAGCATGCAGTACCCAAAAGGTGGAATAATTTGGTTCATGTCCGGTTATTCCACCTTAACCGTGTAACCAATAACGCTGAGCGAATCACCCCTAGACGGCGAGGAAGTAAACATCATTGCAAGATCTGGAGCGAAAAAGCGGAGAGAAAAGAAGAAGAAAAAGAGGAGGAGAAAAAAGGGGATTCGAGCAGTAACAGCGAGAGCTTTCGGACGTAAAAAGAACCGTGTCCGGGAAAAACACGTTTTAACCGAAACCTAAAAAGCGCGTGTGACTTCGGAACGAAGATTGACTGGCTAGACTAGTGGCCACGGCTTTGATCCGTCCTGCAAGGAACCACCACCGTTGATCCGCCGTCGCAACTGCTACTCGAGCCTGAGAGTGCGAAGCAAGTTTCCGTAAGCGGTACCGGTTCTCCGCCGTCCGGAAAGAAAATCGACGCGGCTTTCCGCCGCCTGGCCAAGAAACAACCCCTTTGAAACGGCGGCGCAAAGTGTGACAAAAGTGCCCAGCAGATTCTCGAGTAGTTGCGGCTCCCCGCCGCCCGGCAAAGAACCACCACCGTCGAATAATCGTCACCGAGTGTGACTCACGTAGCAAGCCAGCTCTCGAGTGGTCGCGGCCAGCGCCGCCCGGCCAGGAACCGCCACCGTCGAACCTCCGTCGCCAAGTGTGACCCCATCAGTGCCAAGCAAGCTCTCCAGTGATCGCGGCAAAGAACCACCACCGTCGAATAATCGTCACCGAGTGTGACTCACGAGGCGAGCCAGCTCTCGAGTGGTCGCGGCCAGCGCCATCCGGCCGGGAACCACCACCGTCAAACCTCCGTCCCCAAGTGTGAAGAACCGTGCTAGCAACCTTCCGGAACCAGTCATGAACCCACGCTCTCCCCTCGCTCGTCGAACCCTGGTCGACCATCAAAGGTATGCTTCTCTCCTTCTTTCTCCAACGGCCGCAACGGTACTAAACCAAACATACTAACCCCCTAAAACAAATATGAATAAGAAAAAAAAATAAAATTTAAAATTGTCTCTTTCAATTATGACATACTAGCCTTGCATGGAAGTGGTTTGCTTTTGTTGTTGTCCACCTCGGTTTTGGATTAGATTTTTCCGGAGGAATTCCCGGAGGAACTTCCGGAGGAATTCCCGGAGGAACTTCCGGAGGAATTCCCGGAGGAATTCCCGGAGGAACTTCCGGAGGAATTTCCGGAGGAACTTCCGGAGGAATTCCCGGAGGAACTTCCGGAGGAATTGCTGAAGGAGTGGCTGGAAGAACTTCCTTAGAAACTTCTGGAGCAACTACCGAAGGAATTTTTGGAGGAGTTTTCGTAGGTGCTTTCGGAGGAATTCCTGGAAGAATTTACGAGGGAATTCCTGGAAGCTTCCAAAGAAATTTGCAGATTTATTATGCATAAAATTAACCCACGCCGCTGATGAAATTTCAAACGGCGCACAGGTTTAAATTTATCTAGAAAACAAATCTGTTCTTTAGAGTTTTTTAGCGCATCTAACGTCTCTATCGAGCTCCACCCAGGATGGTGTGCGGTCAGTTAATCTATGCTATGATATGCTATTTTTTTACAGGTCTATCAGAAGATTTTTCAATTTTTTTCCCATTTCCATCGTATAAAGTAGAAGAAAACGAATAAAATTTGGAAAAAATTCGATTTTAAGGACGGCTACGCAGTCTTGAATTATTGAAACTAGATATATATTTATCAGACGTTTCGACACGGGGATGGTGTCTTCATCAGGGGAAATGGTGTTGAAGACACCATCCCCGTGTCGAAACGTCGGATAAATATACATCTTGTTTCAATAATTCAAGACTGCGTAGCCGTCCTTAAAATCGAAATAAAAATATACAGTCGATTTCTCAATAGTCCATTAGCAATAATTGGGCTGTCAATTTTTGAGTGATGCGTGGTCGTACAAATACGACGCTTTCGCTGTCGAAACTGGAATGGTTTATTGAATTCTAATGGAGACCTAAGTGCCCTGCCTTTGTACCTAAAACTGCTGACTTGACGCCTAGCAACGATGGTCCTCCGGTGGTCACGTAGTCCAGGTGGATATTGCTGATGGTAGGTGTCGCGTTGCATCCGTTGGTGCTCCACCTCGATGTTGCTGACTTCGCTGTATCGCTGTTGGTGTTTATTGATTGTCCAGGTATTGCTGATTTATCAGTTAAGTTCGGTTGGGCAGTATCGTGTTTAACTTATATATATATACTAGTCGACCCGGCAGACGTTGTCCTGCATAGTAGGCGAAATTCGCGTTGTGTACTGCCCATGCGAAACTTCTATACGATTCTTAATTTAAATTGTTTACGATTAACTCAACCTTACTCGTGATTTTCGCATAAGGAAATACCATATAAACCCGTCGGAAATTTAAACGAATATATTTGCTGAAGGAATGAAGAAAATCCATCCAGCCGTTTTCGAGTTATGCGGATACGAACACAGACCATTTCATTTTTATATATAATATATATATATATATATACGATACGAACACAGACCATTTCATTTTTATATATAATATATATATATATATATATATATATATATATATATATATATATATATATATATATATCTTATATATAAAAATGAAATGGTCTGTGTTCGTATCCGCATAACTCGAAAACGGCTGGATGGATTTTCTTCATTCCTTCAGCAAATATATTCGTTTAAATTTCCGACGGGTTTATATGGTATTTCCTTATGCGAAAATCACGAGTAAGGTTGAGTTAATCGTAAACAATTTAAATTAAGAATCGTATAGAAGTTTCGCATGGGCAGTACACAACGCGAATTTCGCCTACTATGCAGGACAACGTCTGCCGGGTCGACTAGTATATATATATAAGTTAAACACGATACTGCCCAACCGAACTTAACTGATAAATCAGCAATACCTGGACAATCAATAAACACCAACAGCGATACAGCGAAGTCAGCAACATCGAAGTGGAGCACCAACGGATGCAACGCGACACCTACCATCAGCAATATCCACCTGGACTACGTGACCACCGGAGGACCATCGTTGCTAGGCGTCAAGTCAGCAGTTTTAGGTACAAAGGCAGGGCACTTAGGTCTCCATTAGAATTCAATAAACCATTCCAGTTTCGACAGCGAAAGCGTGTAGTTCAGAGTTCTTTTTTTAAAAAGTGAAATCCCGAGGTATCGGACTTAACTGGCGCAGTCGGCGCGGATAGTGAGAATAACTTGTACCTTAATTAAGCACCCGTGAGTGAACATCGTGGATTAGTGTCAAGCTCAGTGTCCGCAGAACCTTTATCCAAAAAACATAAGTGATTTTTACAAATTTCGGAAAATTAAGTGTTCTTTCTAAACTTCAACAAAGCAGTGAAAACTAGGAACTCCAAGAAAACAGTGCTATTCGATCGAAAATTGGAATCCGGATATCATCCTAGTGTAATCAAGGGTAAGTCTGTATTTTTATATTTTGAATAACTAAATTTAATAACAATTTGAAAAGTGAATATTATATGAAAAACGAAGAATCTATGAATTAACAAGTGATTAAATAACATTTAACAAGTGATTAGAAACATTTATTAACAAAGTGATCAGAAACATTTATTAACAAAATATCTAAAAGTGATAAATTAGCTAGTTCAATAAGTGAATAATTTTCTTATTACAATGGATCAAATTCAGCATCAAGTAAATGCTCTTCAGCATCAATTAGAAGAGAGGGGTGAAATTATCCAGCAATTAAGATTAGAAGCACAAGGTGCAGCGCATGCATTACACGCAGCACAATTGGCCGGGCAAGCCAACGCAGCTGCGGCACCCGCGCCCATAATTCAAGAAATCGAACAAACGCAACCAATTTTGAAAGCGCTGCAAACACCTCAAATCATTAGGGACCATACCAATTCAGAAAACACCCAAACTCGCCTCCGTTTAACTTCCCCAGACAGCAATATTCAAACCCGCATCCATTTAATATGCCCCAACAACAACGTCCCATCCAAAATGTGTTTGCTCCGCGATTTTCACCTCAACCAAAACAAGTCCCGATGGAAGTTGATCATTCCATCAGATCTAGTAATTTAAATTATATGAACCGACCCAACTATCATATAGAACATGATCCCCACAGCTATGGCGACGATTACTATCATTACTACTTCTATGCTGAGCCTGAAATTTACGATAACTATCAACCCATAGAATGCAATTCAAACGAGCACGCCGTCGAGACACCTGAACCGACAGCAGAAACTGATCCCCAAACAAAACAAAGTGAACCAGCTCAAGTCGATGACTTAAATTTTCAACGGGCCGACGGTCCATCGAGTCAGACATAAATAATTTCATTCCGTACATCACCATTTTAACAAACAAAGGCGAACTCAAATTTTTAATTGACTCTGGAAGTAATCGTAACTATATTTCTGAAAAACATGTTAATTTACAAAATTGCAGGTACACAAGTCCTACTACTGTGAGAACTGTAAGAGGCACACATACAGTTAATCGATTCGTAGAACTGAACCCTTTCCATACCATTCCCGATACTAAAAAGCAAATATTTCTCGTTTTCGATTTCCACCCTTTTTTCGATGGCCTTATAGGCTATGAATCCCCTTAAAAATCTTAAAGCAAATATTATTACTGGTAGCAACGAGTTGCAATTTCCTCGAGGAACGATTAAAATGAAATGTAAGTACCCTGATAAAATATCCCTACATCTGAATGCACATGAAACAAAATTTATTAAGATTCCTACAGAAGTGAAAGGTGACTTTCTTTTAGAAGAAGATTTGAAATCAATTCACACGTTACTATTCACTCTGGATTATATTCAGCAGAAGACTCTCATGTTATAATGCCCGTTATGAATCATTCTTCCGAACCCTGTAGTGTCATAATTAACAACGATATCTTTAAACCCGAAATTAATAACTTCGAAGCCATTACGTTAGAGTCGAACAAATACGACACTAACCAAAAACAATCTTTATACAATCAACTTAGGACAGAGCATCTTAATGACGATGAGAAAAAGAAACTACTTAAGTTAGTTTCTCAACACGAAAATATTTTTTTAAGGGAAGGCTCGAAACTTTCATTCACGAGCGCTATAAAACATAATATTAAAACAAAGGATGAAATACCAATACACGCTAAGTCCTACAGGTATCCATTCTGTCACCGCGAAGAGGTTCAGAGACAAATCGCAAAACTTCTCGATCAAGGAATTATTCGTCATTCGGATAGCCCTTGGACCTCCCCGGTATGGATAGTACCAAAAAAATTAGATGCTTCTGGCAAACAGAAATGGCGGCTAGTAATCGACTACCGCAAATTAAATGAGAAAACGGTGGATGATCGATATCCGATACCGAACATCACCGATATTCTAGACAAATTAGGAAGGAGCATGTACTTCTCCACGCTAGATCTCGCATCTGGTTTTCACCAGGTCGAGGTAGAAGAAAAGGACATCCCGAAAACAGCATTTAGTGTCGAAAATGGACACTACGAATTTTTGAGGATGCCCTTTGGGCTGAAGAACGCGCCATCAACATTTCAACGTGTGATGGACAATGTTCTTCGGGAGCACATCAGTGTCATCTGTTTGGTGTATATGGATGACATCATGTCTTTTCCACAAGCTTAACAGAGCACATCGATAATTTGGCAAAGATTTTCAAGACGTTGCAAAAACACAATCTTAAAGTACAATTGGACAAGAGCGAGTTCTTACAGAAGGAAGTTGCTTTCTTGGGCCACATTGTCACACCGGATGGTGTTAAACCGAACCCGGACAAAATAAAAATTATTCAAGAGTGGCCATTACCTGCCAATGAAAAGGAATTACGCGGCTTCCTAGGAATTCTAGGATACTATCGCAAATTCATCAAGGACCTTGCAAAAATTGCGAAGCCGTTAACTAATGCTCTGAGAAAAGGAGAAAGCATTTCTCATACAGAAGATTTTGTTAACGCATTTGAACACTGTAAAGCAATACTATCAGGAAGTAATATTTTACAGTACCCGACTTTTCTAAGCAATTCATCTTGACTACAGACGCCAGCAATTTTGCAATTGGCGCTGTGCTCTCTCAAGGAACTATCGGAAACGATAAGCCAATAGCTTTCGCTTCCCGAACCCTTAACAAGTCCGAAGAAAAATACTCGGCTATAGAGAAAGAGCTCTTAGCCGTAGTTTGGGCTTGCAAATATTTTCGCCCGTACCTGTACGGAAGAAAATTCACTTTATACACGGATCATAAGCCGCTCACATATGGTCTAAACTTGAAAGACACCAACAATAGGCTTGTCCATTGGCGTCTTTCACTGAGTGAATTCGACTACGAAATACGTTACCGCCCGGGTAAGCAGAACGTAGTCGCTGATAGCCTTTCTAGGATTCGAAATGAGATTAATAATAATGAAAGTTCATCATCTGATATGACTGTTCATTCAGCCGATACCGATGATTCTGAGTTTATAAAATGTACAGAACAGCCATTAAATGCCTTCAGTAACCAAATAATTTTGAAAATAGGACCCAATGAACCAGATCATTACGAGGTAATCTTTCCAAGAGTTTACCGCAGAACAATAACGAGACTTAACTTTGGGGTACCAATAATATTCAACATGTTCAGGGATTTTATGGATTTAAAAAGGATAAATTGTATTTATTGTCCAGAGAACCTTATGAATCTTATCCAAACCGTGTATAAAAATCATTTTAATAGAGCGAATCAATTCAAAGTCTATTTAACACAGAAGTTACTGATAGACTTAAGAACCCCAGAGGAAGAAAACCTCATTCTTGAGCAAACGCACGATCGCGCTCATAGAGGCATCTGGGAAAACAACGAACAAATCTCGAACAGATTTTTCTTCCCTAGGATGAAAGCAAAGATACGAGATTATATCAAGCTTTGTGAAACACGTAATAAAAATAAGTATGATCGTCACCCTTTCAATTTGAAATTAGGCAGTACACCTAACCCGGAAAGACCCCTAGACATAGTACACATTGACATTTTTATCGCAGAGAAAACTTATTTCCTTTCAGCTATTGACAAATTCTCGAGGTTCGGATCGTTGACACATTAAATCCCGTAACATTATAGACGTGAGAAAAGGATTGATAAAGTTTATGAAAATTTATGGAACACCTCGTAAAATAGTTTGTGACAACGAACCATCCTTAAGATCAATCGAAATTAGAGGACTACTTCACGACCTCAAAATTGAAGTATTCTTTACACCAGCTAACCACAGTGAGAGTAACGGTACAGTCGAGAGATTCCACTCAACCATTGCGGAAATCTTTCGTTGTATCAAACCAACATTTAAAGATTTAGACCTAAAAGAAATCTTCTATATTGCTTGCACCCAATATAATAACACTATTCATTCCGCGATTAAAATGAAGCCTAGAGAAGCTTTTATGGGTTGAAAGACTCCCAAGAAAGGCCTCTCGATATGGAAATGCTAGTAGAAAATAGAAACAAAGTTTACGACGAGATCATTTTGGCCCACGAAAATCTAAACAAGAAAATTTACGCTATCACAATAAAAGCAAGGAAGGCAAACCTGAATTCCAACAAAATTCAACTAAATACAAAAGAGTGCAAGGAATAAAGAAAAAACACATCCCGTGTATTCACCGGTCATAGTCGCCGAAGATCAAGGTAGATTACTTAAAGACGACTCTGGGCGGGAAATACACAAAGAAAATATTAAAAGAACAAACTAACATGAATTTCATTTCAGGAAGGACAATATGGCAAACGAGCAATGGATTCTATTTCTATACACCGCCTTCACACTCCTCATTCCATCCCATGGGCAATCTATACAGATTCATGACATTACGAACAACGCAGGAGCGTTGCTTCTTAAAAGGGGGACGGACGAGTAATTGCAGGATACGACAGATTATTGCATGTGATCGATTTCTCACAACTTGAAATTTCAATATCTATTTTAGAAAATGTGATTAGCCAAACTAAAAATTCATCAAGCAGTTTATCAGAAATTATTCAAATGAAACTCAGAGAAGTAAAATTCATTTACAGCACACTTAATTCTCAATCAAACAGATTCAGGAGGTCTATTGACATTTTAGGAAGTACAATTAAATTCATAACAGGTAATCTTGACGCAGAAGATCTCAAAATAATCAATAATAATTTAGACGAATTGAGAAAAACAGGCAATTCTTTTATCAAACAAAATAATAGACAAATTAAAATCAATTCTAAATTTGAGAACAGGCTTAACCTAGTGAGCAAAGAAATCAGAAGTCACCAAAACATGTTAAACTCAATTTTGAAAAACGATGATTACATTCTGTCAGAGAACCAATAAATTTCAATAGCTTTTCAATTAGATGCATTCCTAGAAAATTTAAAAGCAATAGAATACGCAATTATTTTATCAAAATTAAATATTGTTAGCAAATTTTTACTCACACCAAAAGAAATACAAATCATTCTTCAGGAGATCGTAGATCAGGGCCTCCAGCCTTCACCAAGACGTAATCATTAATACTTAGCACCTGCGGCATCCAACCAGAAACGTTGAGAGGAATTCATCTGGTCACGTTTCACAACTGTTCGTTGTTCATCAAAAACGAACTTTTCGAGAATTATGAACTACGATTTGAACAGCCATCAATTCTTCCGTTGCAACTTACAAAAATCGAAACGTTGCACGTAGAAAGACACATAAACCAATCAGATTATCTATAAATATATATATAGATAATCTGATTGTAACCAATTTTATTTGAACAAACAATCAATCAGAAGTTCAAATGCGCTCAGTGCTTCATCATTTGACAAGCAGTATCCTGATGTCAAAGTCTACATATTATATCTAGTTAAAAAAATCGTAACCTGAACAGACTATTAGCATCATTGTTACCATCATCACCTTTTAGAAAACCAAGAATGTTTAAACGAAAACAGACAAGTATAGAATAATTTCTACCAAAAGATCCTTATTTAATAGCATCAGCGTTACATACAGAAAAAACTTTTCATCTTTTCGTCATAGTCTCGAGAACCAATGAACCAAAAACTTTTTTGCCAAACTCATCCGTACTAAATCGTAAGCTCAGGAGAAACGTTCTGCTATAGTGGAGGAACGTTGCTTTCGTTGGTTTTAGCCAACGATGGACGGAAACACCTGCCGTGTCCCTACATCTAACTCACATAAAAAAAAATTTGTGTCTTCTGATAAAACACTAGAAATTTTGAGTCATTTGACAATAATTCGAACTACGGACAAACTTGCTCAAACCCCCATGTGAAGATCCATTAATTAAGTAAAGCAAAAATCGATCATTTAAAAACTCTAAGGGCACCTTTTTAATTCTATCGAAGCAAGTTCTAGGAGAGGGATCAATTTCCCCGAATATTTTAAAAGTCGATTTCTGACAGCACTCCAAAAAAATCGATTGTTTATCAGTAACAACAATAATTTAAGGACGGTCATACATCAGTAAAGTTAAATACTATATTACATGCAGAGTCTGTGTCTGTGAATTACGGCAAGTTTCTGCAACTAAATTCTCCTCCGTTATATTTTTTACAACCCACAGATCCTAGCCGAGATAAAATCTCGGTGGGATGTGGAGGGAGTGGGAAAATAAAATGATTTTTCTATATATTTTGAATATTTTACAGAGATTAAGGCATTTTTTAGGTTGTTCGTCGTTTAAATCGGGTCAGACCCTACCATATATTACTCTCCGGGACACAAATTTTTTTTTGGAAAATAAATATTGTACATAGATATTAAATTAAGCTAAAAAAACAAATTTTGGATTTAAAATTACAATTTAACATAAAAAGCATTGTTTCTCTACTTTTTTTCGTGGTTTTGATCGTTAGTCTCCTTTTTGAACGAGATATTATATTTGAATGAAGTCTTTATCGTGGGATCCACGGCTCTGAATTCACGTTCTCCGCATCCAAGCCGTGTCGGTCTTCTGGATTAACTGGATTAGTGTCTATTTCGTTATCAGGACTGTTGCCAAAAATTATGTTCTCTTTTTCTTCTTTCTCAATTTTTCGTGGTATTTGGAAGGCTTTAGTAAGCTACCTTACCGGGGTCGCGTTACCTACATCACGCTGGTGGGGCTGTCCAGGGTTGTAAATTTTCGGCAGCACTGGATGAAGGTGATGTTTTTTTATATCATGTTTTTATTTTCTTCCTGCTTTGAAATCAACCTCACATTCCCGGAGAGGCAGAAAAGTAAACAACAGAACTCACATCACCCACTGCGCCGCGAAGATGAAATCTACCACAGCAAAATGTACACATTCACCCAGCAAATTGAAAAAATTCACCACGCGTTTAAATGGGCCACTCACAGTCATATGGTAAGGAGCGAACTGAGCAGCATGTCAGAGTGACTTGTGAGTGGCTGAATGCGAAATTGAAAGGTCGGTGTTGGAAATGATTTTTCGGCTGCACCCAGTCGCACACAGGCGAAGAAGGCGACTGCAGATTATACTGAGATCCATGTTTTTCACTGCATTGACTGTGAAATATTTCTACCCTGGGGCTGTCACCTTAGTAATCATCTGTTAGACACCAGGCAGTCGCTGTTGAAGCCGCACCTCCTGATGAAAGGACAATAGTACCCAGGCTGCACTACCACCTCAGTACCGTTTTTAGTTCTGATCATTAGAACGTTCTAAATGAAGCTCAGATTTTCGACCAATATTCTATGGGTATCGATGAGCGTCCTATACTAAAAGATATTTTAGTTATAAGATAAAGATTGTCACTTCGATTCTCTTTGTTCTGCTGTCCGAAACATGTTGGTTACCGAACTGTCAAATCGTATGTATTTTTCCTTCTTTGACATTTAGCACCCTATCCTCGCCAGCAAAAGATGTTCCGGAGAGCGACGACAGCGACAATCTTTATCTTGTAACTAAAATATCTTTTCCTATACTAGATGGTCTTAAATTTGGGAATACCCTAGGAATGTCATTCATACATCTACGATTTTGATTACGCTATTTCATCTCAAAAACCAAACGTAACATACCCAGTAGTCACAACCAGATGTAGGTTATCGCGTGAGAAGGCATCCAAAATTTCACACATTTCCGGCGTTCGGTAATAAAACCCAGACCATACATAAATTGATTCATTGTCGGCTTCTGACGGCGTGACATCAGTCTGTGCCCTGTGCCTTGTATCTGTTTTTGCATCTCCAAAAAAGCCCACATTGCGTAAAAAAAATCGTAGTAGCCCACCTCATCTGCCCGGTGATGGAAAGGTTTCAAACTAGCCTAAAAATAACATTGCTTTTTCGCAGCAATAAAAATGCGGTCATGTTACGTCGTGTCAATGGACATGGCTTAGACACGCAAGGGAATATGACCGTCTTGATGGGGCACAAAAACAAATATCTCGACCGCGGCCAAACCATAACTGCCTGCAGTATTTGCCCACCGTTAACAGTCCTACCTTCTGTCGACGAGGCGATCAATCTCTTCAAATGTTTCGGACTAATAAACTAAAACAAAAGGTGCAATATCACTTTTTTTGTGTTGATCAGTCAGCGGTGAGAGGGCGGTTCGCCTAATCAAAATAGACTCCGCAATGCGGTTTATGTCTTTTTCATTTTGTTTTGTTAAGATAAATTGGAGGTCCATTATTAGCCGAAGGGGGCCGGAGGCATTTTTTCCATGCGATGAAAAGTTGTCACGTCTCTGGTGGAACCGTTTCCAAAAACACACAGTCCAAACTAGCAGTGATTTTGCTACTAATGTGTAATTAGAAAAGGACGTATCAAGGGACGTATGGAAAACCCCTTATTAATCAACCTAACGGTAATTGTGAGTCTCTCAGTATTTCGTCCATAGCTCATAGGGAGTTGCAGCAAAAGTAAAGTTCAGCTTCTCAGTTTTTACATTATATTGATTGAATTTCAATCCATAAATTACTATAATAACACAATTCCGCACTCCCAAATTAATTAGTTTTTTTTGGTACAAGTGATTTTTTTCGAAAACTAACCTGAACTTGGGCCATTTTCTAAGAACGTTTCGGTTGAACAATAACAATGTACCAATTACGGCAAAACCATCGCATATCTGCCTAATACTTTACCTAATTTCATCTCGCGAAGCCTACCGATTAGCAATTCAAATTTCGGAGGTCATCGCAAGAATCTTCCATCTCGGACTGCACTCGAAGAGTACCTAATGACTGGGCCGCTTCGAGATATAATTGCATATATTCGCACAGAACCTCAACGCATGCCAGCTTGGCCGCGCGAGTGATGATTGATTACATGCGAGCCGTCGTGGTGGATCGTGCAGCCCCAGTGGAACTGTATCTACACTACTGTGGCGAAGTGTACGTGGATGAGCCCTGGGGGATGATGCCACAAAACGTAATAAACTCGCGAGGTGCATTCGAAGTTAGTTAGTGAAATGATGGTATATGAATTTCCAACCTGTGTGCTAAATTAGTACTGCTACATACGGTCCAACGACTAGCAATGTTGTGCAATTCGAAATTCCGCAACAACCAGTTCGTTGATCTTTAGAATGTCTCCAGTTGAAGGTTAATGAAATGTAATTTACTTAAAAAGCAACTAATTAGTTTTTAACTGATGGAATAAATCAATACGTGTTATTTTTGAATGTTGGCTAACTTTTCTAAACTTAAAAACAGTTACCGGGGACGCTGAAATCACAAGGGGTGAGATTATAATAGGGGAGGAGAAGACCACCAGCTGTCATCGAGAGAAAAAGTAGAATCATTGAAATTTCACACGGTGTGGTATAGGAAATGAAGTATATTTTTGTTATGAAACAAAAATTAAGGACGTTTCTCAAAAAAAAATCTTGGTTTACGGGGTTAGAATTTTAAAAGCACACAAAATAGACTTGATGTCTCGATTTTTATATTTTTTTTTTCGAATGAGCAGTTAATGCTTAAGATTGTTGAATTTCTAACCCCATTTGTTTGGCAAAAAAATTCTATAACGTTCAAGAGACATTTTAATTCTCATTTTCTATATCTACTATCTATTCTATCTACTTTTTCTCTAAACTTTTCCAGGTGGCAGCACTGATGAAGGAACCTCCCCCATTAAGATACTATCTTCCTTTGTTAGCCTTTTCTTTGAAACCTTTTTTTCCCCGCCTACTTTGGCTCATTTATGAGTTTTTTTTTATTATTTTACTTTTCTAATATTGGAAAAAAAATCAACAACTTGTAACTTGATTGAAACCGAATCTTGACACATATCTTGTCGCTATAATTATCATTCATCATCATTATCTGATTCCTCTTAACTGCGGCAAACCAAGGAGCTTATCAGACATTTAACCTAATCGACGAGTTAATCTGAAGCCGAAAAAGTGAGTCGGAACTAATCCAAGGCTCTCGTAGCGTCGTATATTGTTCTATACTATACGTAATAGAACTTTAAATCTGCCTTCTTGACTGCTTCAAACACAAATACTCTTTTAAATTTCTGAAAGTTCACAAAAATTTCAACAGAATTTTCATGCAGATTAATACGCTAAACATGTAAATCATAAAGCACTTCCCAAAAGCAAGTTCCCAAAAGTTACAACTCGGACATATAACAACATGAGTTGCGAAAGCTTCGAAGAATAAAGAGCTTCAATGATGAATAAAAGTTCTTTTTCCGATTCTTAGGAACATCGAACATTGGGACACCAATACGCTGTCCTTTATTTCATTTAACGACCGGCAGCTGAAAAAGAAACGGATCAACATGGATAGTATCTTGAAGGAGAAGCAATTGAAAATTGCTAATGAGTTAATAAGAGAATGTAACAATTGCGAGAGTCGTATCAAAATGTAATCAAAAACTCAAAGAAGCAGCCCAATCGGGTTGTACGCAAAGGTGACGTAGGACTACGTAGCTATTCGAAATTGATGGTATTTTCCATAATAATTTGTGTCGTTTTATTAACATTGCTCGGAGGCCAACTGAATCAAGAAGTCGAATAGTTGTGCCCAGTTGGATGGACTTTGAGTCTCTAACCGTGGAATTAACATGACTCAATGGCCACTGAAGCCACTCGACTGGCTTTCAGTTGGGGACATCTCAATCCTTACTTTGCCACGTACGCTTACATCGCGGGCGAAAACCAAACGTTGCAAATAAATATACACCCAGGTTTTTTTTTACACGGTTGAAATTCATTAATTTCTCAGTTAATCCGAACTTTCAGAGCTTTTTAAATACACGCTGAATTTTCTTTGATTTTTTGTGAATTTTTTCGTGGGGTTAATCATGGGTTCATTGACGCTGAAGGTCTTAAACGACTAAAACCAAACCGTGTAAAAAAAACCTGGGTGTATGTGTGTTTGGTTTCACGCCACTTCTGATTCTGCTTATTTCTTCTTTATTTCGGCCATTTTTGAGGATGGTGTCCTCCAAAAAGGTCTTTATACAAAAGAAAGTTGATCCGACAATCCGATATGAACTTTCTTCAAAGTGCAAAACTCAATCGCGGCGGAGGGAGATAAATAATGCAATTAATTTGAACGGATGGAATCACTAACAGCAACCAAGCTACCACGCTAAACCCGATGAAGCCGAAACAATCCATTTTCGCAATTAACTCTTTCTTTCCATAAAATGCTGGTCCTGAAAAGAACCAATTTTCTTTTCCCAATGCGTCTTTCCAATAACGAACTGCATCCAAACGCTTGTCGGCACCTTGCGTTGAAATTTTCCGACCGCCACTTGATGATATTTCGCTAAGCCTCCACCATTTGGAATAAATTTTCAGCATTGCCACTGCTACCCACGCCGTGCTGCTGTGTCCGCTCCGCTGCATCAAATTTTGTCGAACCGCTCTTTCCGCGGAATCCCGATCAAAATGGCTCGCGGGCGACTTTTTTTTTTACTTAAATTCGTTTATTTTTCAATTTTTGTATAGTACAGTATTTTAAAACAATTCAAGTGGTTGGCCACAAGGCCCTTCAACTTTAGTTTCTTTTTTAAGGT
Source organism: Armigeres subalbatus (assembly GCF_024139115.2). Taxonomy (NCBI): domain Eukaryota; kingdom Metazoa; phylum Arthropoda; class Insecta; order Diptera; family Culicidae; genus Armigeres; species Armigeres subalbatus. The sequence continues at coordinate 96,126,484 of NC_085139.1, read as the reverse complement.
TATTTTCAATGAAATTTAAAAAGATTATCTAGCTTGATTTACCATATCATCCTTTAGGAGGAATTGATTATTTCAGAAATTTGAAAACCTAACTACTATGTACACTAATATTTACAATAAAAATTTGATAACCTAGATTGGAACTAGCGCCCTAATTGGAGCCTGATCCGAATACAAGCAACGGACCCTAAACTTTTCTTTACACTCACCAAAGCGTTCATGTAATGTTTTTATTCCGGCCATACGGTGGACCTCGGATGTTCTTGTCCTGGGAGGGGTTGTTGAGGATCATCCTCAGGAATTTGTTTTGGACCCGTTGAAGTTTGAGGTCGTGGGTTTTAGCGCAGCTCTCCCAGACTGGCATGCCATATTCAATCACAGGGAGGATGATTTGCTTGTAGACAGCAAGCTTATTTTTCAGGGACAATGACGACCGGCGGTTGATCAAAAGGTACAGTAGTTTCCACAAAACGTTACACTTTGTCACCGTTTTGTCAACCTGTTGCCTGAAAATAAGCTTGCTGTCGAGGGTCAAACCAAGGTAGTCGGCCTCATTGGCCCATTCCACAGTCGTGCCATTGAGGATGATTTTACAGTCCCCAGGCGGAACATGTCTAGGGGATTTGTAGTGGGGGAAAATGATGACCTGGGTCTTCGCCGCGTTGATACAAATCTTCCAGCTGGTGAGGTACTCTGTCAGGGCATCCAGGCCTCGTTGGAGTTTTGCCACTAGCGCTCTGATCACTCTACCGTTGTAGACGATGGAGGTGTCATCTGCGAACAGAGACAGAATGCCGCCTTCTGGAGGTTCTGGCATGCCGGAGGTGAACAGATTGAACAGCAGGGGCCCGAGGATACTGCCCTGGGGGGCGCCTGCGACGATGTTGTGCGCATTGGAACTCGCTCCGCTGATTGAGACCCGGAATGTCCTGGCCGACAGGTAATTGTTGATGATTTTCACCAGGTAGCTGGGAAGATTGTAGCGTTGTAGCTTGTACACCAGGCCATCATGCCATACATTGTCAAATGCCTTCTCGACATCGAGTAAGGCCCTGGCGGATGTTTTTGAGACAAACTTGTTCCGTCTGAGGACGTTGGTAACTCGAGTTAGTTGGTGTACAGTTGACCGACCGCGTCGGAAACCAAACTGTTCCTCGAGCAAGATGTTGAGACTTTCGGCAGACTCAAGTAACCGATGATGAATAGCTTGGATAACCCTGAGAGAAGGCTGATGGGTCGATAACTTTTGGGAGAGGAAGGATCCTTCCCAGGCTTCCGGATGGGGATGACTTTCGCTGACTTCCAGGACGATGGGAAGTAGCTGAGCCGGAGACACTGATTAAAGATCAGCGAGAGGTGCTCAAAGAACGGAGCACTCATGTGTTTGAGCACGAGATTCAGGATGCTGTCGAAGCCTGGGGCCTTCATGTTCTTCGACGATTTGATATAGGCAGTCAATTCTTCAGCTGAGATCTCCAACTCCTCCGAGAAGTCGTTGGGAATCAAATGGATGTTGTTGGCATGCTCGTTGACGGCTGCTTCGTGTGGACTGACGATGTTCTGCCCAAGATTGTGTGAGCTGACGAAGTGACGACCTATTTCAGCGACCTTCTCTGCAGGAGTTATCAAGCGATCCTTAGAGCCATTATTGTCTAGTGGGATCAAAGGTGGAATGGGCCGAGGCTTGGATTTTTAGTATTTTTAGTAATCTAAGAGAGTGCGGATCTTATTCGAGAAGTCGTTATTTTTGAGGTCCACCATTCTGGCTTTGATAGTTTTTGTGATTCGATTGCAGTGTGCCTTAAGCTCAGGCAGTCCAGTACGCTGAAACTGCCTGCGAATGACATTCCGCAATCGAATCAAATCTTTGGTGAGTGTATCGATGTTTAAGGGGTTGCTTACCTGCCGAGCCGTCGGGACATGCTGCTCTCTGGCCATCGAGATTGCCTCTTCGATGGCGCACAGCTGGCGGTCCATACTTTCCGGCGTCTCCGCACGCACCTCGTAATCGACGGAGTTGTCGACGCACTGCTGGAACCGCTGGCAGTTCACTCGATGGTAGTTTCGCCGTAACTGCTGGTGCCGATTGACCGAGGAGCCCACTTCCGCCACCACCGGATGGTGATCCGAACTGAGCACCTGGTGGACAACCGGCTGCGAGACATGACCATTCATGTTCGTGATGTATAGGCCGAGGGTTGCGTGGGTACCGGACCGACTCAGCCGAGTGGGGGAATCCGGGCTCAAGATCGTGTAGTGACCTTCCTCCATATCGTTGCTCCAGATGGTGCCGTTTCGATTGCCGCGACTGTTGCCCCAGGCTTGATGTTTGGCATTCAAGTCGCCGGCAATGATATACTGGCCTTGCCTCCGCGTAAGCTTGACGATGTCCCTCCGAAGGGCAGCCGATGATCCATCGCCGGCTTTGGCTTGCGTTGGACAGTACGCCGCGATGAGCGCGATTGCGCCGACCGAAGTGGTGATTTCGACACCGATGGCCTCGATGACACTGAGCTGGAAGCTTGGAAGCAGACGACAGTTGATGTTGTAGCGAAGAGCGATGGCCTAACCGCCTCCCCTGGTCGGCCGGTCGAGTCGCATGATGCGGGAGTCCGGGATGTTGACGTTCACCTCCGGTTTTAGGTGCGTTTCGGTGATGAACGCCACGTCTATTTCCTTCTCCTCAAGGAAATCCTTCAGCTCAATTATTTTACTCTTGAGCGAGCAAGCGTTCCAGTTGACTAGGCCCACCCTAGCAGCCATTTTCAATGATGAACATGCCAAGAGTGAAGACCTGGTCGAAGCGGGTTTTGCAGCCGCGCAGCCGAGTGGCGAGCTGCGTGAAGATCGGCATCAGTTGATCCGGAGTGTACAGCGCAGCAGATTCTTCCGGTGGGACGGCTTCGTTCTCCGACTGCCGACGGAACCCAGGAGGAGGGAGCGGGGGCCATTCACTGGTGGATGGTGCCGACGATGTTGGAGCTTGGACCGATGCAGCTGCCGCTGCCAGTCGCTCGTGCGGCTGTAGCGGTGGGAGTATTGGAATCACACGACGGGGAGCCGGGATGGCTGGAAAGTTCACCTCGTTGATTACAGGAACACGGTTCTTCTTCGGAATAGTCCTGGTGGAAGCCTTCTTCCGGATTTCCAGGAACTCGGCTCGCTTTGGGCAGCCCTTTGTGGTGGCCCGATGTTTGTCGCCACAGTTGGCGCACTTGGGATCGGCCACCTCCATTTTGTCGCACTCATCAGTCAGATGGGGTTCTTCACACTTGTTGCAGCGCGGCTTCATGCGACAGTTCCTGGTGCCGTGCCCAAAATTGAAGCAGTTGGTGCACTGCGTGACGTCGCGGTGCACTGGCCGATATCGCTCCCAGTCAACGACGGTATAATTTATAACGCCGACCAGCTTCAGGTCCTTCCACGTGGTGGAGCCGTGCTCCAGATGGACCAGGTAAAGCTGGTCGCGATATCTCCTCGTCTTGTCGTGACGAGCGATCTTGTGCACGGCCACCGGTTTCAATCCGCAACTTTCGAGCTCAGCTTTTAGCTCCTCTTCCTTCATGTCGTGGAGTCCTCGCAGCAAAGCCTTTAGCGGCTTCGTGCCGGGGTGGTCATGAGTGTAGTACTCATACTTGTGGACCTCGAGGAACTCCACGACGGATTGATGATGGTCCTTGTTTGCCGGCATTACTTTCACGCCCTCGCTGCAGAGCCGAAAAGTACATTTCAGCCCTTTAGCGATCAGCTGGCGAATTTTTTGGCGCAAATCAGGTGGATCGCCCTTGACAAACACGGGCGGGCACTTCTCCTTCCGCTCCTATTGCACCTGCGGCAGCTGCGATTGCTGCTTCTTCCTCTTTTTCGGCGGATTGTCGGCGTCATCAAGTGGCAACGGAGAGAACACGTTGCTCTGCAAAAGCTGCTTGGAGGGGTTACCCGCGCCTCCAAGAGCAGTGCGCTTAGGCACTTTTCCAGCGACCGAATCGGCGAGTCTCCCATGACGGGTCCGGGAGAAAATAACGCCAACGCGACAAGCGAAAACTTAAACAGCAAACGAACAAGAAAAAACACTTGGAAAAAATGCGCGAGCAAAAAACACGTCCATACGTGCTGCTGTCTCGAACTGGAATGACGTCTGGCTCGCGGGCGCCGGAAAGCAGCTTTCTCGTATTAAATAAATTAAGCCCATTAGCCCCGCCCCTTTGTGATCTGTATGGAGGAAAATATAATGTGCACTCATAACGATTAATGAAGGGGCGGGGCTAATGGAATTTCTTCATTAGATATAAGAAAGCTGCTTTTCGGTGCGCGCGAGCTATTTTGATCGGGATTCCGCAGCAGACAATAAACCGTTCGGCGAGTGACAAATTCTAAAAATCCTATAAAATTTTCTCGCAAGATACTGAATTTGGTTATGATATATTGGTTATCTAAGATGCGTATTGTTGCGATGAATAACAACAGAAATTTGACTCAAGACGAAGTTTCTTCATTTTCAAAAAAAAACATTATCTCTTGGCATCTGTCTGTCCGAGTGACGTTCACCGATGGGTGGTAGCTGTAGATAATTTGCACTGAGGTGGCGTCTTCATTGATTTTATACAAAAGCCACCATTTAATACAAAAGAAGGTTGATCCGACTATCCGAAATAATCTTTCTTCAAAGTACAAAGCTCAATCGCCATTCTTATTTGTTGACTCGTTTAATTTCTTTTCTTCTGAACTGTTTGAGGAACGTACACTCACACTTAATATTTCTACTGAATGTCACATCAGATCTCTCCTTCTCAAACCACTTAATTAGGATCCCTTTTTATTTCAGAAATTCTTTACAGACGTCCTACAGTGTGCTATACAAGTTCCTACTGGATGTTGGTTTTTCTTTTTCTATCTCACAAATTTTCCAATTGTTACCGAATGGTAACATTTACTCAATGCATGACTAGTGTGTGAATGTAGGGAAACTATTGTAAATTCAGCAACCGTCATTTCAAATCGGCGAGCGATACATCAACGGTGGTGGCAGCTGGATTTGGCTACCAAAAGTAAGCTACTACAGCGATGCGGAAATGTTCGCCATTAACCCACACTGGGTAAGCCTGGCTACAGGATATAATGAGAAAGCCAAAAGAAGGGAAAAACGACGATAATTCGGTAGAAGACACACAACCAATTTGGAAGTGATTACCGAAGTGATTTTACCGCAAAAAAGTTTGCAAGTTTCCTAATCTGGCTGGGATAAAATCGGTTGTTATCAACCACAGACATTATTTGGTACGAACGTCGCGTAGCGCTAAAAATCCAAGAATTGAAAGTCATCGCGAGTGAGTGGAATTTTCCAACCACAATAACGTACCTAATCTCCAGCTTGGAAAGCTCCGGCATCTACGCGCCTTTCACAGACGAACGAACGTTCGTCGTCATTGTGCTAGCCTGCGGGCTGCTGCCGGCTCAGTTTCTAGTCGGTGAAAGTGAGTGCAAATATCTTCGCACTCAACCTCCCTCGGGCACCGGCACGTTTCTATCTGATATCCGACTCTTCGTCGTGCGATACTCTTGACGGCGTTCCACTTCCAATTGGTGATTCCCGCAAACTGAGGTGACCCGACCGCCATCTTATCAACGACATCCTGCTACCTCGTGTGAGCTACTACCTCCAGCACCCAAACCGTGGGACGTTCCGATCCTACGATCCTGCCATACACGTCAAGACAAACCAAGAACGTCTTCGAACTGGCAGTGTCCGTAACCGTTAAGTCCATCTTCCTGTTGATAGCCAGCGCAGCCGATGCCCGCCTTCATAGGGCATTGAATTTATAAGGTAAAGTACCGTGTTTTAGCTAGGATCCCCACCATTCGAAAATTCACCACGCTCACCCGCTCTGGGATCCTTGAGAAAAAAGGCCTTCTGTGCCCAATCTGCGGTCAGACCAGCAGTCGACCTCCCGGGACAGCAAGAACTACCGGGGCCATAACGTTTCACAATGAACCCGTCCAGTGGCGTAGCCAGAAAATTGGTCTGGGGGGGGGGGGGGTTTCGAAAAAAAATTCCTTCCAAAAATTTTGTCTCTGGGGGGGGGTTTATACCCAAAACCACCCCCGTGGCTACGCCACTGAACCCGTCTAATTGCAAGAATACTCACAGACATTCCACACCAAATGTGGAATCCGTCGATGCCAGCATGATCCGAAATCTTCTGGAGCCGTCGCTGTATACGTCCGTCTCGTGCCACCGTCAGTTTAGGAAGAGGAAGAGTCATGGCTTGCTATGCGCTAATCGACAACCGTCGATGAATCGTGCATAATGCAATCATTGAACGGATGAATGAATCCATGTTAATTCATCTGCTACATACTAAATGGCATCCTTCAAATACACGCCGAATGTAATTTACTCGTACCCCACACGGTGAAGCCAAATTATAAGATGAGAAAGGCGTGGACTACACAGTTGCGCAATTCAGGTGTACCGGTAAAGGCGCTTTCGGAAAAGCTGCGGAAAGATCCAGGTGTCAGAAGTGTCATCTGACGCCGAACACGGTTTCTAGTCCAGCGAAGATTACAAAAAGAACAGTGGAATCGAGATTGACCGCGAGCGAGGCTTAGGCCTTGAATAGTTGATAACAAAATCCGGCAACTCTACGGCCGTTCGGATTGAATTTATGGCAAAAGGTCGAAAGAAAAAAAATCGAAAGGACAAAAGGTCGAAAAGACATAACGTCTAAAAAGACAGGGAGTCGAAAGGACAAAAGGTCGAAATGAACAAAAGGCCGAAAAGGACAAAATGTCGATCAAGAACAAGTTGATAACAAGTGGGGTGTATTCCAAAAGAATTTATGAAATTCATTTAACTTCAAGTAGAAATAACACACTCATCTCACCAATCAAAGATTCTTCATAAATATCATATTGGCATTTGAAATTCATGAAGTTTGATACCCATATTTCCTGGTTCAGACTAATTCCATTTATGGTCGCTATTCCGGGTCCTCCAAGGACATCCGAAAACTGCTACAAAGTGGCCAGATAACTTGAATGGAAGACCAAAAATATCATATTCGCAATGCCATTTAAAATTCATGAAGCATGATACTTGTGGTGATCAATGATAACGACCGACTGTCACGCGATGTAGAGTAAGACTGACTAAGACACGAAGCTTGCTAATCGGACTAATAAACAATCACTCACACTAATGACGTACGTAGGTACGAAGGGTATCACATCTCCCTTTTTTTATTTTATTTGGCATAGATTCATAACAGTGCTTTAAACCTTTATTTGACTCAAAAGTTTAACACCCAATGTTATGGACTATAGCGACATCTTGCTCTTGGCACCCGGGACGATCTTCTGAGCAGGCTACTATTCTGGTTATCCTTCAATGGCTCGATAATCACCGATTCATTTACGATTGACGGACTGTTATGTTGTGGCTGTATCTGTGATGACAAATATGTTGATAAGACTTTGATTCATTTTAATAAACCATGAGTGCAAATATATATTTTTTTTATATAATTACCTGATGTGGCCCTAGGACATGTTGTTCCTCATTTTGATTTCCCGTTAGATTGCTACTAGACGGCTCAGATATCTTACGCAGATGTGACGTATTCCTCTTGTAACATTTCGCATTATCCTCTGACTGTACGGTGACATTTGAACCTTTCTTGTCTACCACCAGGAATTTCTCTTTATGAAAATCGGTGGAGAGTTTGTCTTTCGGTACTAGGTTTTTGACCAGAACTGTGTCACCGATATCTATCTCACTTATCTTTGCCCTACGCCTAGCATCCTCTTGTTGTTTTCCTTGAAATTTTTTCTGAGTGTCGCGATCACGGAAATCTGCGTCTGGAGGGAGTGAAGTGAGATCGTCCATTTGGGGTAGTTTGTATCTGAGTTTCCTGTTTTGAAGAAGTTCGCTCGGCGCCTTGCCTGTCACGCTATGGGGTGAGTTATTATAGAGAATCAAGTAGTCATCCAATTCTTTCTTCCAGTCTCCATACAACGCATTTGATATTTTGAGCCGTTTTAGTAAGGATCGGTTTTGGCGCTCTACCTCGCCGTTTGCCTGGGGCCAGTACGGTGTACTATGGTTTAAATGAATTCCGAGCGTTTTACAAAATATTGCGAATTCCTGCGAAACAAATTGTTTGGCATTATCCAAGGTTATGGTTTTCGGATAACCCCAGGTTCTGAAAATCTTTTTCAACCTTTGAATCGTCTCTTGGGCCGTAATCCTATTCATGATTTCCAGCTCCATATATCTGCTATAATAATCTATCACCACCAGGATATACTCTCCGTTAGGCATAGGACCGAGGAAGTCAATCGCTAGATCAATCCACGGTTTCTCTGGCAACGTACGCCTAATCATCGGTTCAGGCGGGTTAGCACAATGTACCAAACGGCACCCCTCGCAGGAATCGCAAATCTTTATGATCTCCCTATCCATGTTGGGCCACCAGCATTTATCACGTAGTCGGCTTTTCATTGCTGATTGGCCAGGATGGCCTTCATGTGCCAACTGACACATTCTATTTCGAAGGACGCTTGGTATCACAAGCTTGATACCACGCATAACCAAGCCATTAATGTAACTCAACTCATAATGGAATGGAGCATATGATTTTACTAACGAATCACCCCAATTGTTTGACATGATTGCCTTTTGCACTGCTCTTAGTTCTTCGTCTGATTTTGTTTCCACAACAACTTCGGAAATGTCAATGGCTGCTGCTTCTTGTATGGCTTTAATTTCAATCTCAGTAACTTCGTCGAAGTCTTGAACATCTTCGCCACTCAACGAAGCTAGCGTTTCAGCTGCGACTCGGCGTATGTAAACCTCTGACTCTTCATTCCACGAAACGTCCTCCACATGAGAAGCGAGTCTGGAAAGACAATCAGCTAAATTCGCTGAACCCTTTCTGTAGACTACATTGAAAGAAAACGCTTGGAGTCTAAGAAGCCATCGTTCGATTCTCAGTGTTGGTTTGGAAGTTTTTGTGAATATTGTTTCAAGTGGGCGATGATCAGTTTCGAGCTCAAAAGTTATGCCAATCAAATAAATCCTAAAGCGTTCAACCGCCCATACAATGGCTAGAGCCTCTTTCTCAATTGGAGGGTATTTCATCTCCGTTTCTGAAAGGCTTTTCGAGGCATAACTAATAACTCTTGGTTCGTTATTCTTAAATTGAATAAGGACTGCTCCAAGGCCCACGCCGGATGCGTCGGTTACAACTAGGGTTCGATCAGACGGATCGTAGTATCCCAAATAGTCTAGACTGCCAATCCGTTGTTTAATCAAATCAAAAGCTTTCTGATGTTCATGGTTCCAAACGTAATTGGTGGATTGTTTGACAAGTTCACGTAATGGGTGATTAGCTGTCGCCAAATCAGGTAGGAAGCGAGATACAAATGTCACCAGACCTAGGAAGCTCCGTAGCTCTTCTTTTTGTCTTCGGAGGTCGGCATTCCAAAACAGAGCGAACCTTATCATCTGATGGCAGAACTCCTTTCTCTGAAAGTCGATGTCCTAAGAATACGACTTCAGGTTGTTTGAATTTGCATTTCTGGTGGTTCAATTGAACGCCGAGTTCATTGAACCTCTGAATAACGGCCCTTAATGCATTATCGTGTGCCTCCTCCGTCTCACCAAACACAATAAAATCATCGATAAACCCGATCTAAATTGAAAACAAAATATGAATAAGGCATCTAAACGAACGATTTTTTTTTTGTGTTCTTACCAGATTTGGACAAGTTGCCAACAGACTTTCCATTAAGCTTTGAAATAGCTCTGGAGCGCAATTAACGCCAAAGAAAAGCCTCTTGAACCGGTATAACCCCCAGTTGGTTATAAAAGTGGTGACGTCTCTGCAGCATTCGGTTAATTTCACGTGGTAGTAGGATTCCTTCATGTCCAAAAGTGAAAAAATCGGGCGTTGCGAATTCGTGGTAGCATTTCTTCAAATATTGGGAGTGGATGATTCAACCGATGAATCGCCTGATTGGCCCTTCGCATGTCGATGCACATTCTCAAATCTCCATTATCCTTCAATATCGGGATAAGAGGTGACACCCAAGATGTAGGCTTCTCCACCCGTTCTATGATGTCCTGCGTCAAAAGTTCATCCAATTTGGCTTTCACTTTATCTAACAATGGTACCGGGCACCTTCGGAGTGGTTGTATTACTGGTGGAATGCTGCGATCAATAGGAAGTGTAAGCTCAATGTCGGGAATACACGGAAAACGCTGTTTAGCTACGCCCACGTGATTGACGTTCGCTGATCCCAATCCAATACGAAGAACTCCAAGCTGTTGGGCAGTTATTTTGCCCAGAAGAGGTTGCTGTCCTTTTTCTGTAACGTAGAATGTTGTGTTCAATTCCAGTTTCCTATCAGTTCCCAAAACTTCGATTTCAGCATCGAACACGGCGATCAATTTCAAAGGCACTTTTCCGTATGCGAGGAATTTTTTGCTTTTATCTAAACGGAGGTTGTTTGCTTCGACGTTGCACATACTCATTGTTGACCAGGTCGCGTCATCGATCAAATTATACTTCGAACCTGAGTCGATCAACATTTCTATGTTTACACCTCCAACTCTGCATTGAATAAGCTCGTCGTCCATATTACCAACGTTGTATACTGGTAGATCTTCTTCGTCTGATTCCACGTTATTTCTTTCTGTGTCATCCGGCGTTTCAATGTGCATCACACTCCTGGGTTTCTTGAAGACGGTCGTGTTACGGGAATTGAATGGATATTGTCGTTTAAAATGACCCGATGTTGGCGAGGAATTCATCGTTTCACGGTTATTGCTTCTACAAACAACTTTGAAGTGACCGATTCCATGGCAGCGGACGCATTTTTGATTTGTAGCGGGACACCTTTCACCTGCGTTATGCTGATTATAACCACACCTAGTGCAACGCGGTGCCTTCTTTGGAAACGGAGCTGCTTGTCGAAAATTTCCTCTGCTTGCACTTGCATACATCGTCTGAACATCGGTAGACACCGGAACCGGGGATTTCCCATTCATCTTTGCTGCTTGATACTTGATCGCTTGATGCGAATTGACCACTTTTATGCATTCATCTAGTGCAAGATGCTCTCTCTCCAAAAGTTTTTCGCGCAAATCACCTGGGGCGTGCTGAATGATTTTGTCCACCACTGCGATCTGTCGGTTCTCCTGGTTGGAATTCCCAAATGTACACTTGTCCGCCTTCTGTTGGATGCGTTCCAAAAATTTTTCAATTGGTTCCTCTGGTTCCGGAGACATTGCCCAAAACAAGTACCTTTCGAAGCTCTCGTGCTGTTTTGGGGCAAAATAATTATCCAATTTGGCTTTTGCACTCGCAAACGGATCCGGGCTTTGCTCTGACTCGTTATCGGCTCCAGGGATTGAATCGAAAACGGACTGTAACTCTAATCCGCCCATTGCTAGCATCTGAATTTTCCGCATCGATCCATCCGTAATACTAGAAGCCTTCATGACGCGCTCGAAACCGCGAATCCACCCATTCCATACGCCGCGTACTTCCGAGGAAGGCAGGTGTTTAAATTTAAATTGCGGAAAATTGTATAGAGCTGGATTGAACGCCTGTGGTGCTTGTATAAACAGAAGTTCGTCCTGTTCATTTCCTCCTAGAATAGATTGAGAAAAATTACGAATGTTTACATTTTTTTCTTTTTCCCTCGACGAATTAAATCATCGCCATGGCAGCATTTAGAATTCACACCATTGACCATTTAGGTTTCATTCACGATGAATTTAATCATCGACTTTTCATACACACGTTGAAGATTCCAACGAATTCAATCATTGGCAAGCTTTCGACGAATTCAATCATCGACAACACTAAACAACGAATTTAAGGCTCAAGACTCCGTAACTCTGTTTTAAAAATTAATGACGTTATTGCTTGTTAGTATTGGTGAGGCAACTAGTACGAAAAAGTGACGAAAATTTGAGGTGGGTGGAAATGGGGTGGTAAAAGCTTGTCCGCTGCTACATAAAGTTGCCAGATGCAACAAAATGTTTATTTTTGAGCATTTATGAAATATTTATTATATGGAAACTTATTTTAAAATTCTTCATACACCACTGGGCTTTCAACATACAATGTTGGGGAAAGTACAGTAAAACACTTTGATTCTCCGAATATTTACATTTATCCGGTAAAATTTTGTGCACCGAGCACACTGAGATAGTTTCCCAAATTAATGTAAGACGAAATTATGTAGGGTTTCTTACCCCATTCCCGGCCTAACATGCGTACGACTGCATTATTTAATTGATATTTATGACAGGAAGCAACTGTTTCTGAAATTTGTAGGCTGTATAATACTGCATTGGGGTTCACCTCTGCTTAAAAAATAGCTATTCGTGCTAAATATCGTTCAAAGAAGCTTTTATTTGATTTAAATTAACGAGGTGCAGCACTCATTTCAGTCATAGCGATTCCCAATCCGGCATACAAAAAACCAGTTCCCGGCCTAAGCAAAAGTTCACTCAATCTCTCAACATTTTATTCTCATTCTCTCTCAGGACGGTAGAAAATGCGATGTAAACAAAAATATGCACGTTCCACGACAACAAGATGCCAGATGGTATTATTCATAATCATTTTTATTTGGTTGAGAAGATATATAAACTCATCCAAATTTCTTCCAAATACTTTAAAACAATATTTATTTCACCTTTTAAAATCGAGAGAACTATAAATAACATGATAACGTCAACATTTTAGACAATTTTCCTATTAACGATGAAGGATCATTTTTATAATCCTGGCCTTTTGGCAGCACGGTGCGGCTAGAACTTCTTGGGCCGAGGTGAATTTTTGTTCGGTTTGGGAATACATTTTAAAATGTATTCTAGTATGTTTAAATAAGTTCTAGTGAAACGAACAAAGAAGAATAATTGAAGTGCGGGTGTTTAGAATTATGGTGTGGTGATTAACAGCTTCATGCAATGGTTGTATCGAGCACTGTGACGATTTTCAGGTAGGTGTTTATTCGATAATACCGTTTTGTAAAAGTGGAAAGAATCACTCCGGCTCAGTGGTGTGGCATCGGAGAGTGAAATTTTGAATTCTACATTTTTATTTTCTACAATTGAATCAATTAGGAGTAAAACAAGTGATAGAAAAATATTGAGTATTGTGAAAAATAAATGGGAGACTTTTTAAAAATTATCTACCATAAACCTACGACTTCCAAACAGTTTAAATCATTAGTTTTCTGTGCAGTGAGCCGGGAACCGGGTCCATAGGCCCAAGTAGTGATTTACCCTATTTTTTATTCTTCATCCGCAGACTGTTTGTTTGCTGCTGCGTGAGTCTCCTGCCATACATCCATACTTTCTTGTGCGCAGTCCAAATAGCCTTGAAAGAGTGCTAGCCACAGATACTGATTTATTAATTCTAATCTGTAAAATGAGTAAGGAATAATGAAATGTATATTTGCCACCAAAACCGATTATACGTTGAGAAATAATTCTACGCAAACATTGATTGTGCTGTCGTCTGCTTGGTCGTGGCTACTGCTGCGGCGGCCGTGGTTTTGTTTTTTTTGACTGCATGGCAGGATGAATGGTACGGTAAAATTAAATGTCAACCATTCTCCACCCTGCTAACAGAAACTTGCATAATCTTTTCTTTTTTTTTTGGTTGATTTGATTAATTCGACAAACCGCAATAATTATTTGATTAAATAAATCTGGCAACGACGAAAAGATGATTCTTTTCTTGTATATGCATAAAGTTGTTTGCGTGTCGACTAGCATATTCGATGTATTGTTTTGATATTTCTAAGTTGCTTCGCCGTGATTTTGAGCGCACTATTTCACCTAATGCGGTAGTGAATTTGGGTGTTCCGAATTTTGCAACATTCACAATACGGCCGTCAAATTTGTCTCTCACTTCAAATTTTTTAAAGCAGTTTTCGTTGGTTTTTCGACATGAAGTGAAGAAATTGGTGTTCAACATCAAAGACAAAAGTGAAAGTTAGGTAGTGAATTATGTTAAGTTGTGATAAAATCAAGAAAACGGCGAGAAAAGAACAAGTGAAAAACTGAGTGCATGTTCAAAATAAGTGTATGGGTGTGTTTCGATCGTTCGGAGTTGGTGTGTGTACAATTAGTATACAAAAATTTGTCTAGGAAAAAAGCAGTTTTAGGCGCTTTTCAGTCAATTAAATAATAATTAATTAGCTAGGTGAGTGAAAAATTCTTATGAAAATACCATGAATATACGTTGACAGAGGTAAGTTGGTGAATAGCAGTGAAATATTGAATTTTTGCTAAAATTGCATTAGTATTAGTGCGAATGAGAACAAAATCATCTTCATCATCAAATTGATTACGGTTTATAGAGCCTTAATCATTGATTCACATTCGACGAATTCAATCATCGCCATCATCAGTGTTTGCTTTCTCTTTCTTTTTTTCCATGGTCATGACTTTTTTTCCAAGGTCAGGAATGAAAAAAAACATGGCGTGTTTGAACTTTTACTTGGAACAATCTTTTGCAGTTTACACTGTGAATCCAGCATGAATTTCAGTTACTTACCTGCATTTTTACGGCGGTTTTGTTTCTGCTTCTATAACAATAATATCCACAAAAATAATGCGAAAAAATGCGTAATCCCTCTCGTCGCCAATATGTGGTGATCAATGATAACGACCGACTGTCACGCGATGTAGAGTAAGACTGACTAAGACACGAAGCTTGCTAATCGGACTAATAAACAATCACTCACACTAATGACGTACGTAGGTACGAAGGGTATCACAATACTCATTAGGGTGGTTCAAAAAATCGATTTTGCTCCACAGTGCTCATCTGATTATTTACCATGTTCTGAGTGTCCTATTAAAACTTGAGCTCATTTGGATTAAAACTGATTTAGCACAAGCCGTTTGCATGCTGTTGAGTATCCTTTTTAGCTATGTAGGTTTTCTTTTAACCTGCGCTTAATGGGGGAATGTCATTAACAGTATAATGAAAAATAAATTTTCCCATACTAATTTGCATGCATACTTGAAACGGCTTGTGCTAAATCAGTTTTAATCCAAATGAGCTCAAATTTTCAGAGGACACTCAGAACATGGTAAAGAATCAGATGAGCACTGTGGAGCAAAATCGATTTTTTGAACCACCCTAATACTCATACTGCCTGGTCCGCACTGATCCCATTTATGGCCGCCAACCCGGGTCGGCCATTTGAAATTCATGTTTGATTCTGGTAATAAAATCATGTTTGATACCCATAATGCCTGGTACGCACTGGTACCATTTTTGTCCGCTATGCCGGGTCCACCAGGGTCTTCCGGAATCGACTTCAAAGTGGCCAGTTGACTTGAAAAGAAGACCAAAAATATCTCATCCGCAATGCCATTTGAAATTCATGAAGTATGATACCCATATTTCCTGAATCAGAATGATTCTATTTTTTGCCACTTCCCTCGGCGGCATCATCCGTAATCAATCGGTTGGCCACAATTCGATTTTCCGAAGCACTCTTCTGCTCTAATACATTATTATTATTATTTATTCAAACTAAGGCCGAAGTGGCCTGTGCAGTATATCAGAGTCTTCTCCATTCGGCTTAGTCCATGGCTACACGTCGCCAATCACGCAGGCTACGGAGGGTCCGCAAGCCATCTTCCACCTGATCGATCCACCTTGCCCGCTGCGCACCTCGCCTTCTTGTGCCAGTCGGATCGTTGTCGAGAACCATTTTAACTGGGTTACTGTCCGACATTATGGCTACGTGCCCAGCCCACCGCAGTCGTCCAATTTTCGCGGTGTGAACGATGGATGGTTTTCCCAACAGCTCATGCAACTCGTGGTTCATTCGCCTCCTCCACGTACCGTCCGCCATCTGCACCCCACCATAGATGGTACGCAGCACTTTCCTGTCGAAAACTCCAAGTGCGCGTTGTTCCTCCTCCAGCATCGTACAGGCCTCGTATCCGTAGAGGACTACCGGTCTAATGAGCGTTTTGTAGATTATCAGTTTGAAACAGCGGCGAACTCTATTCGATCGGAGCGTGTTGCGGAGTCCAAAGTACGTTCGATTTCCAGCCACTATATGTCTCCGAATTTCTCTGCTGGTATCATTTTCGGCAGTCACCAGTGAGCCCAAGTACACAAATTCTTCTACCACCTCGATTTCGTCACCACCGATGCAAACTCGCAGTGGTTGACATTGTCTTCTCTTGAACCTCTTCCTATTATGTACTTTGTCTTCGAAGTGTTGATGACTAGTCCGATCCGCTTAGCTTCCCTCTTCAGTCTGATGTAGGCTTCCTCCATCTTCTCAAAGTTACGTGCCATAATATCTATGTCGTCGGCGAAGCCAAATAGCTGGACGGACTTATTGAAAATTGTACCACTCGTGTTAATCCCTGCTCTTCGTATTACCCCTTCCAAAGCGATGTTGAATAGCAGACACGAAAGACCATCACCTTGCCGTAACCCTCTGCGGGTTTCGAAGGGACTCGAGAATGCCCCTGAAACTCGAGCTACGCACATCACCCGATCCATCGTCGCTTTGATCAACCGTGTCAGTTTATCCGGAAATCCGTTTTCGTGCATTAGCTGCCTTAGCTGGTCCCGATCGATTGTATCATATGCGGCTTTGAAGTCGATGAATAGATGATGTGTGGGCACGTTGTATTCGCGGCACTTCTGCAGTACTTGGCGAATGGCGAACACCTGGTCCGTGGTGGAGCGTTCGCCCATGAAACCCGCCTGGTACTGCCCCACGAACTGCCTTGCAATTGGTGCTAGTCGATGGCATAAAATTTGGGAGAGTACCTTGTAGGCGGCGTTCAGCAATGTGATTGCGCGGTAGTTGCTACAATCCAGCTTATCGCCCTTTTTGTAGATGGGACACACGACACCTTCCATCCACTCCTGCGGCGTAACGGCGTAACCTCCTCCCAAATCTTGGTAATGACCCAGTGCAGCGCTCTAGCCAGTGCCTCACCACCGTGTTTAAATAGCTCTCCTGGTAGTTGGTCAACCCCGGGGGCTTTGTTGTTCTTCAGCCGGCCAATCTCCTCTTGGATTTCATGGAGATCCGGGGCCGGTAGAATTATGTCCTGCGCGCGTTCCCCCTGGTCCATCATCATACCGCCATCTTCGTCTGCCACATCGCCATTCAGGTGCTCTTCGTAGTGCTGCCACCACCTTTGGATCACCTCACGCTCGTTCGTAAGAAGGTTCCCGTTAATGTCCTTACACATATCAGGCTGTGGCACGTGGCCCTTACGTGAACGGTTCAACTTCTCATAGAACTTTCGTGTGTTATTAGTGCGGTACAGTTGCTCCGTCTCTTCACGGTCTCGATCTTTCTGCTGACGGGTTTTCCTCCGGAAAATCGAGTTTCGTCTGTTAAGCGCCTGTTTATATCGTGCCTCGTTCTCCCTCGTGCGGTGTTGCAGCAATCTCGCCCATGCTGTATTCTTCTCTTCTACTAACTGCTCACATTCGCCGTCATACCAGTCGTTTTTCTGATCCAGGGGCACCGTGCCAAGTGCAGCGGTTGCGGTGCTACCAATGGCGGATCGAATATCTCTCTAGCCATCTTCAAAAGACGCTGCACCTAGCTGCTCTTCCGTTGGGAGTGCCACTTCCAGCTGCTGCGCGTATTCTTGGGCTAGTCTACCGTCTTGTAGCCGCCCAATATTAAGCCGCGGCGTCTGACTTCGACGCGTGTTGTACACCGTCGAGAGTTTTGAGCGCAGGCATACTGCAACGAGGTACCCCCTCCAAAGCGATGTCGAATAGCAGACACGAAAGACCATCACCTTGCCGTAACCCTATGCGCGTTTCGAAGGGACTCGAGAATGCCCCTGAAACTCAAACTACGCACATCACCCGATCCATTGTCGCCTTGATCAACCGTGTCAGTTTATCCGGAAATCCATGTTCGTGCATTAGCTACCACAGCTAGCCCCGATTGATTGTATCATATGCGGCTTTGAAGTCGATGAATAGATGATGTATGGGCACGATGTATTCGCGGCATTTCTGCAGTACTTGGCGAATGGCGAACACCTGGTCCGTGCTGGAGCGTTCGCCAATAAAACCCGCCTGGTACTGCCCCACGAACTCCCTTGCAATTGGTGCTAGTCGATGGCATAAAATTTGGGAGAGTACCTTGTAGGTCGCGATCAGCAATGTGATTGCGCGGTAGTTGCTACAATCCAGCTTATCGCCCTTTTTGTAGATGGGACACACGACACTTTCCATCCACTCCTGCGGCAAAACTTGCTCCTCCCAAATCTTGGTAATGACCCAGTGCAGCGCTTTCGCCAGTGCCTCACCACCGTGTTTGAATAGCTCTCCTGGTAGTTGGTCAACCCCAGGGGCTTTGTTGTTCTTCAGCCGGCCAACCTCCTCCTGGATTTCCTGGAGATCCGGAGCCGATAAAATTATAGCCTGCACACGTTCTCTCAGGTCCTTCGCCATACCACCATACCATCTTCGTCTGCCACATCGCCATTCAGGTGCTCTTCGTAGTGCTGCCGCCACCTTTGGATCACCTCACGCTCGTTCGTAAGAAGGTTCCCGTTTATGTCCTTACACATATCAGGCTGTGGCACGTGAACGGTTCAATTTCTCAAAGAACTTTCGTCTGTTTTTAAGCGCGGTACAGTTGCTCCGTCTCTTCACGGTCTCGATCTTCCTGCTGGCGCTTTTTCCTCCGGAAATTCAAGTTTATATCGTGCCTCGTTCGCCCTCGTGCGGTGTTGCAGCAACCTCGCCCATGCTGCATTCTTCTCCTCAACTAACTGCTCACATTCGCCGTCATACCAGTCGTTTCTCTGATCCGGGGCCACCGTGCCTAGTGCAGCGGATGCGGTGCTTCCAATGGCGGATCGAATATCTCTCCAGCCATCTTCAAGAGATGCTGCCCTTAGCTGCTCTTCCGTTGGGAGTGCCACTTCCAGCTGCTGCGCGTAATCTTGGGCTAATATACCGTCTTGTAGCCGCCCAATGTTAAGCCGCGGCGTCCGACTTCGACGCGTGTTGTACACCGTCGAGAGTTTTGAGCGCAGGCATACTGCAACGAGGTAGTGGTCGGATTCAATATTCGTACTGCGGTAAGTGCGGACGTTCGTGATGTCGGAGAAGAATTTACCGTCGATTAGAACGTGGTCAATTTGGTTTTCCGTTTCTTGGTTAGGTGATCTCCATGTGGCCTTGTGAATATTTTTGCGGGGAAAGAAGGTGCTTCGGACTACCATTCCGCGGGAGACTGCGAAGTTTATGCATCGTTGGCCGTTGTCATTCGATACGGTGTGCAGACTATCCGGTCCGATGACCGGTCTATACATTTCCTCCCTTCCTACCTGTGCGTTCATGTCACCGATGACGATTTTGACGTCCCGCAGTGGGCATCCATCGTATGTCTGCTCTTTCTCGTCGTCAGGTCTTGCTTCGTGTAGGCAGTACACGCTGATGATGCTATAGTTGAAGAAACGGCCTTTTATCCTCAGCTTGCACATCTGTGCGTTGATTGGCTGCCACCCAATCACACGTTGGCGCATCTTACCCAGCACTATGAAGCCGGTTTCCAGCTCGTTGGTGGCGCCACAGCTTTGGTAGAAAGTAGCCGCTCGGTGCCCACTTTTCCACACTTTCTGTCCTGTCCAGCAATCTCCTGCAGCGCCACGACGTCGCAGTTGAGGTGATGTAATTCATCGTAGATCATCCTGTCGCAACCTGCGAATCCTGACGACTTGCAGTTCCATATTCCAAGCTTCGAATCGTGATCCTTTATTCGTCACCTAGGTCTTTGCCAATTATATCAAGTCGTATTATCTTTTATGTTGCTCGTAATTATTGGTTTTCCAGGCGGCTTATTGGGCCTGCGCACACCTCCTGTCTCTTCGGAGGGCCGTCGTGTCAGGTCTGTTTTGTGTCCCACCTAATGACGTTTTTAATTTGACTTTCTTCAGTTGGGCCTATACGGGTTAAAAAGCTTCGCCTGAAGTTCTTTCAGGAAATCATACAGGAGTTCTACCTACATTTTTTCCAGAAGATAAAATTCGAGTGTTTAGTGGAGTTCTTCCAAGAGTTCCTTTAGAAGTTTTTGCAGAAACTCGTCAAAGTTTCTCAGTAATTTTGGAGTTCTTCCAAGATACGATACTGAAGTTTTTTCAGGATAACTTCTCAAGATTTCTCCAAGAGATACTCCAGGAATCCTGTTCCGACTACAAATATTTTATTCGGAAAAACCCACCAGGATTGACATTCCATTCCAGTAATTATCCTAAAATCGTGTTGGATGTTGTCTGGAAATTTCTCTGGTAATTCTTCTGCAATATCCTTCTTCCAGTAGCTTTCCTATAGGAGTTCCCCTGGAGTTTTTTTCTAGAAGTTCTTGTAGGAAATATTCTTGGAGTTTGGAGGAAGAATCTTCAGAGGATCCTATAGTTATTTTTTTCTGGGGGAAGGGTCGTTTGGCCGAATATACCATTCGTCCGAATGCCACTAGGCCGAAAGTTGTTTGGACGAATATACAATTTGGCCGAACAGACCATTAGGCCGAAAAGGTCATTTGGCCGAAAGGGTCGTTTGGCCAAAAGTTTCATTCGGCTGAAAGTGTCATTTGGCTGAAAGGGTCATTTGGCCGAAAAGGTCGTTTGCCCGAAAGGGTCATTTGGCCGAAATGGTCATTAGACCGAAAGGGTCATTTGGACGAATAGGACATTTGGCCGAAAAAGACATCAGGCCGAATAGGTCATTTGGAAAGTGAGAAATTAGGAGTGAGAAGAGAGACGTCTCACTTCTCACTCCTCATTTATCACTTCGCGCTGTAAAAAATGAAGAGCGTGAAGTTAGTGAGAAGCGAGCATTTCACTACTCACGTCGCGCTTCTCACTTTTTTTTACAAGTAAATTCAGAAAATTATTCTTGGATTTCATTAAGGAAGGGGTTTTTACAGGAGTATTTACTAGAATTATTTCAGGAAGTTTCTTAGAAATTTATGGAGGAACTCCAGGAGGAACTTCTGGAGGATCGTCAAGAAAAAATATTGATGAACTTTTTTCCTTGAAATTCATTTTGTAACACAATGCCACAATCCTCCGTTCCTAAAAGTCCTTAAGATATTCCTCATTTTCTAGCTTCCAACTACCTCAATGATTAATCACCTACTTTTTTTCTTGCTAAACTCCATCTTTGCACTTATTTATTTTATCATATCACAAACCAAAATAAACGCTTAATGTTAACGCAGCATCAGGAGCATAATAGCATCGCGTGCATCGACATAGCGTTTTAGGACAACACGCTGACATTAACGCTCAAAAAGCAACTAATATCGCAGCTTAGATGAAAAGGATTATCTAGGCCAGATAGTAACCTAAATGTAATCTTAAACGGCAACAATATTCTCTTATTATGTTTCGTACGTCGTTACAGTTGAGTCCGGCGAAATTCATCATTGGTAGTTTATGGTACTACGAAATAGAAATGGGAAACTCTCTAACAACCTAGTTTGTGTATACCCGTATTTCTATATAATACTTAATCGATAATTTATTCCGAAGAAAGGTACATGAAGATGTAGGCGAAATAATGAAAGATATAGCCAAAGCCTGACGCCAATTTTTTTTTAC
Organism: Armigeres subalbatus; assembly: GCF_024139115.2. Classification (NCBI taxonomy): domain Eukaryota; kingdom Metazoa; phylum Arthropoda; class Insecta; order Diptera; family Culicidae; genus Armigeres; species Armigeres subalbatus. Next base: position 96,104,832 of record NC_085139.1, on the reverse strand, counting down.
AACACCCTCTTCTATTAAGAACGATTCTAATCAACTGAAGAGAAGGGTGGGACCTCATGAGACAAAAGCTTTAAATTGATAAAGACAAATACAATTGCTCAAGCATGCTGTGCTAAACTGCTGTTATTAGCATATGTTCAGCGTTCCAATACTGCACCGTACCACGCCGTGCCATCATTTAATCATCGTGGTCGTCGTCATCGTCGATTGTCGTCGCTCGTTGATTGCGGTCCATGCGACTGAGTTGGTTCGTCGAAGTCAACTTTTTCCCACACTCCCACTAGAGTTAACCAGCAGCGTTTGTAAGTCGGAGCATTTGAATGTACATAATTCAATCGGCCGGCTGACGAAGAACAGCGGCGCTGCGGCGGTGCCGTGTGCTGCGGCGATACCGCGGTAATGTGCCTATCTCGCCACTCTCAGGCGTTCAGGTTCGACTCGTCAACATAATCCTACTCCCAAACTGCTGAGCGCAGGGCTGGCTGCTAAATGACTGACTAATGTCTCTGTGGAAATATTTTTTTAGTGGATATCTCAACTCCATACCTAGTTGGTTCAGGCCTGAGGTGAGGTTACTTCTTCTTGTGCCGAAGCAGCGGCAGTAGAACGCCCTTCTCGTGCTTGTAATCGTCGTCATCATTGCCACCACGCCGCCGCATTGAGTGAGGGCTTGCATCCATCCAGTTAGGGTGCAATACCTGTCTGTGAGTATTTAGGAGCGTCTATATGCCAAAGCCGAGCAGAACAATGAATTGTCGAGATTTCCTGCCGCCCGCCACCCACCCAATGCAAAGCTTCCACCCTCGGAGTGGGTTTTTCATATTTTGATTTGGCACGATGAAGCTGTTGAGAGTCGCACCAGTGGTAATTAATGACGGTTAATGATCATTCTTTAGAGGTACTACCAGTGCCAAACGGTGCGGTTGACTAGAACTGTCGAAGGTGTTAAAGAGCATTGTAACCCAAATGGATGGATGCAGGCCCGGGTGCTATGGAATTATGCCAGTGGCCATTGGTGGTTATAAAAATTTAAATTTTCTGACCTCAAACTGCTAGGTTTGATTGCTGTTCAACTGTGTTCAGCAAATAAAATCTGTCAGTACTCGTAGAACATATTTCTGGTTGGTTAGAATTAAGCATAACGTTTAGCTGGTACGTCTAATTTGAAAGATAAAATATTCTCAACGGTTTTGGCTTAGTGCTGAATGCTGCGTAAAGTCTGTAAAATTGTTAAATTCACAAATGACCATATTCTTGATCATGGCGAGATAACAATAGAGGGCCCAAAATTAATTATGTCATCATTTATTTCATTTTGATTTCATTTATTTAGCTTACATCTGTATGAATGTACAGGGGATGGACAAAATAATTAGGATAGGCAAATTTTGGGTAAAATTAGATGTGTTGTAACTATCTTAGTTATCATCCGATTTCGACAATTCAGGCATGCCCGAACTAGAAAATTAATGCAGTTTGACGGTATGTCCATGGAACCGACTGTGGCCACCGGATTCCGGAGATATTCCGGGTTTTTCGGAGGTAGGTTCAAAACCGTAAATTTGAGGTGGATATTAGGAGAAGTTGTGGTTAAAAATTGAATAATATTAGTAACCACAAATGAAGTAGGGCTCTTGCTGATTGGAACCATATATTGATATTTGGAATCGGACCAGAATCAAGTGAGATATGGCCATTTCTTTAAAATCGGTTCCGATCGACACTTATCAAAGGGGTCAGGCGACAACTTCATTTGAATCTCGTTTTTTGATAGATCGTCCACTATGATTTTATTCTAGAAGGCCTCTTATGTGTTCAGAATGAAAAACCAATTGAATAAACGAATCCTGGAGTCGCTGGGATGTCCCCGGGGAACCTGTGAATGGGGACATTTAAGTTTTACCACCAAAATCAGTAATTCGACGGCTCTTTTTTCATGGTTTGCGATCAGGAAGCAAAGTATGAATATAAAATGGTCCATTGGCGGCTCTGACCGCTTCCAGGATCTACGGATTGGCCCCGGGGAACCTGTTGAAGGGGACATTTTAGTTTTACCACCAAAACCAGTCGTTCGACGGCTCTTTTTTCATGGTTTTCGATCAGGAAGCGAAGTATGAATATAAAATGGTCAATTTACGGTTCTGACCGCTTCCAGGACCTACGAATTGGCCCCGGGGAACCTGTGGAAGGGGACATTTTAGTTTTACCATCAAAAGCAGTCGTTCATCGGCTCTTTTTTCATGGTTTTCGATCAGGAAGCGAAGTATGAATATAAATTGGTCCATTGACGGCTCTGACCGATTCCAGGATCTACGGATTGGCCCCGGGGAACCTGTGGAAGGGGACATTTTAGTTTTAGCACCAAAACCAGCCATTCGACAGCTCTTCATTCATGGTTTTCGATCAGGAAGCGAAGTACGAAAATAAAATGGATCATTGGCGGCTCTGACCGCTTCCAGGACCCAAAGATTGCCCCCGGGGAACCTGTGGAAGGGAACATATAAGTTTTAGCACTAAAATAAGTTATTCGACGGCTCTTTTTTCATGGTTTGCGATCAGGAAGCAAAGTATGAATATAAAATGGTCCATTGGCGGCTCTGACCGCTTCCATGATCTACGGATTGGCCCCGGGGAACCTGTTGAAGGGGACATTTTAGTTTTAGCACCAAAACCAGTCGTTCGACGGCTCTTTTTTCATGGTTTTCGATCAGGAAGCGAAGTATGAATATAAAATGGTCAATTTACGGTTCTGACCGCTTCCAGGACCTACGAATTGGCCCCGGGGAACCTGTGGAAGGGGACATTTTAGTTTTACCATCAAAACCAGTCGTTCATCGGCTCTTTTTTCATGGTTTTCGATCAGGAAGCAAAGTATAAATATAAAAGGACCATTGACAGCTTTGACCGCTTCCAGGACCTAATGGTTGCCCCCGAGGAACCTGTGGAAGGGGACATTTTAGTTTTTACATCAAAATCAATCATTCGACAGCTCTTCTTTAATATATGCAAAGTATTTATATAAAATTGGCCATTGATGACTCTGACCGCTCTCAGGACCTACAGATTCCCCCGGAAAACCAGTGGAAAGGAACATTTAAGTTGCAGCACCAAAACCAATATCTCGACTGCTTTTTTTTCGTGATTTTTTATCAGAAAGCGAAGTATGAGTATAAATTGGACCAATAATGGATCTGACCGCTTCCAGGACTTACGGATTGCCCCCGGGGAACTGTGGAAGGGGATATTTTAGTTTTAGCACAAAAACCAATCATTGGACGGCTCTTTTTTGATGGATTTCAATCAGAATGTGAAGTATGATCAAGAAATGGACCATTGACGGCTCTGACCGTTTTCTGGACCTACGAATAGCTCACGGGGAACCTGCCTACTTCATACTTCGCTTCCTGATCCAAAGCCATGAAAACAGATCCGTTGTATGACTAGTTTTGGTGCTAAAATGTCCCCTTCCACAGGTTTCCTGGGCCAATCTGTAGGTCCAGAAAGCGGTCAGAGCTCTCAATGGTCCCTTTTATATTCATTTCTCGATTCCTAATCGAAACCACTAGAAAAGAGCCATCGAATGACTGGTTATGATGCTTAATTAAAATGTCCCCTTACACAGATTCTCCAGGAGCAATCCGTGGGTCTTGGAAGCGGTCAGAGCCGTCAATGGACCATTTTATATTCATACTTCGCTTCCTGATCGAAAATCGAATGACTGGTTTTAGTGCTAAAACTAAAATGCCCTCATTCACAGAATCCTCGGGGGCAATCAGTAGGTCCTGGAAGCGGTCAGAGCCGTCAATGGTAATTTTTAATTCATATTTCGCTTCCTGGTCGAAATCCATGAAAAAAGAGCATTCGAATGACTAACTAAAACTAAAATGTCCCCTTCAACAGGTTCCCCGGGGTCCAATCCGTAGGTCCTGGAAGCGGTTAGAGTCGGCAATATATAATTTTGTCGACAATAATTTTATATTCATACTTTGCTTCCTGATCGAAAACCATGAAAAAAGAGCCGTCGAATGACTGGTTTTGGTGGTAAAACTAAAATGTCTCCTTCCACAGGTTCCCCGGGGTCAATCCGTAGGTCTTGAAGGCGGTCAGGGCCGTCAATGGATTATTTAATATTCATGCTTCGCTTCCTGATCAAAAACCATGAAAAAAGAGCCTTCGAATTACTGGTTTTGGTGGTAAAACCAAAATGTCCCCTTCCACAGGTTCCCCGGGGCCAATCCGTAGATCCTGGAAGCGGTCAGAGCCATCAATGGACCATTGTATATTCATACTTCGCTTCCTGATCGAAAACCATAAAAAAAACCTTCGAATGACTGGTTTTGGTGCAAAAACTAAAATGTCCCCTTCCACAGGTTCCCCGGGGCCAATCCGTAGGTCTTGAAAGTGGTCAGAGCCATCAATGGACCATTTTATATTCATACTTCGCTTCCTGATCGAAAATCATGAAAAAAGAGTCGTCGAACGACTGGTTTTTTTGGTAAAACTAAAATGTCCCCTTCCACAGGTTCCCCGGAGTCAATCCGTAGATCCTGGAGGCGGTCAGAGCCGTCAATGGACCATTTTCTATTCATACTTCGCTTCCTGATCGAAAACCATGAAAAAAGAGCCGTCGAATGACTGATTTTGGTGGTAAAACTTAAATGTCCCCATTCACAGGTTCCCCGGGGACATCCCAGCGACTCCAGGATTCGTTTATTCAATTGGTTTTTTATTCTGGACACATTAGAGGCCTTCTAGAATAAAATCATAGTGGACGATCTATCAAAAAGCGAGATTCAAATGAAGTTGTGGCCTGACCCCTTTGATAAGTATCGTTCGGAACCGATTTTAAAGAAATGGCCATATCTCACTTGATTCTGATCCGATTCCAAATCTCAATATATGGTTCCAATCAGCAAGAGCCCTACTTCATTTGTGGTTACTAATATTATTCAATTTTTAACTACAACTTCTCCTAATTTCCACCTCAAACTTACGGTTTTGAACCTACCTCCGAAAAACCCGGAATATCTCCGGAATCCGGTGGCCATAGTCGGTTCCATGGACATACCGTCAAACTGCATTAATTTTCTAGTTCGAGCATGCCTGAATTGTCCAAATCGGATGATAACTAAGGTAGTTACAACACATCTAATTTTACCTAAAATTTGCCTATCCTAATTATTTTGTCCATCCCCTGTATGTATGATGTTAACCGCGGGTAGCAGGGACTATTTCCAAGGGCTTGACGATCCCTCCCAAGGCCATCTGCGAGTTGTGGGGCTTGCCTAGGATGTGGTGGGGTTTGACAGTGGGCCCTGTTAAATCTAAATAAAACGCTGCATGTATCCTCAAGAAGGCTCCGCTAAAGCGACCGTGTGCCGACCAAAGCGCACAAGCCCAGGTCCTGATGTCAGGTGGGACACAAAACAGACCTGACACGACGGCCCTCCGACGAGACAGGAGGTTTGCGCAGGCCCAATAAGCCGTCTGGAAAACCAATAATTACGAGCAATATAAAAGATAATACGACTCGATATAATTGGCAAAGACCTAGGCGACGAATAAAGAATCACGATTGGGAGCTTAGAACATGGAACTGTAAGTCGCTAGGTTTCGCATATTGCAACAGGATGATCTATGATGAATTGCATTCCCGCAACTTCCGCACTCACCGCAGTGCGAATATTGAATCCGACCACTACCTCGTTGCAGTATGCCTGCGCTCAAAACTCTCGTTGGTGTACAACACGCGTCGAAGTCGGACGCCGCGGCTTAATATTGGGCGGCTACAAGACGGTAGACTAGCCAAAGAATACGCGCAGCAGCTGGAAGTGGCACTCCCAACGGAAGAGCAACTAGGCGCAGCGTCTATTGAAGATGGCTGGAGAGATATTCGATCCGCCATTCGTAGCACCGCAACCGCTGCATTTAGCAGGGCGCCCTCGGATCAGAGAATCTACTAGTATGTCGGTTAATGGAAGAAAAGAATGTAGCATGGACGAAATTGGTGCAACACCGCACGAGGGCGAACGAGGCACGATATAAACGGGCGCGGGACAGACAAAACTCGATTTTTCGGATGAAAAAGTGCCAGCAGGAATATTGAGACCGTGAAGAAACGGATCAACTGTACCGCGCTAATAACATATGAATGTTCTATGAGAAGTTGAACCGTTCACGTAAGGGCCACGAGCCAAAGCCTGATATGTGTAAGGACATAAACGAGAACCTTCTTACGAACGAGCGTGAGGTGATCCAAAGGTGGCGGCAGCACTACGAAGAACACCTAAATGGTGATGTGGCGGATGAAGATGGCGGTATGGTGATGAACCTCGAAAAACGCGCGCAGAACATAATTTTACCGGCTCCAGATCTCCAGGAAATCCAGGAGGAGATTGCCCGGCTGAAGAACAACAAAGCCCCTGGGGTTGACCAACTACCAGGAGAGCTATTCAAACACAGTGGTGAAGCACTGGCTAGAGCGCTGCACTGAGTCATTACCAAGATTTGGGAGGAGAAAGTTTTGCCGCAGAAGTGAATGGAAGATATCGTGTGTCCCGTCTACAAAAGGGCGATAAGCTGGATTATAGCAACTACCGCGCAATCACATTGCTAAACACCGCCTACGGGCGGGCAGCGTAGTTCGCCTCCGCGCGGTGCTCGCTGAAAACGATAGTGTATCAACATCAGTTGAAGGGCTAGGCGGCTAAATGGACTACAATGAAGGGAGCGTTGATTAGCGTATTGAGACTTAGACTGCCAGTTAAGTCTCAATTACGGTTCTGGCTGGCGCGTTAAAGGCTGTGTGTTTTGGTATATTGTTATATTGTGTATTGCGAGGGCTGACAGCCGAGTTATTCTACTCCTTTAGTAGAGCCGGGTGAAACCGACTCGAAACGGCGGGTGGGCTAATGGCAAGGCTGCCTTCCGTCCCATAAAACCGTGGCAGGCCTTGTGGCACGCTGTCCAATCCTGCTGCCTGGTTGGTGACCAGACAGAAGTAGGCTCAGATAAACTCCCTGACTAACGCCGATCTGGCTCTGAACACGAGAGTGTCAACCCGCGCATGGCCTCCCTGCTTGCTCGCAAGCATAGACAACCATGAGATCACAGAGGCGACTACTTCAGTAGTATTCGATGGCAGCTGCAAAGGGGACCCATGAGCTATGTCAAGTACTCCAGTTTCCAGAGGTAGGGGCGGGAGATCCCTTCGCAAGTAGGAGTCTAGCGAGGTCTCCTCCCACTAGGGAGGAGAACGGTGTTGAGACAGTAGCTAGTTTGCACGGGACTAGCACTACCTCAGCGGGAGGGGTTGACAGCCAGAGCGATGCTCAGGCAGTCAACACACCAGGTGAGCCTCTAACCGGTATCCGGTTAGTCGCCAAGCAGCTCGATGAGATCATCGAATTCACGAGCGGTCGAAACAATATCAGCAGGGATCTGAAACAGAAACTTCTGGTACTTCGACAGTCGGTTCAAGCGGTAAAACGCGAACATGGCATGCTCACCAGGATGGAGGTTGGAAGCGAGAAGGGGAAGACACGTATTCCGGCAGAACCCTTCTCCTTCCTTGGAGGGAAGGTCTCGACGCAAGAGGTGATTGGCACCACCTCGAGTGTCGGTGAGGGAGGAACTGCGGCGCGCTCCAAACGCGCCCGGCAGCAGTCAGATGGCCGGCGGCGCTTAACTGTTATGGACAGCGGTACGGGCGAGTTCGATAGGGCGCCCGATCGTCGAGAGAGGGCACCCAATCAGGCGAAACCACGAGGGAAGGGCAATGTTGCGGCCCACGCTACTAAACCCAAGGGTGATGGTAGCCAATCTGCGACAACTGCTCAGCGGACCGAAAATCCCTGGCAGCTCGTTAGCAGAGTTAAGAAGAGGCAAGAGGGTCCTCACCCGGAAAGGAAACTTAGAGACAGAGGTGAGGCCTTGTTGGTCAAGACCGACAAAGAGAGGTACGCCGACGTTCTTAAGACCATGCGAGGTGCCGAAAAGCTTTCGACACTGGGTGAGGACGTGCGAAGCGTCAGACGCACCAAGGCAGGTGAACTGATCTTGGTGCTGAAGCGTGGAGCAAAGGCGAGCGGTACCGCCTATAAGAGGTTGGCCCAGGAGGTCCTGGATGAGGAAGTGGAAGTGAGGTCCTTGGCACTGATGTGACCCTCCGGTGTAAACAGCTGGACGAAGTCACCGAGACAGAGGACTTCATTTCATCATTAAAGTTGCAGTGCGATATAGAAGTCGAGCGGTCTTCTATTCGCCTTAGAGGTGGGCCCTGTGGCACGCAGATAGCTTGGTTCAAGTTTCCGGTAGTGGACGCCAAAAAGGTACTGGCGGTCGGGAAACTGAAGGTTGGATGGTCAATATGCCCAGTAAGCATATTCCAGCCACCTTTAGTCGAAAAGTGTTTTAGGTGCTTCAAATCTGGTCACAAGTCATGGGAGTACAAGGGGCCGGACCGAAGTAACCTGTGTCGTCGTTGTGGAGAGGAGGGACATTTTGCTCAGGCCTGCGATAAAGCACCAAGGTGCCTTATAGCGCTACTAGGAAGCAAGCCCGTAACCATGTTATGGGTGGACCTACCTGTCCCTTCAGTATCCGCTACGTGATCAGCTGTGGTGTGCAGCAACCGAGGTTGAGGAATCCCCGTCAGGTCCGTGGGTGGAAGGCCCAAAGCTTCGACAGCGAAGTTTTCACCGCGGCGCTGGGACTGGAGGGTAACACCGACAGTCTTACAGGGGACGCACTGACAGCTGTCCTGTTACGTGCATGCGATGCCATCATGCAGAGGAGGGCACCACCGAGGAACGGTAGACCTCCAACATTCTGGTGGAGTGCAGCAATCGCAGACCTTCGGTCAACCTGCCTTAGGGCTAGGCGAAGGATGCAGAGAGCTCACTCTGAGCAGTTGAGGGATGAACGCCGCTTGACGTTCAAAGCTGCGAAGTTGATCCTTAACAAGGTCATCAGTAGCAGTAAGAGGAAGTGTTTTGACAATCTATGCCTGAACGCTAATGCTAATCCTTGGGGCGATGCCTACAGGATAGTAATGGCGAAGACCAGAGGAAGGCTGGCGCCTCCCGAACGGTCGCCGGAAAGGTTGAATCGCATTATCGAGGTTCTCTTCTCGTCCCATGCCACAAGCCCTTGGCCACCTCCAGCACCGCAGAACGCAAGTGCTGGAGTGGCTGAAGTGGCAGCGTTGATGAACGAAGAGTTGCTTCCGGTGGCCCGAACCCTGGATACGAACAAAGCTTCGGGGCCCGATGGAGTGCCAAACCTCGCTTTGAAGGCAGCGATCATGGCTAACCCTGACATGTTCAGGTCAGCAATGCAGAGATGCCTCGGCAAGCGCAGTTTCCCCGATAGGTGGAAGAGACAGAAGCTGGTGCTGTTGCCGAAGCCCGGGAAACCACCAGGTGACCCATCGCCATACAGACAAATCTGCATACTGGACACCACAGGGAAGTTGCTTGAGAGGATTATCCTCAACAAGCTGACCCCGTACACCGAAGGTACGAACGGCCTTTCAAGCAATCAGTTTGAGTTTCGTAAGGGTAGGTCCACGGTGGATGCTATCAACTCAGTTGTGAAAACTGCAGAGCGATACAACGCAAGCGGAGGGGAACTCGATTCTGTGCGATTGTGACGCTCGACGTCAAGAACGCATTCAACAGCGCTAGCTGGGATACCATCGCGCTCTCGTTACTCCGGTTGGGCATTCCGGTGGGCCTGTACAACATTTTGGAAAGCTATTTCCAGAATCGCGTACTCTTATACGAGACCGATGAAGGGAAGGGTAGTGCTTCTATCACCGCAGGAGTCCCTCAGGGATCTATCCTGGGCCCGTTGCTATGGAACACTATGTACGACAGTGTTTTAAGACTGAAGTTCTCCCCAGGTGTTAAGATCGTTGGCTTCGTCGACGACATAACGCTGGAGGTTTACGAAGAGTCGGTTGTTGAGCTGGAACTGACGGTGGCCCACGCGATCGCTATAGTAGAGGAATGGATGAGCTCAAGGCAGCTAGGGATAGCTCATCACAAAACGGAGTTGGTTGTTGTTATCAACCGTAAGTCGGTACAGGAGGCAGTGGTTCGCGTGGGCGACTGTGAGATCATTTCCAAGCGGAAGGCGAAGTTCCTCGGGGTGCTGATCGACGATGGACTGAACTTCGGCAGTCATGTAGATTACGCTTGCAGGTAAGCTTCGACAGCTATTGCGGCATTATCCAGGATGACGTCCAATAGCTCGGGGGTGCGCTCCAGCAGACGCAGGTTATTAGCTGGGGTTGCAGTATCTATCCTTAGATACGGCAGTCCAGCTTGGGCCTCGGCGCTTAGCGTCGACTGTAACCTGCAGAAGCTGGAGAGTAGACTGGCCCAGATTACTATGGGGAGAAAAAAATGTTGTCGAATTCCAAGGGGCACCCCCCAGAATTGTGTCTTTGGGTGAGAAAATCAATCTCTGAAAATTTCAGCTCAATCGCTTGTTGCATAAGCTGGCGCATTTGATTTGAAGTTTGTATGGGGATTTCAGCCAAAATGTATAGGAAAATACACCTCCGTCACTCATTCGATCTGGAAATTGGTTCTGATTGCTCGATTGACCTCAGAATTGCAAAAACGGTAGTTGGTATGCTACAGAACAATTTCACAGAACATTGCATGATGATTAAATGAACTTTTATATAATTTTCGGCTGATTTATTAGGAGCTAATTTATGTATTTTTGGGTTTTTTGATCGAATCGCATCAGCCGAAACCTATATAAAAGTTCATTTAATCATCATACAATGTTCTGTGAAATTGTTCTGTAGCATACCAATTGCCGTTTTTGCAATTCTGAGGTCAATCGAGCAATCAGAACCAATTTCCAGATCGAATGAGTGACGGAGGTGTATTTTCCTATACATTTTGGCTGAAATCCCCATACAAACTTCAAATCAAATGCGCCAGCTTATGCAACAAGCGATTGAGCTGAAATTTTCAGAGATTGATTTTCTCACCCAAAGACACAATCCTGGGGGGTGCCACAACTTTTTGTTTCCTGGGCCAGTCTACTGGAGAGTGTACACAGGCTAGCGTGCCTCAGAGTGATAAGTGCCTACCGCACGGTATCACGGGATGCAGCTTGTGTGATTGCGTGTATGTTACCCATTGGACTAGTCATACGGGAAGACGAGGAGAGTTTCGACATGCGCGGAACCAGAGGAGTCCGTAAAGCCATTAGAGTCACCTCGACTATCAAGTGGCAACGGGACTGGGATAACTCTTCTAAGGGTAGGTGGACCCATCGGCTGATACCTAGCGTATCAAGATGGGTTAATAGGAAGTTCACTTCCATCTGACACAGTTCCTGTCAGGCCATGGATGCCTTAGATGGTACCTACATAGGTTTGAACTAGTGCTAAACCCCGTTCGCCGGTAGCCCATCGGTGTCTGGATGCAGATTTCCACCCTACTGGAAAAACACCGCCTACAAGGTACTCTCCAAAATGTTATGCCGACGGCTAACACCAATTGCAAGAGACTTCGTGGGGCAGTACCAGCCAGGTTTTACGCTCCACCACGGACCAGGTATTCGCCATTCGTCACTGCAAAGGCCTTAACAAGCTCTGCCAACCCTGCGGATTGGAGTGACATAAGGCACAATGCTGCACGAACCCTCCCAATTGTTTGATTTGTTCCAGCAAAGCTGTGAACAGCAAGCACCCCATGGGGGGGTTCGAAGTGCCCGGCGTTTAAGCGTGCTGCAAAATCACAGTGCAGGTAACGCAGCTAAACCTAAACCACTGTGATGTAGTCCAGCAACTGCTGTGTCAGACAGTTGCTGAATGGGAGAGGGATATAGCCATCATAGCGCATCCTTACCGGGTACCTGCCAGGAACGGTAATTGGGTCCCCGATAGGTCTAAAATGGCGGCGATATGAACAACGGGGAAATACCTAGTCCAAGAGTTGGTGTTTTCGACACACGAAGGCTTCGTCATTGCCAAAGTCAACGAGGTCTTCTTCTACAGCTGCTATGTGCCTCCTCGATGGTCGAACGAGCAGTTCGGTCGTATTACTGGATTGTTTGACGGCTAACTTGATGGGGCGTAGGCCGGTGGTGATAGCGGGGGACTTCAACGCTTGGACCGTAGAATGGGGAAGCCGTTCCAAGAATCAACGGGGGCAGATCCTGCTGGAATCACTGGCCATGCTGGATGTGGATTTGGCCAATTACATTGGGCCACGTCGTAAAATTAGGAGGAAAAAAATATTTTCACTATAATGATAATATTTTAGGATCAAAGTGTCTTCAGTAAAGTCAAAGCTTATTATTTAAGCTTTATTTTGAAGTTTGTTGCAATAGGGTGTCCCCACTACATTTTGAGATATTTTTTTTAACTTCTATATTTCTAATTTTAGCATTGTACGATGTTCTAGAAAGTTGTTCCTTATTTAATTTTGACGCACTTCGCTGAAGAAACCATTTTTGTACGTCGTTTGTATCATTTGTTAAAATAATTTTAAATAATTATGTTAGGATAATCCTAATAAATCAATATTTTGATTGTAACTTTTGAGTTTTAATTTTTATCGAATTGACGTCTTCTACAAAGTTTTAGAGCATAAAAAATGCACGTTTTGGTTACATAACCAAGAAAATTAATTGGTGGATTGCAGTGATATCACTGTTTTTCTTGAAAAAATCCGTTGTTTTCAAATACCTGTATTTTCGAATGGGGGAAAAAGGGGGATCCATTTTCCCTGGGTTAGACAGAGGAAGGGCTGAGGATTGCTCTGCATATTTTGGTATTGGGGAATTTAAGGGAATTTAAGGTTTTTCCATCATTGAAAAAAATGGCTTTGTGTACGAGGAAATCAAAATCATCAGTTCTAGAAGTGTTATAAAACCGAAAATTCCGCCCAATTCGTCAAAAACAAAATGTTTATAGTAATCATAACTTCCTTATATATTTCCAGCGCATTTTCACTCAATATACCGATTGGTAGAATAACATGTTCAATAATATCAACGCTTATCAACGTGACAACTTCACTGAACAGACCGTAATCGTAGGTTGTTTACATCACTCGTTCAATCGATTTTACTTTAAAATCGTTAGGGTGGTATGGAAAATTAGGTTTTTCGAGCGTAGTTTTTTATTTAACTTTTATCTAGATATTTATTAGGGTGGTTCAAAAATTTTATTTTTCTCCACACCGATCACTCAATTCTGTTTCTGAAATTGGATAACAACTGATTTAGGAATAAGGAATAAGTATGGGGAAGTGGATTTTTCATCCTACTGATTATGGCGCTTTCCCATACAGCGCTGGTGAAAAAAGAACCCACATGGCCAAAATCGCACGTTGATTAATTGTTCCAATAATTAATAATCGGTTTTAATCCAGCTTGCGAATCTTTGGTTATGATTATTGAACTTCTCGAAGCGCATCACTTATACGTGCAGTACAACATAGTAGCCTGATTCTGTCAGTGCTATATTTCGCGTGAAGAGCAGCAATGTTGCCTGTGAAGTAGTTTCGCTAATTATTACTAAATATTCGAACGATTATCCAAGTGATAATTCTTTAGGGCTCCTTTTGGCTATGTGGCTTTTGGCTGTTTTCGCCAGCGCTTAATTGGAAAGCGCCATAATCAGTATGATGAAAAGTTCACTTTGCCCATACTAATTCCCATGCAAATTTGAAACGGTTCCTGCTAAATCAATTTGCGGAGGACACTCAGAACATGGGACAGAATTGAGTGATCGGTGTGGAGAAAAATAGAATTTTTGAACCACCCTAATATACTTCTAGATGAAAATTAAAAAAAAAATGCGTTGGAAAAACCTAATTTTCCGTACCACCCTAGCGATTTAAAAGTAAATTCGATTGAACGAGTGATGTAAACAACCTACGATTACGGTCTGTTCAGTGAAGTAACGTTGTAACGTTGATAAGCGTTGATATTATTGAACATGTTATTCTACCAGTGGCGTAGCCACGGCGGTGGTTTTGTATGTATGTATGTATGTAGTTAGCCACCATCCTAGCTTGAGTCTTGCTCTGCATGCGGTTCCATTTGACATTAAGGTCAAATTTCACGATCATTATGAATTCAACATTTTGCTGGACCTGTAAGCAGAGACACTTACACGAAACCCACGGGAAAATAAGAATCTCCTTCCAGCAGAATGATCCAACAAAAAGAACAATGAAATTTGCAATACTTGTCAAGCTTTCCACGGGATGGTTTGTTAGAAGAAGGGCGCGTCAACTGGTTAACAACTGTTGGAGATAAAAGTAATAGCAGCTAGCGACTAATATTTTCCTTCCTTGACTCCGATTGGCTACCACTTCGTTGTCCAGTTGTAACTTCATTGATGCCCTGATGCACCCTCCCAACCCCATCTCAAATACAGTCAAATAAGTTATATTGTAAGTAAAATTTGGTCATATGTAGAAAATATATGAAATAGTGATCTTGCAGATAATCCTGTAAAGCTACTGTGCTCCAACACTGCCAACACTGAAACATCAATTTCATCGTTAACTTAAGCTACAATTAACTACTTCCTATAATCACAACTTAATACATTAGTGTTTCGGTTGAAGCGTACCGCTATCTCTGGACCTCGATCCTGTATCGGAAAAAAAAATCTCTGTCGGCATAAGCATTCATTGAAAAAATGATTATAGATATATACAATATAAAAATAAAATGAAATTTAAAAATAAAATGAAATGCTTGCCAAAAAACTAATAAGACAAATTCACTGAAAATATTGAATATAATGAATTATAAAACACGTAGATGAAACATAAATTATATTTAATACTAGTCGACGCAGCAGACGTTGTCCTGACTCCTGCATAGTAGGCAAAAATGCGCGTTGTTAACTGCCCATGCGAAACTTCTACACGAATAATAATTTTAGTATTTCACGATGTAATCTACCTTACTCGTGATTTTCGCATGAGGAAACATCTTATAAACCCGTCGGACATGATAACGAACATATCTGCTGAAGGAATGAAGACAATCTATTCAGCCGCTCACGAATCACGCGTACACGAACACAGACCATTTCACCTTTATATCTAAAGATATAGAAGAAGAGGATAAATAAACAATATATGTTGAAGAAACAGCTTTTTGTGAATAATGCAATGATCTATTATCCGAGATTGCCTTTTTTCATTAGGAATGAATTTAAGAGCTGAAAATACAAATTTTAGAAAAAAAAAATGAAATATCCTCATAACACTATTCCTGGAAATATAAATGAATGATGTTTTTATTATCATATCATATTATAATTTATCAATCATTGCAGAATCCTTGTTGAAAGTATGTATGTAGCTGGCCACCATCCTAGCTGGAGTCCCACTTCGCATGCGGTTCCACCTAACAGCAAGACCAATTCTTCTTGAGTTCTCAACTGGATCTGTAAAGCTGAGTGTTCGAATCCAATCATTACATAACGATACCGATGTCTCTCTTACTGTACCTGAGGTGTTTGAGTTTATCGTATTTTTATAAATAATATATTTTATTTTATATAGAACTCTTCAAACAAAATAAAATAAAATGATAGTAACGACCTCCCTTCCTCCCTCACTTCAAAACTTCTACTTTTATCAACTTACATATTATTGTTTACTTCAAAATTCTCTTTTATACCGACATTAAATACTCAAGATCTTTAAATCAAGCTGTTCGTTACTATCATTTTTGTTTTGTTTTGTTTTTTTTTTCTCTTAATGCTTTCCATTTATTTTTTTGTTTATTTTGATTTTATTTTATTTCTTTTTTATTTTAAAGTCTTTTCTTAATTTTTATTTTTTATTTTTTGTTTTTTTTTTTATTTTTTTTATTTATTTTTTTTTTACATTTACTTATTTTTTTTTGTTGTATTAGCATTCAGATCCGAGCCCTCTTTCATTATTATTAATTGTGTCCCAATTAAAAACTGAATGCTGATACAAATGCAGTCGGCATCAAGGCTTTTAAGGCTTTTGCTGTATCCGTGTTATTATATCCCCCTTTTTTTTCGGATATTCTTTTACGTGACCACTATTAAACTTCTCTCACAATCAACTACCATCCATACTATTCGTACTTCTGTTATTTCTTTTCCTTTCATACTCTCGGTTGCTTCCTGCTCTTCTTAATAGGAACGTATTCTTGATGAACGGTTGACGATTGAGTGCTCTCAAATACATTCTTTGTTTATTTCTCTACTTATGTGTTTTCTTCTGAACTGTCCTCCCCTTCGGAAATTTCGCTAGCTTGCTCCTTGTATACCTCTTCTGCTTTCTTTTTTATTTTATCCCTATCTTTTGCTAGCTGCTTCCAATTATCTTCATTCATTCCATCGTATCTGTTGAAATCTTGTTGTAACGAATCTTTCCATGTGAAGCTTGGTCTTCCATGTTTTTTCTTTTCAAGGTTCAAACGCATTGCTATTTTAATTGGATGCTTTTCTGCTCTTCTTTCGATATGTCCAAAGTAACTAATTCTGTTCACTCTTACTCTTCTGTTGATCGTTCTTCCTTTCAGTTCTTTGCGTACGGTAAACTTACAGCTATCTGTTTTTCTACACTGATTCCAAATATCCTTCAATATTTGCTTCTCGTACCTTCCTAACTGCATTCTGCTCCTTTTGGTTAGGGTGGCCGTTTTAGTATATTATTTAGTATATAGATGGTGCCATCACTGTATTGTAGATTAGTTTTCCAATTTCCCACGTCGGTTTATATTTCTTGCAAAATTCTACCACTATTTTTCATTACTTTTGCTGCGTTCACACATCTTTGTCTAGTCGTCGCTGGTCGATTCAGAGTATCTGTAAACCACGTACCAAGATACCTCATTGACTTTTCCACCTTATACCTTCTACCGTTTAGCTCTACTGATTCTGGTGTAGCTACCATTGAATTAGGAGCACGGATTAGTATTTGGCTTTTATCATTGTTGATTGCCAGTCCTACATCACTCAAGGCATCCTCGAGTGCTTTAAGTATTTTTTTCAATTCACCCCGATTTTTCGCTATTATCAATATGTCATCCGCGAAGATCAATATTAAGGGGGTTTTCAAAGATCCTTTATCCATCATGTTTAGCTCAGGAACTTGTTCTTTCACTTTTCTCATAAAACCCCCCCAGAGACAAACTTTTTAGAAGACATTTTTTTTTTCGAAAAAAAAAATGTTCAGAAATCCCCCCCGAACCAATTTTCTGGCTACGCCACTGTATTCTACCAATCGGTATATTGAGTGAAGGTGCGCTGGAAATATATAAGGAAGTTATGATTACTATAAACATTTTGTTTATAGTAATTGGGCGGAATTTTCGGTTTTATAACACTTCTAGAACTGATGATTTTGATTTCGTCGTACACAAAGCTATTTTTTTCAATGATGGAAAAACCTCAAATTCCCCAATACCAAAATATGAAGAGCAATCCTTAGCCCTTCCTCTGTCTAAACCTGGGAAAATGGATCCCCCTTTTAACCCATTCAAAAATACAGGCATTTGAAAACAACGGATTTTTTCAAGAAAAACAGTGATATCTCTGCAATCCACCAATGAATTTCCTTGGTTATGTAACCAAAACGTGCATTTTTTTTATGCTCTAAAACTTTGTAGAAGACGTCACTTCGATAAAAATTAAAACTAAAAAGTTACAATCAAAATATTGATTTTTTAGGATCACCCTAACATAATTATTTAAAATTATCATAACAAATGATACAAACGACGTACAACAATGATTTCTCCAGCAAAGTGCCTCAAAATTAAATAAAGAACAACTTTTTAGAACATTGTACAATGCTAAAATTAGAAATATAGAATTTGAAAATTATCTCTCTTGCAGCAAATTTCAAAATAAAGCTTAAATAATAAGCTTTGACTTTGCTGAAGACGCTTCGATCCTAAAAAATTACCATTATGGTGAAAATAATTTTTTCCTCCTAATTTCACGACGTGGCCCACTGTGCAATGTCGGTACCAAAAGTACCTACAGCTGGAACGGGGCCGAGTCGATTATCGACGTTACGTTCTGGAGCCCTGGCCAAACGAGTAGTTTGAACTGGAGGGTAGATGATGGCTATACTCACAGCAACCACCTGGCGGTTCGCTACAGTATCGACTATATGACCAGCAGTCAGCGGACGGAAGAAGGGGGAGGCCTAGCCCTCGTATGTGGAAGACATCATACTTCGACGACGAAGTGTTTAAGGAAGCGCTCCGCCGCGAGCACAATACTCTCGGTCTGAGCGGCGAGCAGCTGGTAACAGTACAGTCGTGTGCATGCGATGCCACCATGCCTAGGAAAGTCCACCCTAGGAATGGGAGGCCACCGGCTTACTGGTGGACTCAAGCAATTGCGAACCTGCGCAGCGCCTGCCTACGGGCACGGAGGCGGATGAAGCGAACATGCACAGAAGAGGAGCGTGTTGAATGATGGATGGCGTTCGTGGCTGCTAGAGCCGCTCTGAAGACTGAGATTAGATCAAGCAAAATAGCCTGCTTCGAGGGCCTATGTCAAAGTGCCAACGCGAATCCATGAGGTGACGCCTTTAGGGTCGTAATGGCCAAGACACGTGTGGCGATGGCCCCTACAGAGCGGTCTCCAGAGTTGCTGGAGAGGATCATCACGGGGCTCTTCCCACGCCATGACCCAAGCCCCTGGCCTCATTTTGTGGAGCTGCCAGGGACACGGAGGCGGGTCGGAAGTGCGTTGACATAACCTCAGGGGTTCCGCAAGGTTCCATACTGGGTCCGGTGTTATGGAACGTCATGTACGACGGTGTCTTGAGGTTGAAGTTCCCGGCTTCGCTGACGATATTACGCTGGAAGTCTACGGCGAATCGATCGAAGAGGTGGAGTTGACTGAGGTGGTTGTTGTTAACAACCGAAAGTCGGAGCAACAAGCGGTGATAAGGGCAGGCAACTGCGCGGTCACCTCTGAACGCTCTATCAATCTCTTGGGGGTAATGATCGACGATAAGCTCACCTTTGGTAGCCACGTCAATTACGCCTGCAAGCGTGCCTCCACAGCTATAGTGGCATTGTCCCGGATGATGTTCAATAGCTCTGCGGTTTATGCCAGCAAGCGCAAGCTTCTGGCTAGTGTCGCTCTGTCCATACTGACGTATGGGGGCCATACCTTGGGGTACGGCTCTGCGTATTAACTGCTAAAGAACGAAGTTAGAAAGTACATATATACTCATATGCCTAAGAGTTGCGAGTGCGTACCGTACCGTGTCGCACGATGCACTTTGCGTCTTCACCGGTACGATGCCTATTGACATCGTTTTCGGTAAAGACATAGAGTGTTTCGAAATGCGCTGCACGAGAGGCATCCGTAGGACTGTCAGGTTGGCCTCAATGGTTAAATGGCAGCGTGCGTGGGACAGTTCCACTAAGGGTAGATGGACACATAGGTTGATACCGGAGATAGGTACTTGGGTCAAGAGGCGCCATAGGGAAATCACTTGCCACCTGGCCCAGGTCTTTACAGGCCATGGTTGCTTCAGACAGCATCTACACCAGGCATTGAAAGCGTGAGTGAAGCGGACGAGCAGTGATCTAATTCAATCATAGTATCCTATGCCAGTGACTGAACAGCCTTGTTCAGATGGATACCAAACAACGATTATGGGCGATCGTTGCTGCGTAAACAAAGAGCAACAGAGTTCGCCAAGTCAAACTTGATATGATATCCAGGGAAGCTACGACTTGAGTATTTGTGTTATGCTTGCTCTACTGGAATAAAACCAAAACACATCAGGTGTTCTGCTTTATTCACTCTGCTTTCAAGTTGCTGGGATGGAGGAGAGATGGTATCAAAGCCTCCCATGCAGTGTATCAGAGTTCCATTTTCATAGCGGACTTGAAACTTTTCCTAATATCTGAAAAGATTTTTCTAACAGCGTGTGGTAACAACACTCATTGTTAGGTTAGGATTTGTCTCGCTCAGTTGTCTCGCAGTTGTCTGCAGTCCTGCCTCCCTCGTTTGCTGTTGGAGGTGACCCCTAACCCCGCACTTCCTGGGCAACCCAGGATGTCTGTTGAGCAGATTCCTCCTCTATTGTTTAGGAAGAAAAAAAACATACATACACACGGATAGACAGACATGTGCTCAGCTCGTCGAGCTGAGTCGATTGGTATATAATACTATGGGTTTCAGAGGCTTCTATAAAAAGTTCGTTTTCGGAGTGAAATGATAGCCTTTCGGTACAACTTAGTTGTACGAGAAAGGCAAAAACATAGGTAAGTCAATCAGTCAAAGGACTCATTCAAGAATATTTTACGTATCCGAGAATATTTCTGAAACAAATGAATCATATGAAAATCACAAAAATACCACAAAAAGCTGCAAAATAAATCGCACTTCTAGATAAAACCTCAAGCTTTCGAATCAAACACTATATATTCCTTCCAAATCTACAAAATATAATTTCAGAATAACGGTTACAATGTTAGTTTAAAATATTGAAATAAATTCAGAAATGTAAAAACGGTAAACATGATCTATAAGAAAATAAGGGAACGAAAAAAAAAATTGATCTGAACTAAATTTTATATGAAAGCGTTAAGAATCCACCAAAAAAATGAAAATGTGGTTTCTGGATAACCCCTAATTGTTTCCGAGGAATTCGCAAAAACTTCCTCAAATTCCTGAAATAAATCCTGATTTACAATTGATCATAACTCAGGGTGTTACTCAGAAGAAATAATGGCTTAGCAAACAGTAATCGAAGAGTTCTCTGATGTTGCGAAACCACCATTTTCCGAATTTTAAATTCCAATTGACTTGTGAAAAGCGCCAGTTTCAGCGTGTTATTAGAAATCCACACTTAGCCAAGCCTGAAATGATCAAAAACTGTTTACACGACCTCCCTCGACACCCATTAATTGACATTCAAATGTCGCTTCCCGAATACCAGCCGCTTCAGCCACTGTTATTTCAACTTCAAAATGTTTCTATCGTGCAAATACATGTTCATGTTAGTGCCTCGTGCAAACAAAACATCATCGAGTTATTACCTAAAACCTAAAACATACTGTGAAAATTTAAACAAATCTGCAATATCCGACGATTTCGTTGCAGATGATTATGATGACGGGCGCGGGACGAAGCAAGAGGCTCCAAGAAGCAACTGAAGATGCACGTTCATACTAAATATTAGAAGCATCATCGTAGAAGAGGAAAAAAACAGCCATCCAACCAACGATCTCCGACTTTGCTTGGTACTATTTACTGCCTTCTGAACTATAATAGCCCCTGTAGAAAAAAAAAGAAGCGACCCGAAGATCGCGCGCCGCTGTGCACACGGAGAAGAGATTCGCGCAATAACCCCCAACAAATGGCAATACGTGCCGTACCCTAGGCACGGTGTGTCTAGAATGCGTATTATATTTGCTAATTATCTAATACATGCATTCATCTCTTAGACTAGGTGTTCCGTGTTTTCTTAACACTATCATCCTTATTTGCTATGTTACGCTTTTAGTTATTATTAATACATTTCAATTGCCTCTGGCAGTTAGAATTTTTTCCTCTGGTTGAATTGAACCATGTAGGAATTACAATGTTTTCAACTTAAACTAAACTTAACCTATTTTATACTAAGGGTACAAGGAGTTAATCGTTGCAATAGAAGATTGCAACGAAATTGGAAATTATTTTGTTGGACATTTGTTGCAATGTCTCAATATTAGAAATTCTATGAAGTTCATTGGTACTATACCACGGAGGCAACTTCAGAATCATTTTCAAAATTTTATTTTGAATCCTCTGGAGTGCCTTCTTTCTGGTATTGCAGCAACTAGCCCATATTGGCACAGCATACAACATGGCAGGTCTAAAATTTGTTTGTAAATCAAAAGTTTGTTCTTAAGACAAAGTTTTGATTTTCTGTTTATAAGTGGATATAGGCACTTAATATATTTGTTACATTTGGCTTGAAGGCCTTCAATGTGATTTTTAAAAGTTAATTTTGATCTAGCAGAAGTCCTAAATATTTAGCTTCGCTAGACCAATTAATTGGAACCCCATTCATAGTGACAATATGTCTGCTAGAAGGTTTCAAATAAGAAGCTCTCGGCTTATGTGGGAAAATTATAAGCTGAGTTTTGGAAGCATTCGAGGAAATTTTCCATTTTTGCAAGTAAGTGGAGAAAACATCCAAACTTTTTTGCAATCTACTACAAATGACACGAAGGCTTCGCCCTTTGGCTGAAAGGCCCGTGTCATCTGCAAACAAAGATTGTTGACACCCTGGTGGTAAATCAGGTAAGTCAGAAGTAAAAATGTTATACAATATGGGCCCCAGTATGCTGCCTTGGGGGACACCAGCCCTTACAGGCAATCTATCAGATTTAGTATTCTGATAGTTTACCTGCAGCGAGCGATCTGATAAATAATTTTGGATCAGTTTAATGATGTACAGGGGAAAATTAAAATTCATCAATTTTACAATCAAACCTTCATGCCAAACACTGTCAAATGCTTTCTCTATATCAAGAAGAGCAACTCCAGTCGAATATCCTTCAGATTTGTTGAGCCGAATTAAGTTCGTAACTCTTAATAACTGATGAGTGGTTGAATGCCCATGGCGAAAACCAAATTGCTCATCAGCAAAAATAGAATTGTCATTAATATGAACCATAATTCTATTTAAAATAATCTTTTCAAACAGTTTGCTTATTGAAGAAAGCAAACTGATTGGGCGATAACTAGAAGCCTCAGCTGGATTTTTGTCCGGCTTCAAAATTGGAACAACTTTGGCGTTTTTCCATTTATCTGGAAAGTATGCCAATTGAAAACATTTGTTAAATAAATTAACCAAAATGATAAAGAGCTCTCAGGAAGTTTTTGATAAGTATGTAGAAAATACCATCATCACCTGGGGCTTTCATATTTTTAAATTTTCTAGTAATAGATCTCACTTCATCCAAATTAGTTCCCAACGAAGGGTCAAAACATTCTCTTGATTGAGAATGTCTTCGAAGCTCCGTGTAAACTGATCTTAAATTGGACTAGTAAGACCTAGACTAAAATTATGGGCACTATAGAACTGCTGAGCAACGTTTTGAGCCTTTTCGCCATTTGTTAATAAAAATTTATTTCCATCTTTAAGCGCGGGAGTTGGCTTTTGAGGTTTTTAAGAATTTTGTTAATTTCCAAAAGGGTTTCGAACTGGGATCCAACTTCGAGACATTATTCTCAAAGTTGGTATTTCTCAGAATAGCGAAACGTTTTTAATTTCATTTTGCAAATCACGTCAAATAACTTTCAACGCGGGATCGCGAGTTCTTTAATATTGCCTTCTTCTCACATTTTTAAGACGGATCAGTAGCTGAAGATCGTCGTCAATAATAATGGAGTTGAATTTAACTTCACATTTCGGAATTGCAATGCCTCTGGCTTCGACAATTAAATTTGTCAAAGATACGAGAGCATTATCAATATCACTTTTGGTATCGAGAGGAATATCAACATCAAAATTCCTATCGATATACGTTTCTATAAATCCCAATCAGCTCTATGATAATTAAAAGTAGAGCTGATTGGATTATAAATGGCTTCTTGTGAGATTTCAAATGTCACAGGAAGGTGATCAGAGTCAAAGTCAGCATGAGTTACCAATTGGCCACACAGCTGACTTGAATCCGTTAAAACTAAATCAATTGTAGAAGGATTTCGACTGGAAGAAAAACAAGTTGGTCCATTGGGATATTGAATAGTATAATATCCCGCAGAACAATCTTCAAATAAAATTTTACCATTGGAATTGCTTTGAGCATTATTCCATGAACGGTGTTTGGCATTGAAGTCACCAATTACGAAGAATTTTGATTTGTTGCGAGTCAGAATTTGAAGATCAGCTTTCAACAAATTCTTTTGCTGCCCATTGCATTGAAAAGGCAAGTAGGCTGCAATGAAGGAAAATTGTCCAAAATTTGTTTCAACAGAAACTCCCAAGGTTTCAAACCCTTTGGTTTCAAACGAAGAAAATAATTTATGTTTGATACGTCTATTAATGACAATGGCGACCCCACCACAGGCGCTGTCAAGACGATCATTTCTGTAGATAAAATAGTTTGGATCTCTTTTAATGGAGGGTCCTGGTTTTAAATACGTTTCAGTTATAATGGCAATATGCACATTATGAACTTTTAGGAAGTTGAATAATTCATCTTCCTTACCCTTTAGAGAGCGGGCATTCCAATTTAAAACTTTCACATAATTATTTGGATCCATTGAAACGGAGTCCGATAACAATTTTTTGTGTGTACTTTATACCAACCTGAACAGCTTCAGGAATGGTATTTGCTTTGAACATTGCATCAATCATGTGATGCAATTGTTCAGTTAAAAAATCAAAATCGGAAGCAGTCATGCTACCTGAATCGGCAACATGACCATTATTTTCCGTTGGGACATGGGTATAAACCTCATTTTGAGAAGAAAAATTTTGTCTACCAGCAGCGATGTTTGCATACGTAGGTACATTCGAAAAATTGGAACTTACTGTAGTGCTTGCTACCCGTCGACGAGCGGCAAAATTTGTTTGTGAATTGTGGTGGGTATGAATTGCTCGACCGGTAACCGGTTTCGAAATTTGAGCGTTTGAAAAATTTCTACCCGTCGAATCTGGGATCCGATTGGAATTTCCCGTCATCAATTTTGCACGGGAATTCAAAATTTTTTTGCGTGAAGGGCATTCCCAGAAATTGGATTTATGATTGCCCCACAGTTTGCGCACTTAAATTTATTGGAATCTTCTCTCACAGAACATGCGTCCTTGGCGTGAGAGGTTCCACCACAAATCATGCATTTAGCATCTATGTGACAATGTTTGGTTCCATGACCCCACTTTTGGCACTTACGGCACTGGGTGGGGTTTTGGAAATTTCCCAGGCCTGCGGAAATGTTCCCATGTAACACGGACGTGGGACATAATACAGGCCTTTTCCAAACTTTTCATATTATTTAGTTCACTTTTGTTAAAATGAACTAAATAAAATTCTTGAGAAATGCCCTCTGGGAAGTACCAGAATGGGATTTCTTTTCATCTTAATTACTTGGACTGGTGAAAATCCAAGTAGTTGAGAAATTTCAATTTTAATCTCATCCAGTGATTTGTCATCACTGGGGAGACCTTTCAAGACGACTTTGAACAATCGCTCAGTTTTGTCGTCGTATGTGAAGAATTTATGGCGCTTCTCAGTTAAATAGTGAAGAAGACGTTTGCGATCGTCAAAGGATCCCGGCAAAACGCGGCAGTCACCCTTCCTAGCAATCTGAAATGAAACCTTGATCCCCTGAAGGTTACTCAAAATCTCATTCCGGAAGCCAGAAAACTCGGCAACAGATACCACAATTGGCGGAATCCTTTGCTTTTTCGCATGCATCGAATCACCTGGGCTAGAGGTAGATTCGATTTGCTCAATTTCATCATTAATCAAATCGAACTGATTGCTCAGTTCGATTGGAGAAGAATTATTTCCGATATTAGAGTTAGAAGGAATATCTGAATTCTCCAGCTTCCTTCTATTTTTTCCGCGCTTGGGCAGGACGGGCTTGAAACCTTGTTGCTTTGAAGGAAGTGGAGAATTCAGAGACTCCCCCTTCCTCTTGTTTTTGTTAATACTCATTGCTGAGCGTGGAGACGTGACCTTCTAAGAGGTTTTTTCCCAGAACGGTGTCCCTGCAGGATTACCACCGCTTGTCGGAATTTTACTTCCGCAAACGGGTCCAACGTAAAACGAAGGCACGGGTCCTTGCAAAGATCGTAACGGGATCAGTGGGTACAAATAGCGCTAAGAAGCACCGTTGAAATTAAAATAGCTTCGGGTAGTATTAAAAACTTCCTTCCGCAAAGAGAGAAAGAACCGCACAGCACGAAAGCACGATGCGGTCTGAAATACAAATGTCGATTATATCATCACAAATATTACGATCCGCTCGCTTTCAAATCCACTTCTATAAAACATTTTCATGTCTGCCGTATCCTAACGGAGCAATTCATTCTATACTTTCGCCTCTAACTCTATTAATTCGATAAATTGTATTGAAAAAAATTTAATGATGATTTTGAATGAAAAATTTTGCTGCATTGTACTTGACTTGTATATAAAATTTATATATTCTGATTTAGATTTCAATTTCAATTTGGAAAGGAATTCGAGTAGAGGTTTTGGATGGAGATATAGAATTTGAAATGGGTTTGGAAGAGAGTTCGAATTTTTATAAGATTTTAGGTCAGAATTTGAAAATCAAATCGCGTTTGGATTTAGATTTTAATTTCGATACAGATCGGAGTGCAATTGCAATTGATTATTGTTTTTATGACGGAAACAATAGCTGCTAATTTATGACTAAATATTATACTGAATTAATAATCAACGAAGGCCCATTTGATGCGTATTTATACGATTCGAGGAACACCGTGCTAAAACCTACCGTTCATTGATGTGCGCCTTCTTCTAAGCCTCTTCTGCCGCCGCCGACGGCGACGACCGTTGGCTCCGTTGCCTTCTCGGGGTCTCGACGCTTGTGGGGCGATGAAGATCGAGACTTAACTCTTCCTTTCATTTTCATTCGAGGGCTCATTCGGATGCTAGCCGTAGGAAAGTGCAGTCGATTCGCGCCGAAACGTCCGCCGTCACTGTATTGCATCGCTGCCACACAATCGTTGGTCTTCTAGACTTGTAGGGTCCGTTCTCCGCGCGCAACGTTTGTTCTGGCCCTTGGCTGGGCCACCACCACCACCGCCCGCACAGCGGCCTGTCAGTCTGTGGCGCAATTCCAACACAATCGGGGTCTCAGCGTAGGGTCCATTTATCATCGAGAGGTGGATGGAGATTCACCACTGCAGTCGTGAGTACAGATTTGTGATCTAGCGAGCGCGGTAGAATTTCAATCGCTGCCAAGCCGCCAGCGGACTTCTTCAGGTGGATTGTGTGTTTTGTTTGGAAAATCAATTATTTCGACACCAGAAGGAACCCAATGGTAGCAATTTTAGCCGAAGCGGTAGCCAGACAGTAGTATGCGATTAACTTGGTGGGCAGCCTTGAGGGCATAGTTTTCTGAGTGATTCAGTGTTTCCGAAGTGGGAAAACTTATGGCCCCATAATCAAGCCCAAGAAAGAATCAAAATCGGTGGGAAATCCTGCGCCGTGTGGAAGTGAAACGACAATTAGTCAAACTAGTGCGAACAACTGTGCTCAAATTTTCTCACAACATAAAGTGCCGGAAAGAACGAATTAATGCGATAATTAACACGAGAAGAAACGAGCATAACAAGAGTTATGAATCAAAGTCACTGCAAGTGCCAAGATCGCAAAGATCTAGATTAGACGAAAACGACAGAACAAGTGCATAATAACTACCCTACTAGCGCCCTGCCTTTTGCAAAAGAAACAAGCAACTGTTAATCCAGGGACTGGTTGTCGGAGATCAGTTACAACTCGGAGGGTGCTAAGAACGGTAGTCGTGCAAAGTGGACACAATGCGGGAACAATCCGGCGAGGTGGAATACCTATTTGCTTGAGTTCTATTTTTCTTCCAGGATTTTTTTCAGAGGGATATATTTTTGTGAAATTGTCTTATGATTGACGACTGAGAGTTTGATAAGTGTGAAGCAGTTGAGAAGATAAAACCACTAGTGCTATTATACAAAGCCGGATAAGTGAACCCTGCCGATCGCTGACTGTTGTGAACGCTGACAGGAAGTAGAGATCACCTCTACAAGAGGGATCGGTGAATGTGGTAATTCAGCAGCAGCAGCAGTGTGAAAAAGTACGACAAGACAGCGGCAACCGAACGACAACGACAACATGGATAC
This sequence comes from Armigeres subalbatus, assembly GCF_024139115.2. Lineage (NCBI taxonomy): Eukaryota > Metazoa > Arthropoda > Insecta > Diptera > Culicidae > Armigeres > Armigeres subalbatus. The sequence continues at coordinate 96,076,966 of NC_085139.1, read as the reverse complement.
ATCAGCTAAAATAATTCTTTTATCAGGTAAGTGTCCTGAACTTTGAATTCAAATATTTTAAATTATTTTGGAATCCTAAAACTCACAGCAAAAAATTTTAAACTCTATTAAGGTTTTGAATGATTTTCAACCGAAAAATAATCAATTCTAAAAACAATTCAGGGATTGATGAAAACAAACCTGGAGGTTCAAAATAGGGAAAACCTTTAAAACATTTTAGGTAAATCACAACCAAAAAACTTTTAATTTTGAGTATGATGGCATATCCTTATGCCCAAATATTAGAGGAAGTTACTGAAACGGACTGCAGAGAAGCATTTAAAAAAAAACTTTTACGCGATTTTTGTAATTTCGATGCCTAATTTGCTTAGTCGATCCTAGAAATATTTCGAATATCATAGAACTTATAACGTAATTTTTAGTAGGATTATAAAATTTATTTGTGGCAAGAAGGGATGATATGAATGTATTCTAAAAAGAAAAATCGCAAATTACAGATTTGGAGACCTCTCTGGCTAAATCTGGCACTGATCCAGTGAAACACAATTCTAGCATGTTTTTTGAGAACGTCGTAAGCAGGGTTTCGACTTTTTGTTTCAATGAGACTAAAGCAAGCGTTTTTCGGGCCAAGGGAGAATATTTTTTCGTTGTTTATGTTGAGGACCATCTTTCATCCATCAATCTTTTCTCTAGAATTAGCCTTGGAAGATAAACGAAAATCTTGCCTATTAGATGAAAACCCTTTTTCGTTTCATCACTTTTATATCTCACTCACTTTTCGCGAGAATTATCGCAGAACAATTACAAAATTGTGTGGCCGCGCCGGGATTCGAACTCAGATTAGTAACAATAATAGCCGTAGGGATGCGCTTACTCTAGCCAGACCACCACCAGTTATGTGTTCCACATAAGCTACTACAATTTGCATTGATAATGCCACGAAAAGACTCGAATATGAAAGAAAAAGAGCAAAGCAACGATTGGCGGCAATCGAAGTGAGTGAAAAATGGTGTTCACTCTCCTGGCAGTTTTTCTTTCCCGAAAAGCGATTTCTCCCCGAAAATTTTCGTAAGGGAGCATCCTGTGCTCCTGAGATTGAGTGAGCATTACGAACCCTGGTCGTAGGTCCAAATTAGAGACTCTTTTCTCTTACACTTTAATATCTAGGCATTTGTTGCAAAATTATGACAGTTGGTGCAAAGCACATAAAAAAATATGGCACATAATAAAAGCACATAAAAAAAATAATTATATTTTGTTTGTTTTGAAGAAGATTAAAGGTGTAATCCTGTTCATATGAATTTAGTTCACTTGTCTGAACATGTTTTATGATGAAATGATGTACCATTTGGCGTAAAATGCACTGGTGCGACATTATTATTTACTATTTTCGCAGACTAAGACCGAAGTGCTACTCTACTCTTTCAATGACGAGTTCAATGAGAAGCGCGCCGAACAACCGCTAGACGCTGTTCTCCATGTACTTCCAATGGACCAATTTATGCAATTAACCCTAGGCTGACTAGATCATTTCGGTGAGAAACCGGGACAAACGTGCATGCAAAACGGGACATGTCAAAAAACCATCTAATAAAATTCAAGAGCTATGGAAATTTCAAAATGTTTTGGTTTAATTTTCATTTTCCGTGTTAGAAATTAGAAATATTTTAGAGTGAAACATTCACCATCATAACTTCTATTGTATGAAGTTAGTTGTGGAAAAATACTGAACTACAAATATTTCGCTTTTCAAAAGGTCGCGGGCAAAAACACGAAGGAACAGGAAATAACGCATCTCTCAAATTAAAAAAAAAATGGGGAACTTTGAAATTTAGTTTAATCTAGTCTTAGACATGCATTGAGGATTTTATTATTGATCAATATCAAAAACTTCTTCAATTCTGAACGATTGAAAATAATAAACAATAGTCAAAGTACCCTGCCTTAGGCCTTTTTTGGGATTTTAGAAGGCTAAGAAAAAATACAAGGGAAGAACATTAATAAAATGTAATTTTTATTATTTCCAGGAATATGGTTGGCGCATGAGAATAAATGTTACAGATAATCAATTCACAGTCCTTTTTGATCGAAACTGATCTAAATGACGCTCACACCTCGGGAACCTTGTTTATTGATTTTGTTCCCATGTGCTCCCAGAAAAGAGCGGGTCTCGTGTAATTTCTTCGCGAAACGTTAAAAAAATCCTGACCAATTTACACACTTAATTTTTTCGCCGATATGAAACAAACACATGATTTTTGCCGAGATCTCAGTAAAATTGACGTTTCAGTTACTAAACCAAATTTTATGCCGAAGTTCAGTTCTGAAATTTACTGAGCTACAGCGATGCCCGATTTTGCCGAGCTCGAGAAAGAAAAAGTTAGTGTGTACAGACTGGTTTACAGCTCGATCTCTCGGAAATTTCCGCCGGATTGTATTTTAAATAGGGCCTAATTTCTAATTTTTCATAACAGAATCGCATAAATCTCGTCCACACATATGGTAGCGAAATATGCAGACAAGCTCCTGATGTGTACACTAGCCTTAAAGTACGTGAGGAGCCTTTAATCCGACCAAATTATCGCTCGGTTTGAAACTGCCTTAAACTAAACACGATTTGTTCAGATGATTGGTGATCGATCATGTGCCAGGCACTGAATTCAAACGAACGATAAGCGAAAAGAGTTTCACCAAAAACGCGGAGCTCGAACCGTTCTCGTTTATGTGGGAAAATCTCGAGCTCGTGACAATCAATGGTTCAGCAGAACCACAGTTGAGGATAAACCTGTAAGAATTGAGTCCCTAAGGAAGGTCCCAAACGGACCGAAACGTTGGACAAGATTAAATAACAGTGTTTTTATTTTGTCTTTTTGCTATGGGCATTCCCATAAATTGGATTTATGATTGCCCCCACAATTGGCACATTTGAAGTTATTAGAATCTTATCACACAGAACGATTGTGCTTGGCGTGAGAGGAGTCAACACAAATAATGCAATTAGCGTCCATGTTGTAATGTTTGGTGCAACTTTTGGCGCTTAAAGTGGGGTTTTGGACATTTCCCTTAATAACTGAATAAAATTGGAAGAATGCTTCTGTTGGAAGTATGTACTAGAGTAAAATTTATTCTTCATTTTAATCAAATGAACTTGATGCTAATCCAAGTTGAGGTTCAATCTTGATTTTGATCTCATCCAGAAAACTTGTTGCCCTGAAGTCCATTGAAAACATAATTTTAAATATCAGAAAACTCAGAAGTAGATACCACAATAGAATGCTTGAAACGAATCACCTGGGCTAGTGATAGATTCGATTTGCCCCTTTCGGTATAGAAAGAACTATTTTTCCACGCTTTGGCAGGATGGTCTTGAAACCTGTTTTTTTCGAAGGAGTGGAGAAATCATAGATTCTCCCTTCCTCTTGTTCAGGTGAATTTCAAATTCGCCATATGCTTATCTACTCCCGTTTTCATAGACCGTTTTCATAGATTTTCAGGGGTCGACGGACCGACTCATTACAAATTTACATTCTATGAAGTGGATGTTACTGCTTGTTTCAAATTATGACTACGTCATATTTTACTACATACAAATAATAAAAACTATTCTGTTCATGATTGATTTAATGTAAACTATGGCTGAAATTTGCAAACAAGCTCCTGATGTGTACACTAGCCTTAAAGTACGTGAGGAGCCTTTACTCCGACCAAATTATCTCTCGGTTTGAAACTGCCTTAAACTAAACTCGATTTGTTCAGTTGATTTATAATTTAATTTTTATGCCGCAGTTTTTTTTTTCACAGTGAATGATTTCGAAAAATTCAGATTTATTCAGAAAGACTTTGAATGGTATTTAATGTTTCGAAAAAAATCGAATGATTGAAAAATATGTGGTAAAGCAGATTTGAAAATAAATGAATTACCTACTAAGAATAATCGAAAATGAACTTCATCTGAAAATTAGAATGTCTGTCCCTGCGCTTCATTTTATTGACAGGAAATACTGGAAATACTTGTCTACCAACGCTAATAACATTATATCTTAAACTTTTTTGAAGGGTTTCGTCCACTTTCTTTGTTGAAAGATGCGCCAACCGAGAGCTGAACGCTCCTGCCTAAAATGTTGAATTTGTTTGAATAATATTTGGAAGCTTTTCGGAAGAATCAATGAAAACAAATTGTCGAATTTTTAGATTACGACGGGATAGCACAATAAGGCCTAAAAAGGGACCGTCCCGTTAAATACGGTACATATGGTCAGCCTTTAACCCTCAGTCAGTCACCGCCTTCGAAGTGCTCGTATATATCAAGTAGAAGTGATTTTGAACTTTTTCAAGATAACTGATTACTGTAATTACCGATTTTGAAAGCCGTATCCCTGATCAAGAGTTATGGTCATATTTCTTAAAATCTGATCACGAAATAAACCGAATTGTTCCAGACAGGAGAAAAGATTTCACAAAAAGCTGTCGACAAATATGCAATCAATTTTACGTGTTGAAGATACTATTTAGGGACATTCTAGTTCATCAAAAATTCTACAATAGTAGCGAAAGGTAATATGCACATAAAAATAACTAGAGTACATCCTACTCAGTTAAAAGATATCAAATGATTCATGGTAAAAAATTCTATTATGCGCGAAATGCTCTTAAGTTCAGCTCGTAAGACCCACGCAACAACGGTTTCCAAATTGTTTTCGGCAGCTATAAAACCCTTCCCAACAGATCCTTGGATACATGCCAAGAAACGTTATACCGATTTTTCTGCATTTTAATACACAGAAGGCCATCCAAAACGTTTTTGAGCTCAGCTCGTCAGGTCTACAATCAAATAGAAGCACAATGCTTGTTTCAAATCAAGCTCAGGTCATCCTGCTCAGCTAAAAAAAAATCAAATGACTTATTGGAAATTTTTCTGCGTGCCTCATAGCGACATTCTAGAATGAAATGTTTTAAAGTTCGGCTCGTAAGAACCACGTAACAACGGTTTCCAAATTGTTTTCGGCAGCTATAAATCCCTTCCCAACAGATGCTTGGATACCTGCCAAGAAACGTTATACCGATCTTTCTGCATTTTAATACACAGAAGGTCATCCAAAACGTTTTTTAGCTCAGGTCGTCAGATCTACAATCAAATAGAAGCGTGATTTTGCCATGATGTTTTCAATATTTCACGGAAGCGAATCCGAAAACGCACGATGTTCAAACTCGTCGGCTTTGTTCATCTTATCTGTACTTATATTCAAACATGTTTATCCAAACACATAATAAGCGGTTTTGATGTGGACAGTGCAGTATAGAATCAAGAACGCTTCAAAGCAAGCTGGAGGAATATCATCCAATATTTCCTAATTATGACTAGAGACTCTCGATATTTCGCACTCACTCATGTATCCTGAGCACCCCTAGGGGTTTTTAGGGCCAACGTAAAAGATACCCATCCTGGGCGTCTGCTCGCTTAAGCCTTGACCTGGGCCTAGGTCAGATTCCTGTCGACTTCGTTTATTTACTTGTTGAGGCTATGTCGCTACGATACCCTGGGTCTGCCTGTGCTGCGATGTCCTGCGCGGTTCCACCCCAGCGCTTAATTGCAGATATCGTCTCCGCTCTTTTGTGTGGTCGACCCACCTCAATTTACGCTCTCGCTTTTCTGTCGATATCGGTTTTTGATGGCATCAGCATTCCAATTGTGATATTTCTGTATGGGTATAAAATGTCAAACACTCTTTGCTCTGCATTTGAATGGGACGTGTTATATAATATATGCACATGAACTAATTAATATGAACTGTTCAAGGTATCCCAAGCAACACACTCGTTATAGACGAGTTACTGTGACCTATACAACCAAATTAAATCATATTAAGTTGCTGCAACCAAATCGATCTGAATTGTGGTACTCGGGATACACAGCTTGGTTCAAAGTACGAAATACGCTTCTACAAGGCAGTTGATCTGATGGCCTAAACTCAAGAATGTTTTGGGTGATATTATAGGAATTCAAATACATAATGATCTTCTTCTTATTGGCATTACATCCCCCACTAGGACATTGCCGCTTCACTGCTTAGTGTTCAATCAGTACTCCCACAGTTATTAACCGCGAGGTTTCTTTTTGCGTATATAATGAGGGTAACACGATGATACTTTTATGCCCAGCGAAGATTAGACCGTTTCAAAACCGAAAATTACCTAGACCGGCATCGGGAATTGAACCCAGTCACCCTCAGCATGGTCTTGCTTTATAGCCGCGCAATGCCAGGATGACAGTGAGCTCGTCTAAAGTATTCATTCTCAGTAATCCGCTAACCGATTTTTAATATACCAGGCTGTTTATAAAGGGGATTAGCAGAGCTTGGAACACGCCAAATATTTCAATATAGATCATCTGATATATTTCGTTTAGGCTTGACGTTTCGGAAGGTATCTAAGGGAAACTGCCGAAACAATTTGGAGGATGTTGCTGCATAGGTCTCACGAGCTAAACTTCAAAACATTTCGTGAATTCTAGAATGTCGATATGGAGCACACAAAAAACTTCTAATTAATACACTAAATTAATGATTTTGTGAGTGTTACTTCTACGTGAAGTTAAACGATTTACAATGATATGGAAATGCCAAACTTAGACGTACATGTTCATGATAGAATTAGAGGCGAAAGTATAGAATTGATAGTTCCATTAGGATACGGCAGGCATGAAGAATATTTTGATAGAAGTCGATTTGAAAGCAAGCGGAGGGCAATATTTGTGATGGCACATATCGCACGACCTTCGTTCTGCCAAGCTCCCGTATGAAGGGGGAGGGAAGAATATCATTTCAAGGCGACAGTATAGACCGCTTAGAGCTATGGAAAATTATGGAAGAGAACAGCTTCCCTGGGAAACTTACCAGACTGATCAAAGCAACGGTAGATGGTGTGCAAAACTGTGTGGAGATTTCGGGCGAACACTCCAGTTCATTCGAATCGCATCGGGGACTAAGACAAGGTGATGGACTTTCGTGCCTGTTGTTCAAACATTGCGCTAGAAAGTATCATGCGGAGAGCCGGGTGTAACAGCCGGGTACGATTTTCAACAGACCCAGTCAATTTATTTGTTTCGCGGATGACATGGACATTGTCGGCTGAACAGCAAAGGTTTCAGAACTGTACACCCGCCTGAAACGTGAAGCAGCAAAACTTGGACTGGTGGTGAATGCGTCAAAGACAAAGTACATGCTTGTGGGCGGAACCGAGCGCGACAGGGCCCGCCTGAGAAGCAGTGTTACGATAGACGGTGATACCTTCGAGATGGTCGAGGAATTCGTCTACCTCGGATCCTTGCTAACGGCTGATAACAATGTTAGTCGTGAAATACGAAGGCGCATCATCTGTGGAATTCGGGCCTACTACGGGCTCCAGAAGAAACTGCGGTCAAAAAAGATTCGCCACCGCACCAAATGTGTTATGTACAAGACGCTAATAAGACCGGTTGGCCTCTACGGAAATAAAACATGGACAATGTTCGAGGAGGACTTGCAAGCACTCGGAGTATTCGAGAGACGGGTGCTCAGGACCATTTATGGCGGTGTGCAAGAAAACGGTGTGTGGCGGCGAAAAATGAACCACGAGCTCGCCCAGCTCTACGGCGAACCCAGTATCCAGAAGGTAGGTAAAGCCGGAAGGGTACGATGGGCAGGACATGTTGCAAGAATGCCGGACAGCAACCCTGCAAAGATGGTGTTCGCTTCCGATCCGGCAGGAACGAGACGGTGTGGAGCGCAGCAAGCGAGATGGGCAGACCAGGTGCAAAACGACTTGGCGAGCGTGAGGCTTTTTCGAGGATGGAGAGATGCGGCTTCGAACCGTGTATTGTGGCGTCAAATTGTTGATTCAGTGTTATCTGTTTAGATGTAAACTAAATAAATGAATGGTAGTTGGTACACTCCAGGGGCTTTGTTGTTTTCAGCCGGCCGATCTCTCCCTGGATTTCCTGGAGATTCGGAGCCGGAAGTTGTGTGTCCTGCGCGCATGCTCCCATGTCCATTACCATACTGCCACCGTTATTTGCCACATAGCCATTTAGGTGCTCTTCGTAGTGCTACCGCCACCTATGGATCACCTAACGCTCATTCGTAAGTTCGGTTCAACTTGTTATAGAACTTTTGTGTGTTATTAGAGCGGTACAGTTGCTCCGTCTCTTCACGGTCTCAAACTTCCTGCTGGAAATTTTTCCTCCGAAAAATCGAGTTTGTCTGTTCCGCGCCCGTTTGTATCGTGCCTCGTTTGCCCTCGTTCGGTGTTGCAGCCATCTCACCCATGCTGCATTCTTCTATTCCACTAACTGCTCACATTTACGGTCATACCAGTCATTTCTTTGATCTGGGGGCACCGTACCTATTGCAGTCTCTAATCAGTTACATTGTGTATTAAATTTGTAAGTATACGTAATTAAGGATAAGGGACAGGACATATGGGTGAAATAAATACCTGTGTCCCATCCCTGGACGATTAATCAGCAAGGAGTGACGCTAATCTCTTAGCAATGCCACTCCCAACGTCACCTTTTCATACACCCCCTGAATATGGAACATAGTTTTTCAATGGGGTAGAGGCGAATTAGCGCCAACAACATTTCGTGATCCAAAAACGAGCAATGGGTAATGTTTTCAACATAACCGCGAGAAGACGTAGGACTTGTATAAACGTCACGTATTTAAATTCAACTTCTAACTTTGGATCTATGGAGTTTGATTATAGGTATTGATATTGGAAACGACAACTTCCATGCTGTGTAGTATTATTAGCAATATGTTTAATCAAAACTTCTGGAAATAAAAGTAATAATTAAACACATAATTAGAATTGCTTTGTTTCTAACTATTAAGCCCTTATTTACTTAAGCAAATATAGGGCATTTATAGATTTCTAATTGATGATACATAGTATTTGAAGTTTAAAAATTCTATTTATAAAATTTTCAGACTTGGGCAAAATGTGCTATTTTAAGGAAACCGTCCCGTTTTCCAAACAAATAAATGATTAATTATTTTAATAAACATTTTTATTTTCACCAGTATAGTTGATTTGTTTTGATGGGGAATCAGAACCATGTTTAAATGTACGTGTTGTTTAGTACCAAGCACAACTTAACATAAGCTCAGTCATATGACATGACTAGTACCCATCCCGGGGTCATATGGATGAGCAGACCAAATCTCTCTAATTTTATTTTTCTTCATCTACCACTGCTGCCCTCGATGCCTCAGCCATCATCGGCCTCTAGCCGTGAACTCCGAGCGATGCGATGGGTGATTGCATCCACCACACCGACACCACTGCATCCGACCATCATCATGCACAGAATGACAAAAAAATGCGCCCACTTCTTTCATTCATATTCGCAGACCCACCGGCATTCTTCTACCGCTGGCGCTGGTGACTGCATGCTGTCGCTGTGTAGGTAAACACAGCGAACGAACGAAACGAAAATGCGCGAGCAAAAAGCACGTCAGTACGCGCTGCTGTCACAAATTGTAATGGCTCGCACACGGCAGGCACTGCTTCTTTTATACACAAAGAAAATCTTCCGGTAGACCCGAAGGCCCGTGACATACCGCATTCTGATGTCCGTGTTAGGAATGCACGGGATTGATTGCATATGAAATTTTTACTGGCTTTGACAAGAATTGAAATTTTCAATAGCTTATCGTTAATAATCTTAAGTTTCAATGAAATAGGCAAAATGGTGGAGAGTGTCCAAGTCGATTGATATATAATTCTTAAAAATCCATCGAAAGATAAATGCGCTAGAAACTTTCAAAATCTTCCCTTCCAGCGTAACGCTCTCGATTTCCAAAAATCTCAATGACACCCAGTATAGTAAAGAAAGACGTAAGTCCTACGTCAAAAATTCAGGAAGTATCTGTCCGGTCACGAAATATTAGCCTCGACAGTGGCAACCTTCCCACTGAAGGACTGCCTGAAATAATCCACAAGTTGGCTCAGCAGGAGATGTAGACTGTATCTCAGCCCTTCCACTGAAGGGCCTTCTAATCCGTGCGATAGCGACTGAAGGAGAACATTATTTTTAACTCTTATAGCCTTGAAAAAGGCTGTTTGCTTCGGTTAAGTGCAAAAAGTAAGAAAACGATCTTTTCAAATAACCGCGAATTTCTAGTGATGGTATAAAAAATATTGAATGCTCTGCGAGCGAATGCACTTTTCTTTTATACCTTATTTTGAATCTTCTCTGCTTCCCAATTGGTGGGCCAATCGGCTAGTGTCGTGTATCCCGCTTCTTTGTCAGCCAAAGCGTCATCATCATCAATGCGTTCGAGAAGGGCTTCTTCTTTTTTACGCTTGTTGCTCGCTGCTGGCGTCTATTTCATAACGGGACTTTTCGCTTGATACAGGCCAATAAGGAAGTACGTGTTCTTTTCTGAGACAACATTGTTAGTAGTAGAAGGAAGGAAACACCCGGACATGGGATTTTGGGTGATAAGATTTAGAATTCATAACATGGGACGATCATTCAGTCACGTTCGCTTTGTGTGCGGTCAGTATCAAACAATATTTTTCTACATATTTTTTTTTATCAATGCCAATATTGTCTGTTTCCTTGGTAACAAAACGCGCCGACCATTTTTTAGGCACTATCAAAATCGTCGCCAACATCTTTATTCTAAAATTATGTTAGTTTTATTAGAAAATAATGCCAATCTGCATTAAAAACAGGGCTCAATTTTGGGAAATAATGTTATTATTGATTATATAAAATTTTGTTCACAGTTGATTTGACAAATCTTATGGCCATTTCTGCTGGCGACGATTTTGGCGTCAATTTGTTTTGCGACGATTTCAAATCGTCGCGGCCGATAAGGTGGGAAATTGATAATATTGCATTGATCAATGCATTGATATTTAACGTGTATTTGCTTAGAATTTAGTTTTGGGTCGCGCGGATTTGGCGCAGAATGGATTTTCATGTCGCTCGGAAATGGCGTGGATTTGATTTTAGTCGGCGCGGAAAATATTTCAGGATCTCCGTAACAACCCTGCAATTTCTATCCCGAAGGGAATTGAAAGCTTTGATATTGATCTCTATCATTGGCTCTCTGAAGAACCGTTTGTTTTGTGGACATACATGCTGCATCATGTGGCTTTTCTTCAGCCTGTCTCGGCTCATCACCGATGCCGGCCGGTCTCGGCTCGACTCTGCTACTGCTGCCGGTATCTGCTCAGCATTGCTGCTTTGTCGGGTCTGTAGGGTGGACTGCTGCTGTACTGGCTAGGTTTCGGCTGATGATGGTGGCTTCGATGACTTCATTCCATGCTCCAAGGTGTGAGTGCTGTTCAATCGATGATGCGGTTGCTTCGCTTGTCCCGGTCAGAATGAAAGGAAAAAATCGCGTTGCGCTATTTTATGGCTTCTTGGCAGACCCAGCGGCTGCTCATTCGCTGGTGTCTGCACCAATCAGAACGTGGTAATGGAATGATGCAAGAATTATGCGGTACCCATATTTATAGGTTCCCTTGATCTCAATGTTTTTCATTGAAAACAGTTTCATGCCTATTGAAACAAGTTTTTTGGGTCTTATCAAGCATGGACATGAAAGACATACTTAAAATCTGTCGATTGAGGGGCTTACCGCAGAAATTCGTCCACTGAGACGAACGCTATTAACGTTTAAAATCTTTCAACACAGCGTAACGCGGTCGATTTGAATATTTTGAAATGACACTCGGTATAGTAAAGAGAGACGTAAGTCCTACGTCAAAAATAAACTATATTTAAAATCTCCGAACTTCAAAACTTCATGCTGATAACCTGCGTGGGGCCTCAATTACAGGACTCCGAAAGCTCTTACCGCATCCACTAAGTGATTCCAATATCCGAACTCCTCAAATGTAGTACTTTAAAAACTCCTTCCGCATCCGCACAGTGACTCCAAACTTCGAAATCCAGTCCAAAATCTGAAAATAAAGAGAAAGAAAATGACAAGCGCAAAAAAAAACGCGGTTAACTTGGTCAGGGTCTAGTTACCAAATATACATATGTGCAAAGATATTGTACCGCACAAAAAAAATACTCCTCCGCTTATTTATAATCGCATCAAAAGATGAGCGCCAGATAGTCGCCTAAGAAAAACACACATTTAGAAAAAAAAACCTTTGATATTTTTGAAAATTCTGCCGCCACGTGGTGGATATTGGCGATGAATGCTTTGATAGCACGTGCTATCTGTACTGCGGATAAATTTTCCACATCTATGAGAGCCTTGGAAAATGATCACAAAAGTTATCATTTTGTTGCAAGGCACAATATTATCCCAAATAAAAGAGCACTCTGGAAAGATAACAGGTATCATTTAATGACGATCCTGATAGCCGGCACAGTTTGGGTTTTGTTGCCGTTGCGAAGGCGTGGTTGTGAAAAAAATTCTCCATGACGAGCATTGAACTTTGTTTACTGAGCGGATAGATATCTGCGATCAATATCCCATGATGTTGTAAAATGTCATTTGCATTCGTTTGTATAATTTTCCCAGAACTTTTCCCAGAAGGTAGCTATCAATTCATGATGTATGACGAACTTATAGCACTTAAATGTGCCTACAACTTTGTCTAACAAGACATAGCTGTAAATATGTAATCTGGGGCGTGGGAGGCAAAATGTCATTCAAATGACATTATGTCAAATGACACGTGACATTTTGGAGAGTTTTGACTCTCCAGCCTAAGAAGTTATATTTAGAGCAATCTACACTTGGACAAAAATATAGCCCCACTCAAGCGTTATGAGTACATCTAAAATGATGCAATAAATTTGGCTTCTAAAGAAAGTTATGAACAAATTAGTCAAATGACATGCAGATGACATTTTACAAGCCAGATCCCATCACTTTTTATGTATCAATATTTTTGCTCAGAAGATCAAATGATGGGATGGTTTGTAATGCCTGCTCGAGGGCCGAATTTTTAAATCGATGGAGCATGGTCTGTCTCCTACACCGAAACTATGTAACAAGTTTCTATCGAATGAACGATCATTAAGTTTGGTCGATGTGTCAATATACAATTCTGCGTGGAATCCGTCCATACATTTTTCTATATAAACTACCAATGAGTTTGGCACCACCCAAACGTTGGCCGATTTGGCTGGAATTTTGTCCAGAGCATCAAATAGCATCTAATAGAACGGAATAAGAGGGTATCCCATCACAACAATTGGCCGATATTAACGTACACTCGTGATGAATAGATTGGTGTTGTACTCTACGGGGTCTCCGGGCCTTTTTTTGTTGGGAATACAGTTGAATTAGTTTTGCTTAGTACTACCAAGGAAACTGCTCCGACCACACTGAAATTGATCTTGATTACGACCTCGTAATTTTCCTAACATTTGGAAATCTTGAGCACAGACGAATATGTTCATCTATGTAATTTTTAAAATAAAATAAAATTAGACTAACAACAACTAAGGTATTAATTTTAATTGACAATTTTCTCGTTCGGTGGCAAAGTGGAAGACGCATTGCCACAAAGGAACATTTAATATGATGATGATCCATAACAGTTTCATATAATTGAATCACGGGCGCTGATCGTTGAACATCTTCGCCGTACGGTAGCCGACAGCAGAGTAATTTCATTTAATGACTAACGCTGCTTTTCAACATTCCGCAAAAGAGCTACAACCGATAATTGGTGGCGTCCGGCCATCGCAGTACCGGTACGCAAGTTCAGAGGCTAATTACCACCGAAAAAAAATCTCCGAAGGATTATGCAACGGTGAACTATCCGATTCAATAACAGGGTGTACGGTGCTGTTACAAGGTCACCTTCTTCCGCGAAGAAGACCCAACGGATGAGGGTTGATTGAGTGGCAATGATTGATCTAATTGGAGGCCACCTGTTGTCTGGTCAGTCGAAGATGGGAAGTTGACAGCCATGAAATGTTTGCCATTCAAAAATTCGAACATATATCGAAGGACGTCCCGGGAAAGTTCTACGTCAAGTCAACAACGAACGCCTATCTGCTGCTACAATTGAGAAATTATGCAATCACAGGCGCCACGAGTAAAGCGAATCAATTGAACGTCACGATTGTATATGATTGTATGTGACTATGGCTTTATGATAGCTTGTTACACAAGTTTACGAAATAAAATGGAATTCGATTCTTTGATTTGAAAAATATGAAAGTGGGCTTATATAGCATTATTGACTCATTTGTTAGGGAGAGAAGTTTATGCTTTTTTTTATATTTTTATATTTATGCATTTTTTTGGGGAAGATAGATGAATGCTATCTGATGATAAGAAATTATGTATTTATTTTGAGAAGAAATTAAGGATGAGCTCCACGATGCCGGCATGACATGAATATTGCAGTGCTCAAAGGTTGTTGCTGTGGATCTCTTATCTCTGTCTCTGGCTGAGAAATCGAGCAATGAAGAATCTGGAATTTAAGATGTTTCCGGAAGCGATGTAATTAGAGAGTCCAATCGTAACAAGCACTTATGAAGAGTAAATTTTTTTTTTAATTTTTGCTTATAAAGCAATAAAGTTTCGAATTTCATGGAAATTTGAACCGAAATCTGGTAAGCATTTACTATGCGCTAAAACTACTGAGTTGTAAGAATGTCAGACACATGGTGGTTAGGTCAACAGGCTTTTTTCGTAGAATTCAGCTAATTATTCTAGAAAGTGCAGTTAATCTGCGCAAAATAGAAGCAAAACATGTAAAAAAAGATTTCAAAGAAAAAATTGATTTGCATTATGTTTCTCTCAGTGTTAAATCTCGTATTCTCAAATCTCATGGACGATTCAAATCAAACGCAAGTCAAATCCTATCAGACTCCTGGTCGAAAGAGCTGCTCATGACTCGAATCGCGATTTGAATCATTGCATGATTTTTCATGTTTTCCATTATTGAATACATTGAATCAATTTTTTTTGCTTAAAGTAATGGCTAATAAATCCACATGTAAACAAAACATACGCCTCGAGTGCACTTTAACGTCTTTTAGAGCTACATCATTTTTCCGCGAGTGAGCGAAGCGAAGCAATTCTATCCGAGAAACTCAAGCGCGACCAGAATCGATTAAAAACTTGCAACAAATGCTATTTTGAGACTTCGTAACAATTTTCGAATAAATATGCCTTTTGCATTATTAAAACTTCTCATTTTTAGCTGCTGCAGTGACGATTTGTCAGCTAAAATTTTGGAGAGTCTCCAGTAGCTTTGCGAGCCAAATCTCAGGATTGTCAATCCGGAGATGGCGAGTTCGAGTCTCGGTCCGGTCTAGAATGTTTTCGGGTGGGAAAAATTCTCGACTCCTTGGGCATAGTGTATCCATTGTACTTGCCACACAAGATACATACTCATGCAATGGCGGGCATAGAAAAGCTTTCAATTAATAACTGAGGAAATGCTAATAGAATACTAAGTTGAAAAGCAGGCCAAGATCCAGTTGGAATGGAGTGCACAATTAGCTTTACGAGCAGAACGAATCCGAATATGGCGAGTTGGATTTTCTATCCGGCCTAGATTGTTTTCAAATGGGAATCATTTTCAGTTCCCTGAGCATAGGTAACTATTTTACATGCGCCACACAAGATACATATTCATACAATTATGCGACTAATTGAGATTGAGTCAAGAAGTAGGGTAGGTTCATCGCTTAAACGGCGTTGAAGTTATTTGCATGTTTGCATGATTGCAAATCATAGTTGTTAGTTATTACGACAATTTGTCAAATTGACAAATTGTCGACAATCTCAGTTAGTACGATATATGTACATTCCCGTGAGAGTGTTTTAGGCAAAATTGGCCTCCCAGCGAATACGATAGATAGAGATATTGAAAGATGTTCAGCACCAAAATAAGCATAATGAATCATTGTGCAAATGTACCATGCGTTTCCATATGCTGTTATGCTTATAGGTATTGAATTGAATTGAATTATCTCGTAAATAAAAGTTCTCCCAAATACACGCGACGAGACAATCGCGACGTGATTCTATCGCTTGGCGACTGCGAATCTGTCCTCGTTGGTATGAAAGCGTAAATGGCACATTGCCTGCAGTGACCCAACGATAGAATCGCGGCAGCTAGTTGTCGCCGTCGCAGCGATGAAATCGCTTAGGTCTGGGGGAGCCTTCAAGATACCTAATTCAATTCAATTCAATATGAGCATAACAGCATATGGAGATGGCACGGCAAATGCTGGGTAAAGCGTACCATTGGTACTTCGCGTACCTGAAGGAATAAAATAGACCCCATTTCGCGGTCCTTAGCCTCTTACCCAGCAACTCCTAACCCAACCCCCCCCCCCCACCCCCCCCCCCCCCCCGGTGCTGGCCGGGATACAAGCAACCTTAGGGAAGATCGGGTAACCAACCCCGGTGGGAACTATGGTCGTATGCTGACAGGGAAGGGGGGCTTGCTCCTCTCCGGAGGTGCAAATCTTATTGAGCGTCTGTTCTCCATGTCAGGATCGGATCACAACAGCGTCTGTTCTCCATGTTAGGGGCGGCTGAACATCGTCCGAGTGCCAGCGAGGGACTCTAAGTGAAACTGTGCACCATGGTCCATCGGAAATTTAGGGGGTTTGGTGTCAGGCCCTGCAAGCCAGCCAGAAAAAAAAACTCACGCAACGAATAATCAACAAGAGAGTACGGACCGGAACCATCGGCGAAGACCACTGCGACGATAAGGGACTAGCGATTGGAAACTCGGTTCGTGGAACTGCAAATCTCTCAACTTCATCGGGAGCACACGCATACTCGCCGATGTGCTCAAGGACTGTGGATGGAAGCCAACCAGCCCCCACCTTGAGGGAAGTTAAGGATGCCATTCAACAGCTAAAGACCAATAAAGCAGCTGATAAGGATGGTATCGGAGCGGAACTCATCAAGATGGCTCCGGAAAAGCTGGCCACTTGCCTGCACAAACTGATAGTCAGAATCTGGGAAACCGAACAGCTACCGGAGGAGTGGAAGGAAGGGTTTATATGCCCCATCCACAAGAAAGGCGACGAACTGGAGTGTGAGAACTTTCGAGCGATCACCATCCTTAATGCCGCCTACAAAGTGATATCCCCAGAGCATCTTCCGTCGTCTGTCACCATTAGTGAACGAGTTCGTGGGAAGTTATCAAGCCGGCTTCGTTGACGGCCGCTCGACAACGGACCAGATCTTTACTGTACGGCAAATCCTTCAAAAATGCCGTGAATACCAGGTCCCAACGCACCATCTGTTCGTTGATTTCAAGGCGGCATACGACAGTATAGACCGCGTAGAGCTATGGAAAATTATGGACCAGAACAGCTACCAGACTGATCAAAGCAACGGTGGATGGTGTGCAAAACTGTGTGAAGATTTCGGGCGAACACTCCAGTTCGTTCGAATCGCGCCGGGGACTAAGACAAGGTGATGGACTTTCGTGCCTGTTGTTCAACATTGCGCTAGAAGGTGTCATGCGGAGAGCCGGGGTACGATTTTCAACAGATCCAGTCAATTTATTTGCTTCGCGGATGACATGGACATTGTCGGCCGAACATTTGCAAAGGTGGCAGAACTGTACACCCGCCTGAAACGTGAAGCAACAAAAGTTGGACTGGTGGTGAATGCGTCAAGGACAAAGTACATGCTTGTGGACGGAACCGAGCGCGACAGGGCCCGCCTGGGAACCAGTGTTACGATAGACGGGGATACCTTCGAGGTGGTCGAGGAATTCGTCTACCTCGGATCCTTGCTAACGGCTGACAACAACGTTAGTCGTGAAATACGAAGGCGCATCATCTGTGGAAGTCGGGCCTACTACGGGCTCCAGAAGAAACTGCGGTCGAAAAAGATTCGCCACCGCACCAAATGTGTCATGTACAAGACGCTAATAAGACCGGTTGTCCTCTACGGACATGAAACATGGACAATGCTCGAGGAGGACTTGCAAGCACTCGGAGTATTCGAGAGACGGGTGCTTAGGACCATCTTTGGCGGTGTGCAAGAAGACGGTGTGTGGCGGCGAAGACTGAACCATGAGCTCGCCCAACTCTACGGCGAACCCAGTATCCAGAAGGTAGCTAAAGCCGGAAGGGTACGATGGGCAGGACATGTTGCAATAATGCCGGACAACAACCCTGCAAAGATGGTGTTCGCTTCCGATCCGGCAGGTACGAGACGGCGTGGAGCGCAGCGAGCGAGATGGGCAGACCAGGTGCAAAACGACTTGGCGAGCGTGGGGCGTATCCGAGGATGGAGAGATGCGGCAGCGAACCGTGTATTGTGGCGTCAAATTGTTGATTCAGTGTTATCTGTTTAGATGTAAACTAAATAAATGAATGAGCATATGGAGATGCATGGTACATTTGTACAATGATTCATCTTGTGGCTAAACTATTTATGCAAATTTCATCACATAACGGATGTTTGAATGTAGAATGAATGTACAATTGGGCAAGCAATTGTATGGCAACTTGTATTGGAGGAAATCTGAACCAAATTTCATGTTGGAAAGTTCGTTCTTTTGGTTAACATGTTGAATACTGCGGTTAAGAAATCATGAGAATCATTATTTCAAACAGCAGGTTCTCGGGCGTCTTAAGCGATTTCCACATTTTTTTCACGTTTGCTCATCTACCTCATCTAGTTTCCGGTAGTTTGCTGGTTTGTTATGATTCCAGGGATGCTCATTTTATTTCGCAAGATTGGGTAGAGTACGAATATGAAGAAAATTTCGATTTATCAACTTCAGTATGAGGGCCCTCCTTAGCCTAGCGGTAAGACGCGCGGCTATAAAACAAGGCCATGCGAAGGGTGGCTGGGCTCGATTCCCGGTGCTGGTCTAGATAATTTTCGGAGGAGTAGAAGTAAGAAGAAGAAGTATGAATAAAATTTACAGCTAAAACGCATTTACAGGGGCCAAAACGACCCTGTTGATTTTTTGAAAACTATAACTAAGGTTTAAAATCCATTGATACCTTAAGATATTTGTAAGACTATCTGCCCCAACTCTTGTTGCTTCGCACAACACTAAGGCTGCTGTTAATACACACCTAAATCCGTACCACAATCCCCTTATCCGTATCAATCAACGCAGACAACGAAATGATATTGCCTCGTTATCTATGCATACTACAGTAGGAGAGATACGATTAGATTGCTATTGGATGAAGTTTGCTGGGAATTTAATAGAAAATAAGCTCTAAAATATATACACAAAAAGGTAATATTATATTGTAATAATGTGAACTTAAACTTAACCTATATTATAAACCTTATAGCTACCCACAACCAATAATAGAGTCAGAAGAACCTAAATTTGCAGCAGAAAAGAAACACTAAACGTAAGTAAAATACATATGAAATCCAAATTGAAGAAGAATTGAAACCATAGCTTGTAAACCCTCAAATTAACTATGTACAACTCATACAATCTATAATTTCCCTATATCATACTACCTTCCAATAGGGATTTTTTAACGTAGTTTATTGCGTAAGACGAAAGTTAAATACACGTTCAGAAAATCGGGAGCCCGTTTCTTGAATTTGTTGCAAGTTGCAACAAAATCATACACTGGATTTTTTTTATTTTACATTTTCTCAATTTTCCACTCATCCTAAACGTTTAACGCATTTCAATTATCATGTAATATTACTTTGATTTATTCAGGATGTTTTGAAACATATTGCGAAAATTTTGGTGGTAAATTGAAGTCACACGATAAAAAATACGAGGGGAAAAAATCGTGCAAAAACAGAATCCTGTGTATTTGCGAATGTCAAAATATTTGTGGTTTAAGTAAGGTTAAGGGTTTAAGTAAGTTATCTTTAGCATGTGCTCATAGGTTTACCCTTCAGTATGTTCAATAGGTTAGCTCAAATTAGTATGGAAAAAACTTATTTCTAATTTTCTTACCGCTTATTCCGTGATGTCCTGATGCTCTGGAAGAAATTTCAGCCAAATCGGTCAACGTTTGGGCGGTGCTAAACTGGTTGGAAGTTTATTTGGAAAATGCATGGAGCAATATCGAAAAACAGTAATTCCTCCGGAAGTTCCTCCGGGAATTCCTTCGGAAGTTCCTCCGAAAGTTCCTCCGGAAATTCCTCCGGGATTTGGCCGAAAGGGTCATTTAGCCGAGAGGGTCATTAGGCCAAGAGAGTCGTTTGGTCGAAAGGGTCATTTGAATGAAAGAGTCATTTGACCGAAATGGTTGTTTGGCAGAAAAGGTCGTTTGGGCAAAAGAGTCATTTGAAAAGTGAGAAATTAGGAGTGAGAAGAGAGACTTCTCAATCCTCATTCCTGACTGTACTCACATCCACTGTAAAAAGTGAGAAGCGCGAAGTGAATAGTGAGACGTCTTACTCTCCACTTCGCACAACTCTCTTTTGACAGTGAGACTTCTTCTTCTTCTTCTTCTTATTGGCATTACATCCCCACACTAGGACAGAGCCGCCTTGCAGCTTAGTGTTCATTAAGCACTTCCACAGTTATTAACTGCGAGGTTTCTAAGCCAGGTTACCATTTATGCATTCGTATATCATGAGGCTAACACGATGATACTTTTATGCCCAGGGAAGTCGAGACAATTTCCAATCCGTAAATTGCCTAGACCGGCACCGGGAATCGAACCCAGCCACCCTCAGCATGGTCTTGCTTTGTAGCGTCTTACCGCACGGCTAAAGCGCATTTTACACCTCCCGTGAACGTGAACGTGAACAAACTGTTTTTCGATAATAACTGCTTGATACATACTCAAATCGTGAGGGAATCATGTTCAAATGAAAGGCAGATGCTGCATTTAGTAGTGAGATGCATAAAAACATGAAAACATCAATAATATCAGATTTATGAGCATTCCACGGTCATGCCGGTGAAATCATCGTGAAATCGTATCTGCGGTGAACTCATCGCAAGTGTAAACGCGACGGTGAACATGAACGTGGAGCTGAGGTGAATTCAAAAATACAAGGAGAATAGATTGATTTGGATTGGGAGTTCACACCGACCGAGAGTGTTTACTGTTCTCGTTGAATCGGTTTCGGTGGGTTCCTGCTTTGTGTGTCGCTGTCGCTCATTTTAATACTCGTATCGGTTTGGTCGGAAGGAAACTAACTCGATAGTTTCTCATAAGTGAATTGTGTTTCTTTTTTATTATTTGGTAATATTATTTTTTCTTTTTAAATATTTATTTTAATACTTCAATCATTCGTATATTCAATCGAAAAATTTATATTTTCATAGATAGATTACTTCATTCATAAAAAAATTAATTCATTCTTTTTCTTCTTCTTCTTCCTCTTCAATGGCTCTATATTACCACTGAATCTTGACCTGCTTCTTTACTCAATATTCCATTAACATTTCCACAGTTATTATTTGATGGTTCTATTCTGTACCCGTCCATTGCATGGATATGTGTCTTATGTTGCAAGTACAAAGATATGCTACGGCCAGTGAGTCGAGATTGCCGAAAACCCGAAAAAAATCTTTTAGACCGCAACGAAAATCGAGAATACTCCGCCTTTGCTGACAAGGCTAACTAGAAACCATTGTATTTATTCAAAATTTTATTATTTTTATTTTATGATTTATATTTGATGTAATAGTTAATTTATATACAAAAGAAATACGACTGGAAGATTGGGTTTGCTATTGGTGTTTTATTTTCATTAAATTATATTAATTTATACGGGTCTCCAGTTAGCCTTGCGAGCAAAGGCGTAGGATTCCCAACACAAATTCCAACGAGTTTTCATATTTTTTCTATATTTTATCTTTAGGAAATTTCTCTAAAATTGTATTCATCTCTTCACTGTGTATCCATTGAGGTGCACTAAATATGGTAATAGTTAGAAATTTAAGGGATTTAGGGGTCAAATAGGCATCAAAGTGCACTTTATGTGAATTTTTCATGTATTCTGTAAAAATAAATAATATTTACAGATAATTGTTGATATTATTGTCCAAAAATGTTGTACAGACATTGATAAATGTTTTTGAAACAATAACTAATGAAGTAAATCATTTCGCAAATGTTTTGTTTTGTGATTTATTGGATAAAATACGATTTTTAAATACTTCTTGATAGAGCCGATGTCGAACATTTCCAAACCATACCCGATCGCACAACTAGACAAGAGTTATCATATTATTTGAGAGTCGATGTGACAATAGATAGGATGAGATCGGAAATATTCTTTTCTCATTCCTTTTCGCCCAAATTCCTTTATGCAATTATATAGCTCAATAATTGTGAGCTAATAGATGATGGAGTAATATTAATTTAATGATAATTTAATGATATATTATATCAATTATAGTATGAAAATAACAAATACTCGTATATTGCATTGAAAAAATTGATTCGAGGAGTTTTTGAGGTCAACAAGCTCAGAAGCTTATTTTATATTAAAAATAAATTCACAAAAATGCGCTTTGATGAATATTTTACCCCAAAAACACTTTAATTTTCAACTTTTGCCAACCAAATATGTATAGTGCTTTTTGAGGATCCACAATGAAGAGAAAAACACAATTTTAGTACAATATTTTAAAGATAAAAGGACGAAGAATATGAAAAAAATTGATTTATGGGACATTGGAGTAAAACGAGCTCAATAACAGTAGTACCCCGCGTCTATAAAAAATCACTCACTGAATTTCTTTGAAAATTTACTTTCGAATAAGCTCTCATTCTCCTCTGTCGTCCGTGAAAAAAGTTATCCTATTTTGTAAAAAAAATATATATATATAATGAGCTTTTAGACTTGTATGACCCCAAAGTCCCCTATAATTCAATACATTCAATGAAATATATGATTATTTGTTATTTTCATTATATCATTGGCAAATATCATTTAAATTAATAGTAGTTTCAGATTCGCTGGTAACAAATCACGTCGATCACTTTTAATGCACCTTTAAAATCGTCGCCAATATCTTTAATTTAAATATGTGTTAATGCAAAGTCAAATCATTAAAACATGCAAAAAAAGTACTCAACTTCTGGAAATAATCTGATTATTGAAATCAAACAATTTTGTTCGTAGTTGATCTGACAGATCTTATGGCCATGTTTGCAGGCGACAATTTGCTTTGCGACGATTTCAAATTGACGCGGCCGGAAAATTCAAATAAAATTTTGACGCTTATTAAACACCAAAATCCCTGAAATTTTCAACTTTTTCCAGCAAAATATATGTAGTGCCCTTCTGTCGATCCACAGTGAAGAGATAAACACAATTTTAGAGCAATGTCCTAAAGATAAAATGACAAAAAATATGTAAACTCGTGATGTATGGGACATTGGGGCAAAACGAGCCTCATAACTACATACAGAAGTGTTCCACGTCCTTGATTCTTAAATTCTTTGGAAAATTCCTTTTTGAATAAGCCCTTAATCTCTTCTGTAAGTTGTCCGTAAAGAAAGTTATTATTTTTTCCTCTTTTGAAAGCGGATTACCTAATGTGCAATGAAGGAAAAAATATCATTTTTTTGTGTATTTTTTACAACACCATCATTATTGTTCATTAATTATAATTTGTTCATTTGCTTATTTATTGAGTCACTGATTTACTAGGTTTCAAAATAAATTTATTGATCTATTATTTTTTGTTGTTGATATATAAGATTTTTGAGTGATTAGTTTATTAATTTCTTTTTAATTTATTAATTTACTGTTCATAAAAGCATAACTTTCCCATATAGATAGCAAATCATGTAAATATTGGATAGTTATGCTTGCAGCGGCAGTTTAATAATTTATTAATTATTAATTGATTAATTTATCATTTTTTTTATTCATCAATTTATTAATTTATTATTTCATTGATTTATAAATTTATAAATTTGTTTATTTATCAATTTGGTACCTAATTTAATAATATATTAACATACCTTTATAAACTTATTATGAAATATTTTTTATTATTTTACTATTTTATTTTTGGTTATTTTTTTATATTTATTTTTTTATTCTATAATTTATAAATTCATTCATTTCTGAATTTATTAATCTAAAAAATTATCCATTTATTAGTTTTTCAAATCAATAATTTTGTAATTTAATCGATTGTTCATTTTTTAATTTATCAACCCATTAATTTGAAGTCATTTATTTATTTATTAATTCTTTTGTTTATTCAAAGTCTTAGCTATATTAGTTATAAATGCTTGGCATACTTTTTCTGCTTTGCTACTACTGAATCATTTGATATGCTTCCGATATGCTTGTGCATCGTCTCTGTCGTTCACGGTGAACAGATTTTCAGAATGCTTTTGCCATTCGAACGTGAACGAGCTCCGTGGAATTTTTTTACCTGATTTACCAGAGAAAGCTTCTCTCCTCTCTGATATATACACCATATACGCCATATATCCACCACAGCAATACAGGGAGAATGAAGAATCTAACAAGATGTGTAGATTGCCTCTCTGTCGTTTTCATCCTGCTGATGCTCTCTCTGTCTAGTTGCTCACTCTCTCATTTCATTTCTAACGTTTGAGTCAGGGTTGTAATCAAGGAACACTGAGTTGTTTGTTACACTCTACATCCCTTCTCTACCTCGAATTAAACTGAAGCAAGAATCGAACTTAGCTAAATAGTTCTGGCTTAGGCTTATGCGCAATACTTTCATTTGGAACATATACGGCATTATATCTACCGCGAGTCTATCTATACCATAAATCATATGCGACTTGTGTAGTACTAGAATTCGCGTACCTTCTCTATACGAAATCTTTACCTCACTGGAAATTCTGGAATGCTTTCCAGGCCCTTCATCCACATTGTTTATTATTGCCCATTCTGGTCGTTCTGACAGTTCTTTAGATGTGTGTTATTACATCCTCTAATATAAATCTATACTTATTTATTGTTATGACATTCCTGTGTGTGGATTTGTTCAGTTATTGCAATTACATAATTACAATAATCGTCAACTCAACAAAATCCGACCAAAACAAACACAGGAACTGTCACAAAATCAAAAGCCGTATTGTTTTAGTTTTATTATAAAGGATTCCGTCAGCAAAGAAAAAAAACAGGTAAATGATTTATCAAATAATGTTTCCTTTAATTGCTTTTTATTTGCAGAATTTATCCTCTACATTCACACTAAAGCTCCAAACAGTTTCATCTACGGACTGTAACGCTGTGGAACAATTATTTTTCTGCTTGAGCGCTTCGGTTGCTCCTCCGCAGCGACGTATGGTCTTTTTAGAGTTCGTTTTGCTGGAGTTCGTTGTTCCGGGACGATCGGAGTTGGTTGTTCCTGATTAACCGGAGATGATTGAGTGTCGCAATCCTTTGAAGGGGAATGAACATCGTCGGTTGAGCTTGGAGCTAATTCTGTGTCTGATTCTGTGGATCTTGAAGTTGGCCATTTTCGTAGATGAGTTATGCACCTTCGATACATTAGTCCTTCTTCATTAGCAATTATCGTATCGTTTCCAGTTTTCTTAATAACTTTGAATAGTTCAAGACGGAATTTTGGCTCAAGTTTTCCTGTGACATAGTTTCTCATCATAACTGTGTCCCCAACCTCGATTTCAGAAGCCTTGGCGTGTCTACGCTCATCAGCATACAATTTTCCTTGCATTTTTCTGATAGCATCTCGCTCCCTTACATCTTCCTCAAGGCGTAATCTTGGCTCCGTTCTAAGAGATGGTAGCATGTCCTTGACTGGCCGACCCATTAGCAACTCCATAGGAGCCTTATCTGTTACTGAATGGGGCGAAGTATTATACATGAATACATAGTCCTTCAGTGCCTTCCGCCAGTCAGTCTTTGTTGCCTTCGCAATCCGCAATGTTCTTAAAATGCCTTGGTTTTGCCTTTCTACTAACCCGTTCATTTGCGGCCAGTAAGGGATTGTACGGATTAGTTTAATGTTGTGTTGTGAACAGTACCTCGAAAACTCCTCGCTAGAAAACGGAGGTCCGTTATCGCTTCTGATTGTCTCAGGGTAGGTTTGTTGCGAAAATATTTCTTCCAAAGCCTCGATAGTTTTGCTGGCATTTGTGCTTTTCATTTCAATGACCTGTAGAAAGCGACTAAAATAATCCACAACTACTAGAAATGTTGCACATTCCTTTGCTGTAAAGAAATCTACCGCAATTTCTTGCCAAGCCCTTTCAGGCATTTCTTTCCTCATCATGGGTTCAGGGGGGTACTCGTTGCGCACGGTAGCACATCCTGCACATTCCTGAACTCTGTTAGTCACATCACGATCCATCGATGGCCACCATACTTTTTCGCGGAGGATCCTACGCATGGTGACAATACCAGGGTGTCCACGATGTGCGATATCTAGCGCTTTAGTTCTGAGTCTGTCTGGAAGAATTATCCTCTCGTCGCGAACAATTACTCCCTTGATTATACCAAGCTCTTTTCTGAATGCTTGATATCGAAACAGGTGTTTCGGCCATTCATCTGTTTGTAATGCATTAGTTACAGCAATAAGCATCTCGTCTCGACGCGTTTCTTCAATAATTTCATCCAAACTAATAGCGAGTGGGTTGTCACCGATAGCGAACAAAAAATGTTCTGAATCGTCATCGAACGCTGAAGCTGATGCCGGACAAAGCCTTGACAGTATGTCTGAGATGTTGGATACTCCTGGGATATGCTTCACTTCAAAATCGAAAGGCAATAAACAGAGCGCCCACGATTCGGCCCTAGAGCATGCACGTCTACCATCGCGATGTTTTCCTCCGTAAATATATTCCAGCGTTTTGTGGTCGGTGAAAACGGTGAAGTGTAAACCAAACAGATATAAATAGAACTTCTCTACCGCCCAAACAACAGCCAATGCCTCGCGCTGTGTTTGTGGGTAAACCTTTTCAGCCGGTGTTAATCCCTTGGACGCAAAGCTTATTACCCTTGGTATTTTCGATTTGTCTCTCTGCACCAAAACAGCTCCTAAGCCCACTGGGGAAGCATCGACATACATTTCGGTTACGTCTTTTGGATCGTAGAATCCCAGCTTGTGAACACCACGTGAGAGTTCATTTCGAAGGTCGTCGAAGGCTTTGCGCTGTTCTTCTCCATATGCGCTTACTTCTCCTCGAATGTATTGTCGCAATGGTTCGCTCCTTGTGGATAGATTCGGTATGAAGTGTCCTACAAAGTTTACGAGTCCTAAAAAACTTCTTGCTTCTTCTTTCGTTTCAGGTTGGCGAAAAGTTCTTATTGCTTCAACTTTATCGTTGGATGGGCTAATGCCTAGAGCATCGACCTTGAAGCCCAAAATCTCCAGCTCTTTGACACGATACAAACACTTCGCATCGTTCAATTTTACATTGTTTTCTTTGAGTACTTCCAGTACTTCTGCAAGTCGTGCATCGTGTTCAGCTATTGTACTGCCCGCTATAACGATGTCATCAATGTATACTATGACGCCTTCAATGCCTGCTAACATTTCCGACATTATTCTCTGAAAAATCTCGGGCGCACAGTTAATGCCGAACATCAACCTTTTAAATCGCATAAGCCCTCTTCCGGTCATAAACGTGGTTATCGCTCTAGAATCGGGATGCAATTCAACGTGATGGAACGCAGATGTAATGTCAAGTCTGGAGAAAAAGGTAGATCCTCAATTTGTTAAGGAACGTGTCGATAACGGGTAACGGATAGTGCTCTCGCTGAATAGCTTCGTTAGGATAACGCATATTAACACAGAGTCGAACGTCGTTTTTGCCTTTGGGAACCACGACCATAGGAGAAATCCATTCTGGGGGTCCATTAACTCTCTCTATGATATCCCTACGTAGCATTTCAGAAATTTTTGCATCAACTTGTGATTCTAATGGAGCAGGAACTCGCAAATAAGCTAATTTCCGCGGAAGCACGCTCTTGTCAATTGTCAGCTTCACCTGTATATTTGGGAACTTCGGAAAGGGGTCAATTTCTGGTTCCACCCTGCAGACGTCTAAACCGACTTTCAGCACCTTTAGATCCTCTGCGGTCCTTTTGCTCAAAAGGCATTTGTTTGCCCCTTCTATTACAAAAAAATCGGCATAAGCGTTCGGCTTTGTATCATTGATCGAGATCCATGCTTCGAATACCAAAAGCACACTCAGTGGTCTGTCTGTCTGTCTGTCTGCCCTCGTTTTTTTTGTACACACATGCTCGTATGCTCTTTGCGTTATGACCATCCACGAGGTACAGATATTAATAATAATTATCATTCAGAATGTTTGTGATAAGGTATACCTATATTAGTTTATTCAATAAAGTTGTTTATTTGAAACAGTTTATGTGAGTAATTTACATAATTCGGATAATGACTATCAACAAAATTTTAGCACAGCAAAAATTATTGAATACATATTAAGACTTTCAAAAGTAAACGCAACAATTAAATACGGTACGGATATACGATACGTGATCAATTGAATTTTATACACGAAAACTTGAGCAAAAATTGGGATTTTTTATTGGCGAACTGGTCAAATATTCAAACATTAATTAATACTATTCGAACAAATGAATAATAAATTTAAAAAAAATGAGATGAAGAAAAGTATTAAACAAATGTAAGCCAAAATAGAAAGTCAAAAATGATATCTAGCAAAAGTAAAAAAAAATTAAAAAACTCCTCATCAAATTAAACTTGTTACTACATGTCAAAATCAATCGTTCAAATGGGATAGAAGTCACTAGATAGAAAATTAGAAGAAATTACTTCTCTTTTCGTAAATTCGTATTTTCTTAACTATAATTGCATAATTGAACATTATTGTATTAATGTGTGGAACAGAATGAATCATGTGAATTACATGCTTCGTGGGTAGTTTTGCCAGAACTCCTTTGATGCGAACCAATCGTAAGATAATATTTGGATTCAGGTCAATTGATCACCGGAACTTGTTAATTCATCTTTGAACGGTGCAAAATGTATACATTTGGTATCACACTTAACTCATTTCACCGTATTCGGTAAATTTTACCGAAATCTCAACAGCAGAACTGTTCGGTAATTTATTTTACAGATTTTTTGTAATTTTTTCCATTGCTCAACTGTCAAAATCACCGAAAATCAGTTAAATTATTTACCGAACAGTTCAGCTGTTGAGATTTCGGTAAAATTTTACCGAATTCGGCGATTTATTTTAAGTGTGTAGCACAGTTGAAAATTTGCCATTCAGAAATCATTAAGTATATGCACCTACTGGCTTTTCATAACAAAATTCCCGATCATTTAAACGAAAAGATGATTAAAATTAATCAACTTGATCAATATCGTTCCGTAGATTACCCACTCAAATAATTCATATACATATATGCGACAATATGTTTCATTTTTATTTTCTTCGTTTACTACTGCACACTTACTTGCTGCCTGCATTCGTGGGCAATAATTCAACACTTCCAACTAGACTCGATTGTCCACGACGATGTTCACTGTGAAATTATCGCTCTTTCTCACCTCTTGTTCATGTTCATGTTCACGGGAGGTGTACAGAGGACTTAAGGAGGGCCCCACACTTTAACAGTGAGACGTAAGAAGTAATTTATTACATCTCAAATTACCTGTTCGGCCAAACGAACCTTTCGGCCAAATGACCCTTTCGGCCAAACGACCCTTTCGGCCTAATGGTGTGTTCGGCCAAATGGTGTAATCGGCCAAACAACTTTCGGCCTAGTGGCATTGACCCGTAATGCTGGGTAGACACCTTTACGTGGTGTGTTACGGGGTAAGATCTACCACGGTTAAATTGCCAGCTACAGGCAAATCCTGACCCAACGATTACCTTCCTCATTATCCAACTCCGTGGTACTTATGAGGGTGTCGCTAAGTCGGTGGCCTCTCGTTAAGTAAGTACTACATCAACACTTCCTTCCTCTCCCTAGTTACGGTGAAGATGGGCGTGGCCAGGAGTAGTAATCCTCATGCTTTTGTTATTTTTGTTTGAGACTGGAATCAAGGACCACTCCCCTTCTTGATTTCTGATAGCATTCTAGATAAAGATCTCAAAAGTAAAATATGAGTATCACTAGTGTCCAATCTACGAATTACACCGTAACAATGCTAAAGCTAATGCTAATGCGAAAAACAACTTTCGGCCTAGTGGCATACTGCCAAATGGCATTCGGTCGAACGTTATCGGCTAAACGGCCCTTCCCCCTACATAAATGGAGCACTCAGGCAAACCACGAGGAATCAGATAATTCTTCTGAATTCCTTCCGAAATTCATATGGAATTCCACTAAACCTAACTTCCGGGAATTCTGCCGGGAAATTGTTCAGGAATTCTTGCAGAACTTCTTGTGAAAATATTATATATTGCAAAATCTTACTTGATCTACGAAAAATATAGCATGTTAATTATAGAATTTTACATTTAATCACTAATCTTTAATCATATTCATAATTGTATAGTTTATTCATTGATCATCAATTTTAATCATTGCATACAGTGCTTTTACTCATTAATCTTTAATCATAATCAAGGAATTTTTATACCTTTCAATACCTCAATTTGGTAGAAAGGTTACTTGAATATTGATCACTATTCAATTTGATTATTCATAATCATTAATCATTAATCATATCAATCGTCAATCATTAATCATATACATATTGTGTCATAATTTAATCACAATCGTTAATCATCAATCATACTCCAATCGTTTTATTCATTGTTCATAATCGTTATTCATAGTCAAAAATTTTTTTATTCGTTAATCATAATCATTATTCATTGTCAAAAATGAATAAATCATTATTCATAATCTTTAATCATAGAATTTAATGATTCAATCATAACAAATATAATCATTCATTAGAAGCTTAATTCATTAACGCTCTGACTAGAACCCGGAAATTCCTACCCTAAACTCCACCAAGGATTCTCCCCGAAAGTCGTTCACAAATAAATTCTCCTGCAAATTAATTTTCCTGGGATTTCTTTAGGAATTCCGAAAATTTCTCCAAGAGCTCCTTCACAAGTTCCTCTCCCCGGATTTTTTTTTGGAAATTATTGATTCCCTCGGCAATTGGATTGTCTATAGGCGAATTTGAATAAAGCTCATCGATCTTTTCGACATCTGGTGGTCGTCACAAGAACCACGAAAAAAAAGTGTCGTTGGCCAAAAAAGTGCATTGGCGGCATACGGAGGGAGTACGATTTTCGCGTTTTATGGTTTATGGTTTTTATGGTTCTATGGTCATTTTTTACCAAGAATTCTGTATAGAATTCATGTATAGGAGATTTTCTATTCTGCGAAAGTTCATCTAATAAATCATATTTAAATTCCAATTAGTATGTCTGTAAAAGTTTTTTTTTCGGAAAAACACTCAGAAGCATGTAATAAAAATTCTCCAGTATTCGCTATTTTTTGTCATCGCCACCTCTCCTGATAAAGGTAGCCTCTCCGGAATTTCCTCAAGGAACTCCTCTATTAATTTCTCCAGGAATTTCTTCGAAAAACTTCCTGCTTCCTGGAGGAACTTCCGTAGGAATTTCTGTGTTAGCTTCCGGTGAAACTCGTGAAGGAACTTCCGGGGGAATTCCTGGAGGATTTTGCGGAGGATTTCTTTGAAGAACTTCCGGTAGAACTCCTCCAAGAACTTCCGGAAGAGCTCCTCCACTTCCAGGGGAATTCCTCAAGAAACTTCCGGAGGAGTTTCCAAAGGAACATACGCAGGAATAGAGCAAGGAGCTTCCTGGGGAATTCCTCAAGGAACTTCCGGAAGAATTCTTAAAGGAACTTCCGGAGGAATTCTTCAAGGAACTTCCGGAGGAATTCTTCAAGGAACTTCCGGTAGAATGCCTCAAGGAAGATCCGGGAAAAATCCTCGAGGAAATCCCATAGGTATTCCTAAAAGAATTTCCAGAGAAATTGTTCAAGAATAGTCCGGAGGAATTGCTTATTTGGTCCGGGGGCATTTATGTACGAAACTTGCGGAGCAATTCCTGAAGGAAACTTCGAGTAAGTTCTTGTATTCCAGAAGGATTTCCTGGAGGAGTTATTGCAGGAATTTCCAAATTAATCCAGCAACTTCCAGAGAAAATCCTGGAACAGCATTCAAAGATATTCCTAGAAGAATTTCCAAAAGAATTCATTTCCAAGGAATCCTTTGGAAAAAATATGGCGGAATGCCTGAAAAAATGCATACAAGAATTCAAGAAAGAATTCCTGGAAGAATTACTGATTAGTGATTACTGGCAGAATTCCAGAAGAAAATTCTGAAACGCACGAAAGAGTTTTTGGAAGAATTTCAAAAGGAAAGATTTCTATTCGGTATCCCTCAAATATACTTTTCTGTTAATTCTTAGCGGATTTTGTGAACGGGTTTCAAGGGCGATTCCCAAACTAATTCCATCCACCGACCTTATTTAGGACACAATCTGTGATGAAAACCCTGAATGAACTTCTGAATAACTTTTTAAAACATCAAGAATCAAGACAACAGTACATTTTATTTGAACAAACGGTCGGTATGTCCCTTCTGCTTGTTTATTCCGCCCAGTCCCACCCACCCGCATGGTTTTGACAGTTGAAATGCAGTTGTATTGGTGAACCTGGTACGAAACTGTAAAACAACACAGTACGAACCCGCAGCTTTGGGGTTGGAACTAGTGTGAACTAGGGATCCTATAATGAAAGATATGCGAAAGCGGCCATTGTAAGCCAATCGAGCATTGAGAACTGTCAAAAACGTGAGCCAATTGAACGTTGTTATTGTTGCAGATTTAGACGAGGTTGAGGGGTATTGAGATAGATTTTAAGAAAAGTTTCATCGAATAAACAATTTGTTTTACCTACATTCGCCAGTAGAAGTAATCTAGTTTATGTATCGTGTTTCGCCTATTTGTATTGCACTTTTATTTTAGTGATAATGCTTATTTAAACACTGTTAGTGGACAGACAATATTATTATTATTATTTATTCAGACTAAGGCCGAAGTGGCCTGTGCACACTTAAAATAGATCGCAGATTTCTGTGATTTTTTTTACCGAAAGCTATCTGTGAAGGGAAATTTTACAGATTTCTCTGTAATATTTGAAGAATTCAAAAGTGACAGATCAAAATACACCGAATGTTCGGTAACATAGGCAGGTTTACAAAAATCTGCGAAATTATCACAGAAAGTTCGGTGAAAATGAATATTGTTATGGATTTCTATGATTTTACCGGTACTTCTGTAAAACCGTTGCTGTCAAACACTTGTCATTCATATTGAAACCATCAAGAAACATCACACGTTGTAGATAATGAAAAATTCAATCAGTCGAAAAATGGACGTAAAAAATCCGAGATATCGATGATAGGCATTTTCCGTAAGTACGACGAAAACCAATCAAACACTTTTTTCTTTTCAATCGTTTTTCTAATTCTTTTTATGCCGGGTCAGGTTATATCATCAACAATTAATCACCATGTATCGATGAACTATTGTCGACTCGCATGCAACCAAAGTGCCCGAAGAACAAGTGCCTGCACAAAATTTAAATTAATTCTCATCTGCTTCAATACTACATTTTCATTTAAAATCATCCGAATAACATACATATTTTTTCATATCTGATTTTTATAGCACCAAAGCAGAAAACAATTCAATATTGGTGTTTTATAGGGGCGAAAGTCGCAACATTGACTTTTTTTAAGTTTCTCCTTAATTAGGACCGCTCTGAGCTAATTCTTACTCATACCTGATAAAGCACCGCGCCTTCTATCGAATAGAAGTAGAAAACAGGTCCCAATCTTTTTGAAATCAGCTGAAAAGTTTATTACTTTTGTCATAATGAAACAACGTCAAGTTGTTCTGTAAAATCACCGAACCATACGGCGGAACAACGAGAAATTTACAGAAAATTTGCGAAAAAGTACCGAAACGTTCGGTGATATCTGTCACAAAACAAGAACAAAATCACAGAAAATCTGTAAAAAAATACAGAACATTTCGGTACATTTGACAGGTGACTTTTCTTGAATTTTACAGATTGTTCGGTGATTTGAAAAATCACCGAACTTTTTACCGAAACTTCTGCTGTTGAGATTTCGGTGAAATTTCACCGAAATCTGTGAAATATTTTAAGTGTGTGCGGTATATAAGAGTCTTCTCCATTCGGCTCGGTCCATGGCTACACGTCGCCAACCACGCAGTCTACGGAGGGTCCGCAAGTCATCTTCCACCTAATCGATCCACCTTGCCCGCTGCGCACCTCGCCTTCTTGTGCCCGTCGGATCGTTGTCGAGAACAATTTTCACCGGGTTACTGTCCGACATTCTGGCTACGTGCCCGGCCCATCGCAGTCGTCCGATTTTCGCGGTGTGAACGATGGATGGTTCTCCCAACAGCTGATGCAATTCGTGGTTCATTCGCCTCCTCCACGTACCGTCCGCCATCTGCACCCCACCATAGATGGTACGCAGCACTTTCCTTTCGAAAACTCCAGTGCGCGTTGGTCCTCCACGAGCATCGTCCAGGTCTCGTGTCCGTAGAGGACTACCGGTCTAATTAGCGTTTTGTAGATTGTCAGTTTGGTACGGCGGCGAACTCTATTCGATCGGAGCGTCTTGCGGAGTCCAAAGTACGTACGATTTCCAGCCACTATGCGTCTCCGAATTTCTCTGCTGGTGTCATTTTCGGCAGTCACCAGTGAGCCCAAGTACACAAATTCTTCTACCACCTCGATTTCGTCACCACCGATGCAAACTCGCGGTGGGTGGCTCACATTGTCTTCTCTTGAACCTCTTCCTATCATGTACTTCGTCTTCGACGTGTTGATGACTAGTCCGATCCGCTTAGCTTCCCTCTTCAGTCTGATGTAGGCTTCCTCCATCTTCTCAAAGTTACGTGCCATAATATCTATGTCGTCGGCGAAACCAAATAGCTGGACGGACTTATTGAAAATTGTACCACTCGTGTTAATCCCTGCTCTTCGTATTACCCCTTCCAAAGCGATGTTGAATAGCAAACACGAAAGACCATCACCTTGCCGTAACCCTCTGCGGGTTTCGAAGGGACTCGAGAATGCCCCTGAAACTCGAACTACGCACATCACCCGATCCATCGTCGCTTTGATCAACCGTTTCAGTTTATCCGGAAAACCGTGTTCGTGCATTAGCTGCCATAGCTGGTCCCGATCGATTGTATCATATGCGGCTTTGAAGTCGATGAATAGATGATGTGTGGGCACGTTGTATTCGCGGCATTTCTGCAGTACTTGGCGAATGGCAAACACCTGGTCCGTGGTGGAGCGTTCGCCCATAAAACCCGCCTGGTACTGCCCCACGAACTCCCTTGCAGTTGGTGCTAGTCGACGGCATAAAATTTGGGAGAGTACCTTGTAGGCGGCGTTCAGCAATGTGATTGCGCGGTAGTTGCTACAATCCAGCTTATCGCCCTTTTTGTAGATGGGACACACGACACCTTCCATCCACTCCTGCGGCAAAACTTCCTCCTCCCAAATCTTGGTAATGACCCAGTGCAGCGCTCTAGCTAGTGCCTCACCACCGTGTTTAAATAGCTCTCCTGGTAGTTGGTCAACCCCAGGGGCTTTGTTGTTCTTGAGCCGGCCAATCTCCTCCTGGATTTCCTGGAGATCCGGAGCCGGTAGAATTATGTCCTGCGCTCGTTCTCCCAGGTCCATCATCATACCGCCATCTTCGTCTGCCACATCGCCATTCAGGTGTTCTTCGTAGTGCTGTCGCCACCTTTGGATCACCTCACGCTCGTTCGTAAGAAGGTTCCCGTTTATGTCCTTACACATATCGGGCTGTGGCACGTGGCCCTTACGTGAACGGTTTAACTTCTCATAGAACTTTCGTGTGTTATTAGCGCGGTACAGTTGCTCCGTTTCTTCACGGTCTCGATCTTCCTGCTGGCGCTTTTTCCTCCGGAAAATCGAGTTTTGTCTGTTCCGCGCCTGTTTATATCGTGCCTCGTTCGCCCTCGTGCGGTGTTGCAGCAATCTCGCCCATGCTGCATTCTTCTCTTCCACTAACTGCTCACATTCGCCGTCATACCAGTCGTTTCTCTGATCCGGGGGCACCGTGCCTAGTGCAGCGGTTGCGGTGCTACCAATGGCGGATCGAATATCTCTCCAGCCATCTTCAAGAGACGCTGCGCCTAGCTGCTCTTCCGTTGGAAGTGCCACTTCCAGCTGCTGCGCGTATTCTTGGGCTAGTCTACCGTCTTGTAGCCACCCAATGTTAAGCCGCGGCGTCCGACTTCGACACGTGTTGTACACCGTCGAGAGTTTTGAGCGCAGGCATACTGCAACGAGGTAGTGGTCGGATTCAATATTCGCACTGCGGTAAGTGCGGACATTCGTGATGTCGGAGAAGAATTTACCGTCGATTAGAACGTGATCGATTTGGTTTTCCGTTTCTTGGTTAGGTGATCTCCATGTGGCCTTGTGGATATTTTTGCGGGGAAAGAAGGTGCTTCGGACTACCATTCCGCGGGAGGCGGCGAAGTTTATGCATCGTTGGCCGTTGTCATTCGATACGGTGTGCAGACTATCCGGTCCGATGACCGGTCTATACATTTCCTCCTTCCTACCTGTGCGTTCATGTCACCGATGACGATTTTAATGTCCCGCAGTGGGCATCCATCGTATGTCTGCTCCAGCTGTGCGTAGAACGCTTCTTTCTCGTCGTCGGGTCTCCCTTCGTGTGGGCAGTGCACGTTGATGATGCTATAGTTGAAGAAACGGCCTTTTATCCTCAGCTTGCACATCCTTGCGTTGATTGGCTGCCACCCAATCACGCGTTGGCGCATCTTACCCAGCACTATGAAGCCGGTTCCCAGCTCGTTGGTGGTGCCACAGCTTTGGTAGAAGGTAGCCGCTCGATGCCCGCTTTTCCACACTTTCTGTCCTGTCCAGCAAATCTCCTGCAGCGCCACGACGTCGAAGTTGCGGGGATGTAATTCATCGTAGATCATCCTGTCGCAACCTGCGAAACCTAGCGACTTGCAATTCCATGTTCCAAGCTTCCAATCGTGATCCTGTATTCGTCGCCTAGGTCTTTGCCGATTATTTATTTATTTATCATCAGACTAAGGCCGGAGTGGCCTGTGCTGCACATAAAAGACTTCTCCATTCAGCTCGGTTCATGGCTGCACTTCACCAACCACGCAGTCTGCGGAGGGTCCGCAAGTCGTCCTCCACCTGATCGATCCACCTTGCCCGCTGTGCACCTCGCCTTCTTGTTCCCGTCGGATCGTTGTCGAGAACCATTTTCACCGGATTACTGTCCGACATTCTGGCTACGTGCCCGGCCCACCGCAGTCTTCCGATTTTCGCGGTGTGAACGATGGATGGTTCTCCCAACAGCTGATGCAACTCGTGGTTCATTCGCCTCCTCCACGTACCGTCCGCCATCTGCAACCCACCATAGATGGTACGCAACACTTTCCTTTCGAAAATTCCCAGTGCGCGTTGGTCCTCCACGAGCATCGTCCAGGTCTCGTGTCCGTAGAGGACTACCGGTCTAATGAGCGTTTTGTAGATTGTCAGTTTGGTACGGCGGCGAACTCTATTCGATAGAAGCGTCTTGCGGAGTCCAAAGTACGTACGATTTCCAGCCACTATGCGTCTCCGAATTTCTCTGCTGGTATCGTTATCGGCGGTCACCAGTGAGCCCAAGTACACGAATTCTTCAACCACCTCGATTTCGTCACCACCGATAGAAACTCGTGGTGGGTGGCTCACATTGACCTCTCTTGAGCCTCTTCCTATCATGTACTTCGTCTTCGACGTGTTGATGACTAGTCCAATCCGTTTAGCTTCACTTTTCAGTCTGATGTAGGCTTCCTCCATCCTCTCAAAGTTACGTGCCATGATATCAATGTCGTCGGCGAAACCAAATAACTGGACGGACTTCGTGAAAATCGTACCACTCGTGTCAATCCCTGCCCTTCGTATTACTCCTCCAAAGCGATGTTGAATAGCAGACACGAAAGACCATCACCTTGCCGTAACCCTCTACGGGTTTCGAAGGGACTCGAGAATTCCCTGAAACTCGAACTACGCACATCACCCGATCCATCGTCGCCTTGATCAACCGTATCAGTTTATCCGGAAATCCGTTTTCGTGCATTAGCTGCCATAGCTGATCCCGATCGATTGTATCATATGCGGCTTTGAAGTCGATAAATAGATGATGTGTGGGCACGTTGTATTCGCGGCATTTCTGCAATACCTGACGTATGGCGAACACCTGGTCTGTGGTAGAGCGTTCACCCATAAATCCCGCCTGGTACTGCCCCACGAACTCTCTTGCAATTGGTGTTAGTCGACGGCATAAAATTTGGGAGAGTACCTTGTAGGCGGCATTCAGCAATGTGACTGCGCGGTAGTTGCTACAATCCAGCTTATCGCCCTTTTTGTAGATGGGACACACGACACCTTCCATCCACTCCTGCGGCAGAACCTCATCCTCCCAAACCTTGGTAATCACCCAATGCAGCGCTCTAGCCAGTGCTTCACCACCGTGTTTAAACAGCTCTCCTGGTAGTTGGTCAACTCCAGGGGCTTTGTTGTTTTTCAGCCGGCCGATCTCCTCCTGGATTTCCTGGAGATTCGGAGCCGGAAGTCGCATGTCCTGCGCGCGTGCTCCTAGGTTCATTACCATACCGCCACCGTTGTCTGCCATATCGCCATTCAGGTGCTCTTCGTAGTGCTGCCGCCACCTTTGCCGATTATATCGAGTCGCATTATCTCTTATATTGTTTGTAATGATTGGTTTTCTAGGCGGCTTATTGGGCCTGCGCAAACCTCCTGTCTCGTCGGAAGGCCGTCGTGTCAGGGCTGTTTAGCGTCCCACCTAACACTAGGACTTGGGCTTGTGCGCTTTGAGCGGCACACGGTCGCTTTGGTGGAGCCTACTTGCGGATACATGCAACTTTTTATAGAGGTTTAACAGGGCCCACTGTCAAACCCCACCACATCCTAGGCAAGCCACACAACTCGCAGATGGCCTGGGGAGGGATCGTCAAGCCCTTGGACATAGTCCCTGCTGCCCGCGACAGACAGTGGACAGACAAACATATTCCAAATAATTATCAAATGCAAAGTCATATACAAGCTTCAACATTTTGCGCTGCGGCAAGTGCTGGAAGCGTTTGCTAACAAAAATAACAGCGTTGCTAAATCGTCTGGAAAAGTATTTGCATATCTCTCATTTTAGGATCCCTAGTGCGAACCTAGTTCCAACCTGAGCGAATAAAAAACACTTTGACAGCACTTAGGTTGGAACTTTTTAAAAACAAATTCGACATAAGTTAGTGTTTGCATTGGTCTATGAGCAACTGCATTTGGCAGTCCTGTGCACCAACTAAATGACGTTTATCTGTCAATGCTATCCGTCATCTATTACCTTTAAACTGCCATCATTTGCATAATCACTGTAATTCTCGAAAACATAAACAAGGCTAAGTTTAATAACTATTATATCTAATTTGTTTATTACTATCTTTGTGCTAAATATCTAAAAGACAGAGCTAATAGCAAGAAGACCAAATATAAGTGAATTATAAAATGAAATACCTATGTATGGCATTAATTAAAATAAAGTAATTATAGTTTTGAGCTCGTTACACCAAAACGGCGTGCTTCAAAGAATATCCGAAACTCTCTCCAATATTCGATGCATGCGGACGTGTCAAGTCAGCAGACTTCCCACAGTATTTTTGTATTATTCATTCATTTGTTTATCTTACATCTAAACAGATAAAACTAAATCACATCCTCGATCACATTCTGCAAAACAAACAAATTCACTAGATCTGTTAAAAATCGTACCCCGTCTGTTACACCCGGCTCTCCGCATGATATCTTCTAGCTCAATGTTGAACAACAGGTACGAAAGTCCATCACCCGGTGGGGTTCGAACGAACTGGAGTATTCGCCCAAAATCTTTACACAATCCAACGTTGGTTCGATCAGTCTCCTAAGCTGTTCTCGTGCATGATTTTCCATAGCTCTACGCGGTCTATACTATCGTATGTCGCTTTTAAATCGATAAACAGATGGTGCGTTGGGCCCTGATATTTACGGCATTATTTAAGGATTATAGTATAGTTAATATCTGGTCCGTCATCGAGCGACAATACGAAAGGCTGTGTTGGAAGTAGGTACTGCGAATGGCCATATTCTTGGAGGTGGCGGAATCAATTAGTCGTAGGCTGGAAAAGTAAGCTGTTCAAACATGAATTTGTAAAACCAGGTATAATGAACGCGGATACTTTAGTGGCTAAATACTTCAATGTATTACCTGTCACATCATTTATCAAAATGCGTACAGACCCATTGTTGCCTTCCCACCGGGACTAGATTTGAATTAAAATTATATGAACATCAACATTCCAACTGATAAATCTACCTATAGAAATTGTATGCTTCGCATGCATTGAGTTCAAAACTATTGCGAACTAGTGTTATTGATGGTGAAAAGCTGGCGCTCCTCGCGCGTTCACAAATAAATGATAGGGAACTTCCCTATCTGTAATGGATTACGTTTTATAAATCATGTTCGCTTCTATTTTATTAGATTGGTTGATTCAAATCACTGCACACGATTCGGCATCTCAAGATATAATATAAGTGCTTGTTGTTCCAAGTTCCCAAGTGCTTGTTGCCGAGGGGAGTTATGGTATTTGGGAGAAGTAAAACCAACCACTCGAGACAATCGCGAGTCAGCAGCAGCAGGGCAGGAACTCAATAGGCCCTGCGCTGCGATGCGACAGCGAAGTTCTTCGCTATTGCTGTTTTGCGAATTACGAAGGCTGACACTTCATAAGGTTAGGTCACCAACGGCAATGGGAAAGTATATGTATCTATCTGGGCAGGATGGAGGTGCTTCTCATGGATCGGTGGCAGCACGATGTGCTGCTCAAGACGGATAGGTGCTCGTTCGAAACCGCAGGCCAGCCATTCCAGCACATGCACGTTTGACATTTGAACTCTTGTAATATTTTTAGTTGAATTTTACGTAATTGTCGCTTGTGGAAGTGATTGATTTGCCGGTAGTGATTGAAGGATTCATGGGAGTGATACAAGCAAATTCTATTTTGTTATACAATTACATTTTTAAACGATTATTTTTAATTTCAACTAAACAAACCATTTCAGCATAAGCTCCTTATTCGCAGGATCAGTTAACAGACAAGAAAAATTCAATTATCGAGCTACAAGTAAAATGCATCAACAATTAAAAAGGATTGCATAATTCTTAGTAAAGCCTATTAGCTAATCTTCTTTGTACCGTCTTCAACCATGTATGAGTAGATCACATAATTATCTCCACATTCCTAATGCTGCCTCACTCAGCGGCTCGAAGCACATGTGAGAAAATTCCAAACCTTAGACCTACCACGAAGCTTTCCATGTCATCTTGTTTTATTAGTGTACTAATGGATTTGGATGTGAACATAATTGTTCAGGTCATAGTTCGTAAAAGTAGCCATGGGCCCTTTGGAATTATGACCTTTATGTGATCTTTTTTATATACCCATGTGCAGAAGAACTATGTGGAAGCCAACATGAACCCACTGAATAAAATTTATGGCTACTCATTACCAAGGGAGATGAACTTCGCTATCGTCCTACGAGTTTCGAGTTTCGAGTGGTTGCCATGCCATATAAAGTGAGTACACGAATGACTTACAATATGATGAACTTACAATAAGTGAATCCTAATATTTCTAATAATTTATAGCATTTCTGTTCGAAACTATGTGAGGTGTCCTTTTGGATTTTTAGGATCATGAATCATAGTCCTCAATTAAATTATATATTCATAAATATAATTCGGACTGAACTCGAAATCGAATTACAACGGATAAAACTTTAATCGGCTACAATTTATATTTGATTCAGAGAATAGGAGGAATTAAATTGGATTTGGATTGGGTTTGGATTGGATTTGGATTGGATTTGGATTGGATTTGGATTGGATTTGGATTGGATTTGGATTGGATTTGGATTGGATTTGGATTGGATTTGGATTGGATTTGGATTGGATTGGTTGATTGATTTGGATTGGTTTGGATTGGTTTGGATTGGTTTGATTGGTTTGGATTGGTTTGGATTGGTTGGATTGGTTTGGATTGGTTTGGATTGGTTTGGATTGGTTTGGATTGGTTTGGATTGGTTTGGATTGGTTTGGTTGGTTTGGATTGGTTTGGATTGGTTTGGATTGGTTTGGATTGGTTTGGATTGGTTTGATTGGTTTGGATTGGTTTGGATTGGTTTGGATTGGTTTGGATTGGTTTGGATTGGATTTGGTTGGTTTGGATTGGTTTGGATTGGTTTGGATTGGTTTGGATTGGTTTGGTTGGATTTGGATTGGTTTGGATTGGTTTGGATTGGTTTGGATTGGTTTGGATTGGTTTGGTTGGTTTGGATTGGTTTGGATTGGTTTGATTGGATTTGGATTGGTTTGGATTGGTTTGGATTGGTTTGGATTGGTTTGGATTGGTTTGGATTGGTTTGGTTGGTTTGGATTGGTTTGGTTGGTTTGGATTGGTTTGGATTGGTTTGGATTGGTTTGGATTGGTTTGATTGGTTTGGATTGGTTTGGATTGGTTTGGATTGGTTTGGATTGGTTTGGATTGGTTTGGATTGGTTTGGATTGGTTTGGATTGGTTTGGATTGGTTTGGATTGGTTTGGATTGGTTTGGATTGGTTTGGATTGGTTTGGATTGGTTTGGATTGGTTTGGATTGGTTTGGATTGGTTTGGATTGGTTTGGATTGGTTTGGATTGGTTTGGATTGGTTTGGATTGGTTTGGATTGGTTTGGATTGGTTTGGATTGGTTTGGATTGGTTTGGATTGGATTTGGATTGGTTTGGATTGGTTTGGATTGGTTTGGATTGGATTTGATTGGTTTGGATTGGTTTGGTTGGTTTGGATTGGTTTGGATTGGTTTGGATTGGTTTGGTTGGTTTGGATTGGTTTGGTTGGTTTGGATTGGTTTGGTTGGTTTGGATTGGTTTGGATTGGTTTGGATTGGTTTGGATTGGTTTGGATTGGTTTGGATTGGTTTGGATTGGTTTGGATTGGTTTGGATTGGTTTGGATTGGTTTGGATTGGATTTGGATTGGTTTGGATTGGTTTGGATTGGTTTGGATTGGTTTGGATTGGTTTGGATTGGTTTGGATTGGTTTGGATTGGTTTGGATTGGTTTGGATTGGTTTGGATTGGTTTGATTGGTTTGGATTGGTTTGGATTGGTTTGGATTGGTTTGGATTGGTTTGGATTGGTTTGGATTGGATTTGGATTGGTTTGGATTGGTTTGGATTGGTTTGGATTGGTTTGGATTGGTTTGGATTTGGATTGGTTTGGATTGGTTTGGATTGGTTTGGTTGGATTCGGATTGGTTTGGATTGGTTTGGATTGGTTTGGATTGGTTTGGATTGGTTTGGATTGGTTTGGATTGGTTTGGATTGGTTTGGATTGGTTTGGATTGGTTTGGATTGGTTTGGATTGGTTTGGATTGGTT
Organism: Armigeres subalbatus; assembly: GCF_024139115.2. Lineage (NCBI taxonomy): Eukaryota > Metazoa > Arthropoda > Insecta > Diptera > Culicidae > Armigeres > Armigeres subalbatus. Next base: position 96,033,508 of record NC_085139.1, on the reverse strand, counting down.
TGGATTGGTTTGGATTGGTTTGGATTGGATTTGGATTGGATTTTGATTAGATTTGGATTGGATTTAGATTGGATTGGATTTGGATTAAATTTGGATTTGATTCGCATTGGATATGGATTGGATTTGCATTATATTTGGAATAAGTTAGATCATCATATTTTTTATAGATTTCTTGATATTATATTTCATATTTTTGTGGATGATTTTTTAAGCATACTAAAAGACTATTATTGAAACTATTTTGTTTTATTTATGTGAATTTTTAAATTAAATTAGTCTAATAAATGCAAATGCTAATTCTATATTATTCCTCTATTTCAGGTGAGCAAAATTACCAAATACAGCAGCTGATATTTTTTTTCAAAAAATCGTGAGTACATAATTTGATATGCATGCTAAATCATGATGAAGAAGCAATTAGTTTTATAAAAATATAAAAATAATTTTGCTGAGAGCAGCAATTGTGTTGATGCAAAGCAAAACAGGTAATGGCGCTTCTTTCTTCATACGAAATGAATGCGAATCAAAACAGAAACACACTAACCGGAATAAAAAGATGCTTCCTCATCATCATCAAATGGATCCATCCGGACGACGATAATGAGAAAATAGGAAAAAAAAAAAGGCAGCAACTATGCAGGCGCCGTTTCGTCTAATGCTAAGCAAACGAATCACAACGATTCTCCATTAGTTGTTTATTGCAGGGAATGTTAATTCACCGGCTACAAACGACCACGGAGCCCCGTAGCCATGAGTATTTTGCTATTAAATTACAATCGATAAAGAATTATCTAGGAAAAAAACCTTTTAGTAAATAATCCGTAACTATACAATGGGATCGCTTTTTACGCGAATAGATTTCCTCAATTTCCCGGTGTATTTGATATCTTTTTAAGACCTTTTTAAATACAGTCACCCCACAACCACATAAAATTATTAGTCACTTTGATGAAGAGATAGCTTAAACTGGAAAACTAATGATACTTTACCCCAAATATATTACAGTATTACATAACTACTTCTTCTCGTGATACCATGACAAGATACGATTTTGCACACAATTATTGGTCAAGAGTGAGATAAGATTGTTCAGATAATATTGTACTTGGTTCAATAAAAAAAAACTGGATTAAACAATATTTGCCTTCATGTACCGAGCGAATCTGTATCCCCCATCCGCCTAGGAAAAAGTGACCACATTTATGTTTTCAGGTTCTTTGATCAGTGTAGTGTCCGCGGGTGTTCCACAGGGATCGATCCTCGGACCGGTTCTGTGGAATATTATGTACGATGGAGTATTACGCCTAAGTCTCCCGGCCGGTGTGAAAATAGAAGGCTTCGCGGATGACGTAATGCTGGAGGTAACAGGAGACACTCTCGACGAAGTCGAACTGAAGGCTTCATACGCGATTGGCAGAGTGGAGGAATGGCTCAACTCGAGGCGGTTGTCCCTTGCACACCACAAGACGGAAGTCGTGATGGTGCATAACCGCCGTGGGTTGCAACAGGCGAGGATAAGAGTAGGGACCTGCACAGTTAACTCCGTGAGGTCTCTTAAGCATCTGGGCGTGATGATCGACGATAAGCTCAATTTCACGAGCCACGTCGATTATGCATGTCAGCGGGCTTCATTGGCGATAAAATCTTTATCACGAATGATGTCCAACAGATCGGCGGTGCATAGTCAAGTGCGTAGGCTGATAGCGGGCGTAGCATTGTCTATCAGCCGCTATGGCGTACCGGCATGGGCCGTAGCACTAAAAGCCGAATACAATGTAAAGAAATTGATCAGAGTACACCGGCTGATGTGCCTACGTGTCGCGAGCGCATATCGCACCATATCATATGAGGCGGTGCGCGTTATAGCTGGGATGATGCCGATTGACATACTCCTAGAGGAAGATGTGGAGTGCTACAACGAAAGGGACTCGGTGCAAGTGCGACGTGTCAAGAGAGCAGCCTCGTTGCTCAAATGGCAAGGAGCATGGGACACCGCAGTCAAAGGTCGTTGGACCCACAGACTGATTCCAGATGTGTCCAACTGGGTTGATAGGAAGCATGGTCAAGTCAACTTCCACCTAACACAGGTGTTGTCTGAACATGGCTGCTTTAAGAAATTCCTACACAGGTTTGGCTTCGCAGATTCTGCGGAGTGTCCTGAATGTGTAGGTGAGGTAGAATCGGCAGAGCATGTGATGTTCGCATGCCCGCGATTCGAGGTAGAACGCAATACCATGCTGCTTATTAGTGGTATGGATACAACCCCGGACAACCTCGTCGAGAGGATGTGCCGGGAGGAAGCTATATGGAATGCGGTGAACACAGCATCTCAACAGATTATGTCAAAACTGCAGCGGTGGTGGCGTCTTGAACAAAACCAACGTGTGCAGTAAGGGCACCTGTGATGCAGTGAACACTTTGCTCACCCGACAACCAACATGTCGCGGGTGGGCTGCGGGGACCTCAGTATGTAGATATAGAGGTCATTGCGGTTCACGCGCGGTGGTTGTTGTCGGGGTGCTCGTCTCCAACGTGAGATTATGATACGGACCGTTAGGTTACTATCATAGCTTGCGATCGACGGGTGGTGAGGTATCCACCCTTGAAGTCGATGTTGTGTGTATTGACGTCAAGTGCGTTAGCATAGGCGTGAGCGTTCTCAATAGTCCCCCCCTGATGTATTGCTTAATTGCGGGCCGGGGGTACGGACTGGCGAAAGGGTTTTGGTTTTAGTGGGTCGGGTAAGAGTTACATGACATACATACCCATCCCCACACTACCTGAGTACCTCCTCAGGTGTCTGGTTGCAGATTTCCGTTTACCCTTGCTCAAGAAAAAAAAAGGTTCTTTGAGCAATTTGGCCTTCTTATAACAATGATATAAAAATTTTAAAGTTAAACCCATTTTGGACCAAAAAATATACATGCAAATGAAATTAAGTTTGAGGTAGAAAACTAATGGTAATTTGGAACGAATATTGCTGTTCGATTTGATGAATAGATCCTTGTGAGAAAAGAGAAGTGTGACAAGTGTAGGGGAAAGTGGGGTAAGATGGCCATATGGGGCAAGACAGCCAACTTTAATTATGCCTTAAGTGAACATTATATTCACATTATTATTACAAGGGATGGTTCACAATAATGTAAAAGGGCTATACAACTGAAAAATGCACTTTGACAACCTCACTTGTTCTTGTAATATTGATTTGAAGATGGGTTAGTTGAAATTCGAATTTTCTTATAATTTTCTAGTTACATAATTTAACAATTGAAGCCTAAATTACTCATTTTTCAGGACAAATTGATATTTACCGAAGCTTTTATATAACTATAGCATATATACAATAATAATTTGAGGAGATTCACAGCAATTAGGTTCGATAGGATATAAATCTTTGGATATACGTCGGCTTGGGGCGGTATTGCCAACTGTATAGGAACAAGGTCATCTCCAGGATTAAGAGTCGTCTAACACTTAAATGCATTTAAAAAATGATCAAAATAGTTTCTGCGTGAATCAGAGATGATTTAAAACCAAGGATATGGTTTTAACAGTAGAAATTAGTTTTAGGCAAATTCTGATATTGTCGTAGTGCCAGTTGTCAAGAAATCAACATGAAATACGACATTTTTAAACGAAGCATCATTTGAACATAATCCATAGAAGTGCAAGAAATGTGTTCCCTATTCTAAATAAATTTAGCACACTTTTGATATAGTTTTTGGTCCAGGCTCGTCTTGCACCGAGGGGGTGGTCATATTGCCCCATATGGTAAATATAGGCATCATAAAAACAGCCTTCTTAAAACCAGTTTATAAGATACTGAAACATTATTAATCAATGTTTATTGATACTTATGTCAAAGACGGGTCATTATAAAGGTGTTTCATGGAGAAATCAGCAGAATTTGAAGCAGTGTCACTATTTTACAAGGGTTACCGCTTAGTATGGTCATCTTGCCCCACTTTCCCCTGCGGGTCAATTCAATGTGGCGAAAAAATAAGGCGAAAATAACCAAAACCAAACTATGTAAAAATCGACCGTACTGTAAAATTCCTACATCATTAAGGGGTAACCTGGTAGCGGCCTGACTGCAATGTGGTAATTTTTGATGACAAAAAACCAGGGAACCCCCTCACAAAACAATACTGAAGTTCTTTCTCACTCCACGGCAGGCTACTGACTGATAACTCTACTGCGAAGCGTCGCACACTACCTGATATACCAACACTCATCCTTAGTGTACACGTCTTGCTACTGTACTCGTTCTTCCTAACACCGAGCTTTCCGTCATGAGCTCCTCCTCACCGAACAATTTCTCCTGATCCAATCTGTTCCCCGTACAAATGGTCTCCATCCGATGTTTTCACAGGACCCTCTGTTGACCAGCTCCTGAATGTTCCGACGCTCCTCCTGGACTCCTGCTGACCAGGACTCCTGCTGACGTAGCTGCTCAATGTAAATAAATACTAAGGTATGGAAATCCATATATTGTGTGCTTCCCTTTCGTGTATGGCGAAACGAACGAGCTCCCATAAGAAGCCGTGCAAATATGTACGTCACCATTTGCTGTTTACATTTTTCATCATCCACTAATACACTTGCATTTGGTCTTCTTCCTCACCTTCTATCTATTCTCATTGGTAGCTGCTGGCAGAGTTATCAGTTAGTAGCCTGCCGTAGAGTGAGAGGGAACTATTGTGTGTTCTTTGCGAGGAGGTTCCCTTGTTTTTCCAACAGATTATGAGCCCAGAGACGGTTCTACATCTACCTCTTAGTGGAATGGATTGGCCGCCGACGTTGCAGCAGTGGGACAAGACTAGAGCGAGAGTCAAATATAATTGATTTGGCATTATTGAGCTTGGATCCAACCCAGAAAATCATAGTGAGGAGCAGTGTTGAGAAACTCACTCATATGAGTAAAAATTCCTCACTCATTGCTCATTTTTTCCGTGAGTACTCACGCGTGAGTTACTCACGACCTGTGAGTACTCACAAGTGAGCAAACGTGGTTTTGCTCACTCACGAGTGAGGAATTTTTGCTCATATGAGTAATCCAATAAGATTAGTTTTTGTTTCTTCGTTTCTTTCATTGTGGAAATGTAGATGTCAAGTTTTGGCCAATTCTGGTAGTTGTCAAGAAGTACGTAAAAATTAGTGGCATGAATTTATGAAAAAAAGCTAAAGAATTTGTCAAATTATACGAATAAGAAATTGCTAATATATTGGGAATTACTATCAACATGTTAATTAATTGCATAATAATAAATTTCGAAATGTAGTGCAGGATTGTTACGACTGCGCGGATTTTGCGCATATGGCGCGACTTTAGTTTCGGGTGAAAATTAAATAAATAAAATTATGAATCTAAAATAATTAAGAATAAATGTGTTGAAGTTAATGTTGAGATATAATTTACGTATGAAATCAATGTTTATATATGTTTGCACTTTTCGTACAGCGATATATTCACTTCAAAGACGATTTTTAATAGAAGGCCCCGAGACTCATTGTGGTTAATACCAATTGACGAATATAGATGATGGTTGTGTGCGCGTGTTTTTGTGCATATGCGTGTGCTTGTTTGTGCGTGTGTGCGTAGGTTTGAGTTTGCGTGTGTTTGAGTGTGCGCGCGTGTGTGTTTATGTGTGCGCGTGTTTGGGTATGTTTGTGTTTGCGCGCGTGTGTATTTGTGTGTGCCGTGTGTGTGTTTGTTTGTGCGCGTATGTGTTTATGCACGTGCGCTTGAAGGTTTATTATATTGCTTAAACTCTGTGCAAGTTTGTCTTTCAATTCATAATCTAGACAAATTACATAATTTATTGTTGTAGGGGAAAAGATGGCTTAGGCAATCAATTTTAACTAAAAAAAAAACAATGCAAAACAGTCACCATATCTTCAAAGCGAAGGGTTGTCATACTAATGGCGATTTGTTCAGATTCATTCCACTTCATTTTGGTACAAGTGTGCATAGAGCGGCAAATTAGAATGGTATCAAGAATACTAAATTACCAATATAGTCCATTATGGCGCTATGGTGTCACAAAAGGTAAGCAAAGTAGTAAAGAGACATTCCGAGAGGTGTCTCAACGTATGATGTAATATGCAATAGACCATGTCGAAATAAGGTAGTTGTAGGTAGGTAGATAGGTAGGCTCCTATATCAATAACATTTGCAAATTGAACAATTTTGGGTTAATTTGTGTCGTTTTAAGCACTGCTGAAAAAATCTCAAAAATTCTTTATTACTAATTTGGGTGCAAGGAACGAATTCAAGGAGTGGTAATCCTAATATGCTAGAAATCGTGTTTTGATTTCTGAGTTTGGAAATAAAGTTTTGAAAAATGTAATTCAAATAAGGTACCCCGGGGCAAGTGGGACCTAAAAAACGCTAGTTCAGCAAAATCATTAACGCATACTTAGAAAACAGGGTATTTCAGGACATTAACCTCGGATACATCATTATATGCTTCCTTTGTTGAAGTGTAGACGTCTTGTAAGCCATTTATTCAGTTACAAAGATATTGATAGTGACATAAATAAATTTACCTGTGGGACCCACTTACCCCTTCAATCGGGGCAAGTGGGACTAATTCTGCTTTATACTGTCGAACGAAGCTAATTGAAGAATGTAGATATAATGTTCATGTAATTTCTGAGTCGTAGTATTTCAGATCATGGATGGAGGTTTATTACTTGTCAGACTTTTGTTTTTGCAAAAAGAAAGGGATTACAATGTTAGGAAATATAAAAACAATACAACACCCGGTTTACTGTTTAATTGGCCATTGTCTGGCTTTCCATTAGCTTACTTTCTTACCAAATGCGTTAAATGGAAGAGATGAGCAAATCTTCGTTCACTTTTCGAATGAATGTTTATCTGTTTAGAACACAAATTATTACATAAATTAGAATTTCAAAAAAACGTTTTTATTCAGGCGATGCGCAGTGTTGTAAATTTGTAATAGAACGAAATGGCCACTTTATGTCTTATGCACTTTATTTATCTGAAAATCTGTCAATCTGATGCAATGTTTAAAAATAACATTATTCATTAAATAAGGTAGTTTGAAGTATTATCTTTATTTATTATATTTACTTTTAGCCATATTTTTAAACCCCTATACCGTAAAAATGATCAATTAAGAGTCGAAATATATATACATATCTTTATACGAAAATACATTGGAAAAACTAGAGAATATACAGATCTCATATTTTTTTTAATTAACACATTAAAGGAAAGATCCATGATTTACGTAACGCAAAAATTAGGCATTTTTAACCCCCCTATGTCACAATTTTTGTATGAAACATCTGAAAATTTTGTATGGATCGTCACACTTCGACCAACCCCCCTCCCCCGTAAGCGTTACGTAATGTGTGGACGCTGGATTTTGGTTTTGTTTGTAATTTTGGTCTTGTTTGGATTTTGGTCTTGTTTGTAAAAGTGCTAAACATTAAAAGCCGGCATCTTTAGTTCTCATGCTGCACTGCACGAACAGGTATAAAATAATAATATACTTACGGCATGATACGATCATTTAGTTCGAATTTGACTCATTTATAATGACTATTTATTTAATAAAATGCTTGATATACAACATTTTAGAGTAAAAACAATTTTAAAACTCGGCTTCTGAAAAAATGAGTAAAACTTGAACCACAGACAAAAACATAATACATTGAACATTCATTCAACAAATCCATCGTCGTTCAAACACTAACGACATCTGTTGACTTCAGCTAGCTGGGCTAATCACGAACTAGGTAGCGGTAGTGAGCAAACGTCAAAATAGAGTAAATTCGATGCACACGCCACGAGTGATCGATTGGCCAACTAATGATTATTTGAATTGACCAGTAAATCAGTGAACGATGGAAATTTGTCGAGTGTTATGTCTGTTTGTCTGTGCTTGAACTAAATGATCGAACCACGTCTGGTGGTACAGAAATTTATTGGAAAATTTAAATAATATTGAAGGCTTTGACTATAACGCATGTCCCTTCTAGCTATTTTTATATTCGTAGTCTACGCACCCCAAACACAAACACACACCAAAATACAAATACGCAACTAAACACAAACACGCAACTGAACACAAACACGCACCCAAAACATGAACACGCAACTAAACACAAACACGCACCTAAATACAAACACGCGCCTAAATACAAACACGCAACTAAACACAAACACGCACCTAAAACATAAACACACAACTCAACACAAACACACGCCCAAAACATAAACACAAACACGCACCAAAATACAAACACGCACCAAAATACAAACACGCACCAAAATACAAACACGCACCAAAATACAAACACGCAACTAAACACAAACGCGCACCCAAAACATAAACACGCAACTAAACACAAGCACGCACCTAAACACAAACACGCACCAAAACACAAACACGCACCCAAAACATAAACACACAACTAAACACAAACACGCAACTAAAGACAAGCACGCACCTAAATACAAACACGCCCCAAAATACACACACTTAACTCATTTCACAGTATTCGGTAAACAGATTTTTTGTAATTTTTCCCATTGCTCAACTGTCAAAATCACCGAAAATCAGTAAAATTATTTACCGAACAGTTCTGCTGTTGAGATTTCGGTAAAATTTTACCGAATTCGGCGATTTATTTTAAGTGTGCAAACACGCACCTAAACACAAACACGCACCTAAGCACAAACACGCACCCAAAACATAAACACACAACTAAACACAAACACGCACCTAAATACAAACACGCAACTAAACACAAACACGCAACTAAACACAAACACGCACCCAAAACATAAACACGCAACTAAACTCAAGCACACACCTAAACACAAACACACCCAAGTAACCAAAAGTTCCTTTAAGAGTACGTTTCTCGCTTAATCAGCTTCACTGAGCTGCTTAAGCGAAAAACGTACTCTTAAAGGAACTTTTGGTTACTTGGGCGCACCTCAACACAAACCTGTACACGTATATTTCATGATCTTCAATTGACTTAGGAAATTCGCATTTTCAATTATTTCTAACCTTACAGTATATTTTTTAATACACCTGTTTCCTCACTTACTCACCAAAAAAATCGAATGAGTAGTTTTACTCACTCAGGCGTGAGTTTACTCACGCGTGAGTAGAACTGGTTCAACTCATATGAGTGAGTGAGTGAGGATGGAACGAACCATGCTCACTCATTTCCCAACACTGGGAGGAGTGCGCACACTGTTAGAGAGCTGGGATTACCGATGATGACGATGCGGTTTGCTGAATTTGCAACGCAGTACCAGCACCTTCGAGGCCTGAAGGTGGCGAACTACCCATGGAGACGCTTCTTCTTATTGGCATTACATCCCCACACTGGGACGGAGCCGCCTCGCAACTTAGTGTTCATTAAGCACTTCCACAGTTATTAACTGCGAGGTTTCTAAGCCAAGTTACCATTTTTGCATTCGTATATCATGAGGCTAACACGATACCTTTGTTGGCCACAGGGGGTACCTCGGACAAGAATGCGTAATGGCGGCTGTATTACAAATCCAGTCAAAACTTATTCATAAAATTTTGATAATTGTGTATTTTTTTACCCTGCCTTCGAAAGTGTCTATAATTTCACTTTGTATGCGTTACGCAGGCGTGTTACGTATTAATCTATCAATAAATTTCTTGAAATATGAAATAAAATGTATGGTATTTGAAACAAATTCACTTTAATACTGAAAATATTATTGTAACAAATTATAACAAAGAATTTTATATATTTATTCAGACTAAGGCCGAAGTGGCCTATGCGGTATAGAAGAGTCTTCTCCATTCGGCTCGCTCCATGGCTACACATCGCCAACCACGCAGTCTACGGAGGGTCCGCAAGTCATCTTCCACCTGATCGATCCACCTTGCCCGCTGCGCACCTCGCCTTCTTGTACCCGTCGGATTGCTGTCGAGAACCATTTTCACCGGGTTACTGTCCGACATTCTGGCTACGTGCCCGGCCCACCGCAGCCGTCCGATTTTCACGGTGTGAACGATGGATGGTTCTCCCAGCAGCTCATGCAACTCGTGGTTCATTCGCCTCCTCCACGTACCGTCCACCATCTGCACCCCACTATAGATGATACGCAGCACTTTCCTTTCAAAAACTCCCAGTGCGCGTTGGTCCTCCACGAGCATTGTCCAGGTCTCGTGTCCGTAGAGGACTACCGGTCTAATGAGCGTTTTGTAGATTGTCAGTTTGGTACGGCGGCGAGCTCTATTCAATCGAAGCGTCTTGCGGAGTTCAAAGTACGTACGATTTCCAGCCACTATGCGTCTCCGAATTTCTCTGCTGGTATCATTTTCGGCGGGCAGCAGGGACTATGTCCAAGCCATCTGCGAGTTGTGAGGCTTGCCTAGGATGTGGTGGGGTTTGACAGTGGACCCTGTTAAATTCCTATAAAAAGCTGCATGTATCCGCAAGTAGGCCCCACCAAAGCGACCGTGTGCCGCTCAAAGCGCACAAGCCCAAGTCCTGGTGTTAGGTGGGACGCTAAACAGCCCTGACACGAAGGCCCTCCGACGAGACAGGAGGTTTGCGCAGACCAAATAAGCCGCCTGGAAAACTAATAATAACGAACAATATAAGAGATAATGCGACTCGATATAATCGGCAAAGACCTAGGCGACGAATAAAGGATCACGATTGGAAGCTTGGAACATGGAACTGCAAGTCGCTAGGTTTCGCAGGTTGCGATAGGATGAATTACGATGAATTACATACCCGCAACTTCAACGTCGTGACAGAAAGTATGGAAAAGCGGGCATCGAGCAGCTACCTTCTACCAAAGCTGTGGCACCACCAACAAGCTGGGAACCGGATTCATAGTGCTGGGTAAGAAGCGCCATCGTGTGATTGGGTGGCAGCCAATCAACGCAAGGATATACGAGCTGAGGATTAAAGGCAGTTTCTTCAACTATAGCATCATCAACGTGCACTGCCCATACGAAGGGAGACCCGACGACGAAAAAGAAGCGTTCTACGCACTGCTGGAGCAGACATACGATGGATGCCCACTGCGGGACGTCAAAATCATCATCGGTAACATGAACGCACAGGTAGGAAGGGAGGAAATGTATAGACCGGTCATCCGACCGGATAGTCTGCACACCGTAACGAATGACAACGGTCAACGATGCATAAACTTCGCAGCCTCCCGCGGAATGGTAGTCCGAAGCACCTTCTTTCCCCGCAAAAATATCCACAAGGCCACATGGAGATCACCTAACCAAGAAATGGAAAACCAAATCGACCACGTTCTAATCGACGGTAAATTTTTCTCCGACATCACGAACGTCCGCACTTACCGCAGTGCGAATATTGAATCCGACCACTACCTCGTTGCAGTATGCCTGCGCCCAAGTACACAAATTCTTCTACCACCTCGATTTCGTCACCACCGATGCAAACTCGCGGTGGGTGGCTCACATTGTCTTCTCTTGAACCTCTTCCTATCATGTACTTCGTCTTCGACGTATTGATGACTAGTCCGATCTGCTTAGCTTCCATCTTCAGTCTAATGTAGGCTTCCTCCATCTTCTCAAAGTTACGTGCCATAATATCTATGTCGTCGGTGAAGACAAATAGCTGGACGGACTTATTGAAAATTGTACCACTCGTGTTAATCTCTGCTCTTCGTATTACCCCTTCCAAAGCGATGTTGAATAGAAGACACGAAAGACCATCACCTGCGGGTTTCGAAAGGACTCGAGAATGCCCCTGAAACTCGAACTACGCACATCACCCGATCCATCGTCGCTTTGATCAACCGTATCAGTTTATCCGGAAATCCGTGTTTGTGCATTAGTTGCCATAGCTGGTCCCGATCGATTGTATCATATGCGGCTTTAAAGTCGATGAATAGATGATATGTGGGCACGTTGTATTCGCGGCATTTCTGCAGTACTTGGCGAATGGCGAATTGTTTCAAAGAAACAATTGATTTTAATTTAGGAGCATATAGAAGCATCGTCTCAGAAAAGCAAAAACGTAAAAATTTAAAGGGATTTCAAAAAAATGCTACCAGCGTTACGATAGTTACTATCCATGTTACTACAATAGCTATTCAATCCGACGAGCGCCTGATAGATAGGCAGCAAGGCGTACAGTGCGTTATCTTTCGTTTTGTTGTCACTCAAAACATGAAATCGCGGTGGGAAGTTGAGTAGTTTTATCTCGTTTTAAATACTGGAGTCTAATAATGTTTTCATAACTAAGGAAGGGTCAAAATCTCACTGTAGGTGGATTGATCTGGCCTTTTAATTTCGAAATTATGTTTTGTATATAGTATTCTTGGCGATTAGTAAATCAAAGCCTATTAACTCAGATGCTCAGAGGCGGAAGCCTCCCATCAAGAGGCTCGGGACGCTGCTTTCAAGAGGCTCGGAAGCTTCATTTCAAGAAGCTCGGAATTCTTCTTTCAAGCTTGGAAGCGTACTGTCAAGATGCTCAAAAGCCTCTTTTTAAAAAGCTTAGAAGCCTCCTTTCAAGTGGCTCGAAAGCTGCCTTTCAAGACGATCGGAAGCCTTCCTTCGAGAGGCTCGGAATAATCGCTTCAAGAGTCTCGTAAGCTCCCTTTCAAAAGGCTCGTAAGCCTTCTTTCAAGAGGCCCAGAAGCTTCCCTTCAAGAGGAACGAGATTCTTTGAAGTGTACTTTCAAGATTCTGAGAAGCTTTATTTTAAGTGGCTCGTAAGCCGCTTTCAAGGGGCTTTGAAGCTACCCTTCAAAAGGCTTTGAAGCCTCCTTTCAATATGCTCGAAAGCCTCAGTTCAATATGCTCGGAAGCTTCCCTTCGAGAGGCTCGAAAACCGCCTTCCAAGAGGCTCGAAAGCTTCCTTCCAAGAGGCTCGTAAGCTTCCGTTCAAAAAGCTCGTAAGCCTCCTTTCCGGAAGCTTCCCTTCAGGAGGCACGAAATTCTTCCAAGAGGCTTAGTAGCGTACTTTCAAGAGATTCAAAAGTATTTTCTTTAAGTGGCTCGAAGGCCGCTTTTAAGAGGCTCCGAAGCTCGGAAACCTCCTATGAAGAGCTTCTGAAGTCCCCTTTCAAGGGCTCGAAAGCCGGCCTGGATGCATCCCTTCAACATGCTAGGAAGCCTCCTTTCAAGAGGTATGGAAGCTTTTTCAAAAGGCTCTGAAGCTTCCCTTGGAGAGACTCGCAATTTTTCTTTCAAGAAGTTTGGAAGAATGCTTTCAAAAAGCTCAGAAGCCTCCTTTTTAGTTACTCGAAAACCGCCTTCAAGAGGTTCTGAAACCTCTCTTCAAGGTGCTCGGAAGCTCAGAAGCCTCCTTAAAATAAGCTTGAAAGCCTCTCTTTAAGATGCTCGGAAGTCTGAAAAAAGGAAGTGACGAAAAAAAGTCCTGTAGGAAGCTTGATGTTTAAATTTACAATAGCAGAAGTAGAAATAAAAGAAGCAAGAGGTGCTTTCGTGCCGGTTGTTTAATATTGCACTGTCCTAGAAGATGTCATGCGGAGAGAAAGATGTAACAGGCGAATGCGATTTTCAACAGATCCAGTTAATTTGTTTGTTTCACGGATAATATGGACATTATCAGACGAACATTTGAAAGGTAGTAGAAATCTACAAGTAGATCTCAGTTTTCGTTCATTTCTCCGATATGCCATAATGCAATAGAGTTAATATATTATTATTTAGATATCTTTGATAGAGCCCAATTTATTTTACATTCTAGGCAGGTCCGGTAGGTCACACCCAATCACTCTAACTGAAGTCAGAAGAACAGCAGTACACATGATACACTACCAGCTGTTGCCCAAGAAGAGTTTAGTTGGTAGTGCCAGTTATGACTCAAGGAGCCCCACAGTGTATGTTACACTTTCATCCAGTAGCTAGGCAATTACCCAAGTACGTCTGCTGGGTCATTCATTATTTATTTATTGTCGTCAATCATAATTGTAGACCTATTTACATTTGTATTCTTAACTATTCTAAATAACATTAAATAATGTTGATACTGTTTAAACTTATTGTAAAGTGTCATTAGCTTATAATACGAGAGAAGATCTGTTTCAGCTGTGTTTTGGACATCGATAAGTCAATAGTGTCACAATGTTTATTATAAGTGATCATCATTTGATTCATTGGGCCATTTTTGCATAGTTTGTTCGATGATAATTTACGGAGAATATTTGACGATGTCGTAAAGATCGTAATGGAACATAAAATTAAGTTTTGATAATAGCTCCGTTGAGTCAATTCTGTTTGAAACAATATTGTTTATAAAAGTTACCATTGCTAAATCTCGACGCACTTTCATTGAATGAATATTGATGAGCTTACAACGAGCTACATATGGTGGCAATGGAAATTCGGTCCACCCTAACTTTCGTAGTGCATATAATAAAAATTGTTTTTGAACTGACTCAATTCTGTTGGCATGAATAGCTGAAAATGGGTACCAAACTATGCTGCAATATTCTAAGATTGGCCTTACATAAGCTGTATATAGTGTTTTTATTGTGTATGGGTCCTGGAAATTGTAACAGAATCGTTTTATAAAACCTAACATGTTGTTGGATTTGATTACAATTAAGTTATAATGATCGATGAAAGTTAGTTTTGAATCCAATATTACCAAATCTCTAGCTCTATTGCTTCTTACTATGTGAGCCACCCACCGCGAGTTTGCATCGGTGGTGACGAAATCGAGGTGGTAGAAGAATTTGTGTACTTGGGCTCACTGGTGACTGCCGAAAATGACACCAGCAGAGACATTCGGAGACGCATAGTGGCTGGAAATCGTACGTACTTTGGACTCCGCAAGACGCTCCGATCGAATAGAGTTCGCCGCCGTACCAAACTGACAATCTACAAAACGCTAATTAGACCGGTAGTCCTCTACGGACACGAGACCTGGACGATGCTCGTGGAGGACCAACGCGCACTGGAGTTTTCGAAAGGAAAGTGCTGCGTACCATCTATGGTGGGGTTCAGATGGCGGACGGTACGTGGAGGAGGCGAATGAACCACGAATTGCATCAGCTGTTGGGAGAACCATCCATCGTTCACACCGCGAAAATCGGACGACTGCGATGGGCCGGGCACGTAGCCAGAATGTCGGACAGTAACCCGGTGAAAATGGTTCTCGACAACGATCCGACGGGTACAAGAAGGCGAGGTGCGCAGCGGGCAAGGTGGATCGATCAGGTGGAAGATGACTTGCGGACCCTCCGTAGACTGCGTGGTTGGCGACGTGTAGCCATGGACCGAGCCGAATGGAGAAGACTCTTATATACCGCACAGGCCACTTCGGCCTTAGTCTGATTAAATAAATAAATAATTGCTTCTTACTACGTTCTGATCATCAAAACTAATATTTGCGCTGAGTATGTTTCGTTTTCTGCTGAAGGTTATTGAGTTGCATTTTTTTATATTCAACTGTAGAAGACTTTTTTTTACACCATGTATGGAATACCAATATTTCATCTTTGAATGTATCGATATCCTCGACAGTTTTGATTTTTAGGAAAAGTTTCATGTCATCTGCATAAATTAAGACATTCAATTTATGAAGCACAAGAGGGAGGTCATTTACAAATAAAATAAAAAGTAACGGACCTAAATGAGATCCTTGAGGAACTCCAGAAGAGGCTTGTATTGGGGTTGATAATTTTCCTTTGAATCTTACAATTTGAACCCGACTTGTTAGATACGATTCGAGCCAATGAAGAAGTTTTGGTTGAATTCCCATCTTCTGCAGTTTGAACAAAAGCATGGGTAAATCAACGCGATCAAAAGCTTTGCTAAAATCTGTGTACAAGGCTTCTACATGGTGACCACCTGGGAGGGAGCTCTCGATACTATACATCAAATTAATTATATACTGTTGTCATGCAACAAGTAAATTTTCAACAAGAAAGAACAATCAACGTAGGCGCCACCTGAAAAGACTAAATTCATTTTTGCGTGTTATTGTTGTTATATTGCCTTCAAAAATTTGCTTGCTGAGAGTTTCGTTTTCGGCTCACACTGACAGCTAGATTTCGGCTCGGCTTGACACACACATTTTTCGTATCTGTTTCTCCCTCCCAGGTGACCACTATCCATTGCATCCAAAGAATAATTAACGAATTCTGTTAGATTTGTGGCTGTCGAACGACCTTTAAAGAAACCGTGTTGCTTAGATGTGATTCGATTTTTAATTTGAACGAATATTTTTTTTTCATTAACAATTGCTTCGAACAATTTCGGTATGCAAATACCACGATAGTTACGAACATTGGATTTTATACCAGATTTAAAAATTGGAACTAAAAATGATTTTTTCCATATTAACGGAAAACATCCTGATTCCAGTGACATGTTGAAAATCCAGAATAATAGAGCAGTAAGTTCAATTGCTAGAGTCTTAATAAACACTGGAGGTATTCCATCGGGTCCGGAGCTCTTAGACCCATCTAGATGTTTCAGGGCATCACAAATTTCGTGTACATTCAGATGGTCAGATAGAAACTCAGGATAAAAATTCGAAAAAGTCGCGATCTCGATCATCTTCTGAGTGGGTAGTGTATACTTCTTTAAAGAAATCGGCAAACAAATTACATATTTCCTCTGGACCATTACCTGTTCTACCATCTAAATAAAGTTTCGATGGAAAATTGGCTGATTTTAATTTAGTGTTCACATAGCTGAAAAAATGTTTTGGACTAGTCTTGATTTCACGTTCAGTTTTTAAATTATATTCATTGTATGCGATATTTATAGCACAGTTCAGTTGATCACAAATATTAAGATACATTAGCATTATCATTAGCTTTGTGACGGTGTAATCCGTAGGTTTGACACTAGTCGTTTTTCTTTTGATATCCCTATCTAGAATACTATCAGAAATCAAGAAATGGAGAGATCCCAGGCAAAAAAAATACAAAAGCACGAGGATTACTACTCCCGACCACGCAAATCTTCACCGTAACTAAGGAGAGGAAGGAATTGTTGATGTGTTACTTAGCGGCACCCTCATAGGTTGCACGGGGTTGAATATTGAAAAGGGTTTTGTAGGGTCAGGATTTACCTGAAGCCTACAATGTGACCATACTAAATCATACTCCGTAACACATCACGCCGGTGTCTATCCGGTGTAACGGGTTGATTACCGAAGTACCTTGACTAGACTTGGTTGACTAGATTTACTACTTTGAACAGCAATGAACACAACCAGCAGCACTGGTATTAACTTGCCTCTTATATGAATTTAGTTTTAGTCATTGGTTCAAGCAAAATTTCACATCAAACATATGGTCATGGTGCATGATGGGCAAATCTTATACAGTGAACTCATTCACAATCTGAACAATCCAATTCGCCATGTTCACACGCCGCTAATAGCATCTTCCTCCATATTTCTATTAATCAAATGTGGTTACGCAACCATAAATCACACTTAATCATCTTTGGCGGATTCAATACGACCAAGCGTAAAATTTCATCACCACAATACAGTGCGGGTGACCTCAACAGCAATTCTCAGCGTAGCCAACTGATCAATCGTGCGGCATCGTGAAACTCCCAGCCAACCCAAATGTGATTTTAATTTGTGTCTCCCTTGCCCCTTGTTCGATCGCTAAACTGAATGAAACACATGGGCCCGCAATGCCCATCATGATCGGATCGACCCGGCCGCGGATAAACTGTCATGCGAAAGCTATTTCGTTTGAAGATCGCCAGCACTGTGGCCCCCAACCTTGTCAAAACTACTCATTTTGAATGAGAAAGAAGGATCGTACACCGTTGATTACACGCCCAATGCTACTCCACTCGTGAAGGGGCGTTAGGCGTTTGACTGCGTTGCTACCAAAGGGATATATACACAGATGATGATGATGGTGGAGATGACGGTGGGACAATAATCTTCACGGTAATCGTAACCCATGCGATATCAAGCATATGTTGCAAACCGCCCAGCAGCGCTTTAGCCGCCAAGATGAGCCATCAGTTTCGACCGACCGGCACACGCCTGAAAAGGGGTTTATGAAGGATCGAGTGGCCTATCTTTACTCCATCGTCGACACCGTAAAGAATGATTCATGATAGACGGGTGTATGGCGCGGTAATTTAGTAATTATAGATGTTATGAAGTAGATTCGTTGAGATGTTTAAATGGAAGCTATCTTTTGGGCTGCGTTGGATTGTAAACCCTTCAATTTGATTTTTTTTAGATGCAGCGATACAATGTCGAACGATTGGAGATAATATCAATGAATTAATTGCAAAAAAAACATAATATTAATATATCGAGATGTCGCATCGCATGATGTGTTGTTCCGT
This sequence comes from Armigeres subalbatus, assembly GCF_024139115.2. NCBI lineage: Eukaryota > Metazoa > Arthropoda > Insecta > Diptera > Culicidae > Armigeres > Armigeres subalbatus. The sequence goes on along the minus strand of NC_085139.1, from coordinate 96,015,176 downwards.
AAATGAAAAAATGAATTTATTTTTCGCTCCAAATGAACCTTCGCTTAGCCATACTTACTCTGCAATAATATTAGTATTAAGCAGTTCATACAATCCTGTGAATTATACAGAAGTGACACTGAAGATATTCCAATAGGCCATGAATATGATTTAACGGTTTTACAAACCAGAGGCGCAAACATCGTATACCACTAGTGCTGTTGAAGCCGCTGTTGCTTTCGGACGTGCTCACTGTAATTTGTTTCCTTCAAATTAGCATTATCGATCGCTTTGGTTCGGCACACGGCGACTTTGTTGGTTACACTCCTCTAGAACACATTCAAGGTGGATTTCTGCGACTTCAAGAAACGTTCAAATTTTTAAGATTTACGCAATTTCGTCTTCCGTACTATTGCCTTACAACTGAAGCCAGTTTAACGTATACAAATGAACCACAAACAGTGTTGTACGCAAAATGCAACGATTCAGTAACTGCTCTATAGATGGTAGGGCAACGCAATATCCATCACGAGCTCTAGGTTGATGGAAAACGATACAAAGGGCGTTTTGTGTTGGGCGTCAACAGAATCGAGGTGAAAGTTTACAATCTTTCTGAGATTGTTTCTAAATTAAGGACCCTTGAGAACAATGATTTTTCAATAATTCCGAAAGTCAATGTCCGATCGGGCCAATTTTCAATAGCAAAAAATGGGACCGCATTACCGGGCTATTAGGCCAAATTGAGAGTTGTCGTAAAGTCAATGTCAACTTCTCTCCACGAACAGCCTAGATAGCCATGTGGTGTCGGCAGCTGGTTATCTGGCTAAGAATAACATTACGGATTGCCTGTTCCAGCGGTAAAAGTCCACCATACAGGTGACTCCTAATTCTCGGTGTGATGCGGCTTTATGCTTACCGTGCCTACGAATGAATGGTTAGGGGGGGTCTAATAAGAACCTAACCGCAAACGGAGCCTGTGAAGCACCAGGGCCCCCTTCACAGTATTTAGCCCTCGCTGCGCTAACCGGAGCTATGGCGTAGTTGACTTTTTGCTTCTCCGAGATGATCGGCTACTCTTATTCAATCTCAACGTGAGGTTAAATAAGAGTGGCGTTATGAATATGTGTTTTACTTAGTTTTCAACAAATTGTCACCTACATGGATTCGCATTATGCGTTTTTCACAGTGTACTCTGTGTCTCGTCTTTGACGTTCGGCTACTCTTGTTCAATCTCCACGTGAGTGTGGGGTTATGAATATGTGTTTTACTTAGTTTTTCAACAAACTATCACCTATATGGATTCGCATTATGTGTTTTTTTTACAATGTACTTTGTGTCTGTCACCTATTTGGATTCGTTTTTCGCAGTGTACTCTGTGTTTCGTTTTTGACGTTCGGCTTCGGCTACTCTTGTTGAATCTCAACTTGAGGTTAAATAAGGGTGGGGTTATGAATATGTGTTTTACTTAGTTTTTCAACAAATTTTCACCTATATGGATTCGCATTATGCGTTTTTCACAATTTCACAACTCTGTATTTCGTCTTTGACGTTCGTCCATTGTTACGTCCTCAGTGTTTTTGTGACACCTCTCTTTAGTCCCTAGCTTAATGCGTGTGAGTCTACATAATTGGCTTTCCCATAAATCAGAGGTTCTCAACCTGGGGTACATGTACCCCTGCGGGTACCTTCGCTGGTCTCTGGGGGTACCTGAGACAAAAACGCGTAATGGCGGATGCTGTATTAAAATCGCAAAAAATACTAGTGTTAGGAATTTTTATCGAATAGGCGTAACGACCGACGTTCTCTTCATTTAGCTTTCCGTTCACTTGGACCTCCTTAACGTCATGAACAAAGAGGGCATTTTGAAACTTACCATACCCAAGAAACATTGGAAACGTTTAAAGTGCTCAAATATGCATCTACCAATCGCCACTTTCTAATGGACAACAAGAAAGGGAACTACCGTTGAAACTGGAATATTTGACAATTCGGGCGCTAATTTTGAAATACTATTAAACAGAAATGCAACGCAAGTTCACTTTAAAATTGAAACATCGTGGGTGGGTGCAATTCTTACGAATCATCCAGAAAAAGTAAAGCGGAGAGGAGGCTGCAAAAAAAAATAAAAAAAAATCTTTACGTTATTAGCTTACCGTATAAAAGGTAATAGGTGTAAAAAGTAGTCACGCTCGATGGTATATTATTGTGATCCATTCTCCTTACCGAAGGAAAGTATGATCTAACATTTTTTGTCTCATAAAATACTAACGGCACCGACTGAGATTGAGCCCAGGCACGCTGAAATGAGAAGCAGGAATGCTTGCCGCTCAACCACCAGCGTAGCCGTTTTTCAATCATTTGAAACCATTATTTCCAGTATCAGAATTTCAAAATTCGTTTAGCTACATCGGTTTATGAATGAAAAATACTATAAGCACTTTAGACTTCTCCAGGAATGAAAAATGGCTAGCCCAAACCTTGTCTCGTCTTGAACCCAGCATGATCTGCTTAACAACAATTCATATTTCCGCTGAGCTATCGAAGGACCAAGATTATCAAGATTCCTAATTTTCAAAAGTCTCATCCAAATTTAAATTGCTTAACTTAGCTTAGCTTGATTGACAGTACACATTGTAGTTGCTAATCTTGATTGGCCGAGAAACAACAAATATGCACAGCTCACCAATTAAAATAGTCTTCTGGAATTAGAAAGCTGCGCACGTGCAATGAGAAAAGTCCTCACAGTCAATTCAGGATTAGAAGAGGAAAATCTCTGGAATCCTCTGCACCTCCGTGAGCGCCACAGGAAAGGAATAGTTGGTTAGTTGAGAAGGTAATTCATGGGAAGTCACCTTGGTGAACGACTAAATATTTATTGTGAACGCAGTTATTTTAAACCGTATTTCAAAATACATCGCAAAATCAATGTGCTTTGTTTAATAAGCTTCTACAATATGATCGAGCCCGCACTAATGTATATTTTTTTCACTTCGATGTAGACAATTTATATTTTATTGCGCGTTCTCCCGGGCAAGCTGGCGTGCCCAGTATCAACATGATCGATCGCACACTGATTTGCGACTGCGAGGCAGAATGTTTTCACTTTGTGTTCTCCTGGACTTGCTGGCGTGACCAGCACCAACACGATCGAACCAGCTTTAATAACTTTTCTGCACTTCGATGCAGATTTTTTTTCACTTCACGTTCTCCCGGACTCGTCCCATCAAAATTTAAATTAGGAGACAAATTTAAATCATAGAAAAAAAAACAAACTTCTCATAAAGGGACATCTAATATATAATATCCTCTTTATTGTGATCAGATTTCCTAAGTTTCCAAAATTCTCAAAATATTTTCTAATAACAAATATCACGAAAGTTTTTTTTTTCGTTGGCATCACATTCCCCCACGGCATTATTGCGTCATAGCAGAAAGTGTTCATTAGGCACTTCAAAGATACATAACTGCATGGCTAATATTTCTGCATTCATATATCTTGAGGCTGACACGATAAAGTGTAACATGTCGCCTTAGGAAATTATAACAGTCAAGCCATCGTTTCCCAGCCACCACCAAAACCGATCTAGCTCGAAAAGTCCAAAGTTCAATCCCGAACCATTCTCTCTTTTTTAACTGGTCCGCACGCATGTGCGATGCTAATGAGGGGAATTATCCAGACGGCATAAGTGTGAAAGAGATGTAGCTTCAGGTGACACGAAGGAAAGGTTGATGAGAGTTGATTGTTCGAAAAGGTCGTTGAATCACTTCGGGGATTTGACGCACTTCCGGCCACGAAGACCGTGATAGTCGCATTTAATCTGAGGACTTTTTGGACTTCTACTCGTTCACTTTGACTTGAACCGTGGAAGAGGCGAGAGTGCGAGTAGTTAGTACTTATATGTACTTAGTGTCACGGTGTGTTTAATTTGGTACGTTTAAATGTGAGAAGTCTTAAGATTTAAATTAAAGTTAATTCTGTTCCTTCCGTGTAGCCTAAAGTTCAACATTAGGGTCAAAGGTGACGTGCGGTCACCTTTTTGTGTGTCCGAATTGTGTGTAGAAAAGGTAAATTCATGGCGATGTTTGTGTGGAGATTTTTAATTGATTGCGTCGAAACAGCCGTTCGACGGTTTCTTGTCTAGGATCGATTCTATCGATATCCAAGCCAGCTCGGCACACCGCAATATTTTGCTAATCGCGCTCTCGATCCCACGCTTCATCGTCAACGGTCCCGGATCGGTGGAGATCTCGGAAGGAAGGTTCGATTCTCCGACAGAGCAAAGGTTTTTTTTTGTAAACTCCAACCTGTGGAAACCGTCCACGATATCGACGTCCCCGCGTCGAATGCGAGCGCCATACTTCGTTGTCGGCGTGATTCGCAGCACCAGCACGGAAGCCGTCCGTATTGGAATCCCCTTAAGCGCAGTTCATTATCATCGCCCCGGTCACCATTCGTCGGTATAGGACCACCTGCCGGCCGGGAAGCTGCAAGGACTACGGTACCGTGAGTAGAAAACAAGCATGCATGCATATCTCCACACACACACGAGCTCGATAATCACAAACGATAGCCTAGGCTAGCCATCGCTAGATCCAAAAATAGAAAACCGCACACAAGTAGGAAGCTAGGAAGAGAAAGAGGGAAGAAGGAAGTGAAGAGTAGAGAGTGAGGAAGGAACGAATATGAATAAAACCCTAGGGTAATTGAAACCGCAATAAATGTATATCTGTCTTGTTACCGTTGAATAAATGCGTTTCCGTTAAGTAAAGCTTCCATGTAACGATAATTGTAGTCCGAAGGATTTCTCATGTTTTTCGCGTCGTTCTAATTGTAGTTTTTGTTCAGTGTTGTACTCCAGGTTGGGCTGCCCGGTAAATCAGCCTCAGCACTCACGTGTCCTAGACGGTCATACGATTTGGGAAGAGAAGAAGTCCGTCCGGTGAGGATAACTCGTGAGTGGTGTTTTGTGGGTTTTGGTAGAACGACGGTTAGCCTCAGTTTTTCTTCGGGTTCCTTGAGGCAGAATCTTTCCTTATTCCCGACAGATGGTCCCTTATAGCTCAGACACATAAAAAAAAACCGGCCCTGAGGTTGGGTTTCGCCGGGCATCTTAAAAGCGACGGACGGTCCTCTTTGAGGTGGCGCTTAAGCCGTCCGTTTTTCGAGCTGGGTCACGAATCGGTGAGCGGAACTGTTAGCACAAATTACGCGCTATAAAAGTAATAAAATAACCCAAGGAAGTTATGAAAACTTCCTAATCCAAATCGGGATCGAACCACGCCACCTTCATCATGGTCTTGCAGCAAAAGACTAAAACTCTCAACTATTCCATGTTTCCCTTGTCATAAAAGTTAAAAAGCTAAAAATAATTTTAGTTCATGTTTTTAAAAACACCTTAATTTTTTTGTTCCTCCTTCCTGCAGTCCTTTGAAATAGATCCAAATTTAAAATGCTATATAATGTATATATAAACCCTTGATGTTCCGTCAAAACACGGAATTTTTGAAAATTTGTTGAGTTGAATGATACCGTTTCATAGATTCCATTTGAGCTTTTGGTTCTATTATAAAAAAAAACTAAGTACTAGGGGGTACCTAAAGCTATGAAAAGGTCTGAAGGGGTACCAAACATGAAAAAGGTTGAGAACCGCTGCCATAAATGGTATATCATATGCATTTACATTGTGTGACTTATCCAGTATATGTTATGCTTCGCATTTCATTGCGTATTACAAAATGCATCTTATGTATGTATTATTGATTGTATCCTCCTTCTCCAAAAACCATTCTCCTTTCCAACTTCACTTCCTCTTCCTTTCCCCTTTTCATTTCCTTTTCCGTCAGGTAAATGATGAGAAAGGCCAGTGTAGGCGATGGCACAAATCTCCCAAATTGAGGGAACGTGCCGTGAGGAACGTGAGCCGACGTTCTGATACCTGATACCTAGGTTGATGGAAAACGATACAAAGTGCGTTTTGTTTTGGGCGTCAACAGAATCGAAGTAAAAGTTTACTATCTTTCTGAGATTGTTTCTAAATCAAGGACCCTTGGTAAAAACAATATTTTTTTAATAATTCCGAAATTCATTGTCCCGAATTGGCCCGATCCAATTTTCAATAGCAAAAAAATTAGACCGCATTCCCATTCGAATGCAACTTGTTGCGAGAAAATCGAATAACGCTAAGTTCCAAAAAGTGTGTCTAAAAAAATTGTACACATACACACGGGCTGCGAATTGGTGAGTTGACATCTGGGAAGGAGCTCTGGTCCTCACAAGTTCCATCGACGGTAGTGCAGCCTGGGCACTGACATCAGCTAGAGTGAGGGAGTTAAGCGACCCGTGCCGAGGGGATGCATGGCCAGGGGGTGAAAAAATGAGCAAGGTCTTTCTGTGGGGTACCTGGGCACCCTCCACAGTAATTGTCTCTTACCGCGTCATGCTAGACTCTGGCGTGGTGGACCTCTTTTCCCAAGCAACTCGTGGGATCAAAATGGAAAACCAAGTCAACTTTTCAATTAGTGGTAGTAGTGTAGGCGACAACCCCTTCGCAAGAGGTGGGTTGTTCAGCTCTCCGCCTAGGAGGCCAGAGGCAATAGTCGGCAGCTCGGTGCGCAGCACCACCGTGGGCCACTTAACCTTCTCCCCGGCAACGCCGGTAGAGGTTATGGACGGCCCATGGCTTGTGAGGGTGATGAACCGGAAACGCGATGGGCTCTCGGCCTTCGAGGTGGCGACGGAACAGCTGGACGCTATCATCGACTTTGCGTCATCGAAGCATAATATCAGTAACCCAAATAGCACACGCAACATCTTCCTAAAAGCACCTTGTTTATATTCAGTTTCATTAAAGGCATTAGAAAAACATCAAAGCACGAAAAAGTTGCATCAAGATGTCAAAAACGTTCGAATTGTGATCAATGTTGCATTAACATTGCAATGCAGTATGTGTTTGACATTTGGAAACAAACAACAAAAGAATACTGCACTTCATGTTGCAAACACGGAACAAAATCATTAAGTTGCATATTTTAAACCATGTAACTTCAAAGCGTCTTTCAAAATTCAATTGTTTGTTCAAATTGAGTTGCAGATAAGTTGTGTGTGTCTTCATGTTTAATTTAGCATCGTTCAACGTTTTGACAACTTACAATTTTTTTCCTGTGATGGTGCAATCAAGTAACAGGAAACCCGAGTACAAAACTTCATAATCGTATGGTTTTTATGGTGAGTCAACATGCAGTCCCTTCGAAGTGTTGAATGGTGCTGTGGTAGAGTGAAGGACTATCAATTACAAGATCCATAAATCGAATCCCGTTTTATATTTTTATTTTATTTTTTTCCGCTGTAGTATTTCGCAACATTATTGCAATTTTACTGCAATCGAAGAATGTTTCCGTAGGCTCCACCTCTTGCGCTTTTTAGATTGCAAGAGAGTTATATTTGATGGCAAATACGCAAATATTGTTTCTTTCCGAATTGTTGCAACACAGTGAAATGTTCAGTAGTGAAACAAGTTGTGCTGCTTGGGAAGGATATCAAGGGGAGCTTGCTGAAACTTCAAAAGTCGATGTTGGAGGCCAAGCTGGAGAGGGCGGTCGGGACAGCCAAGTGTAAACCCGTGAAATCCGTGCAGTCGAGGTCTACCTAAACTGAGTCGAATCGACCGAAGGCGTGCCAGCGAAGACGGTGGTGCCAAAGTCTACCCAGACTGAGGCTCAAGTATTCGCGGGCACACAAAAACAAGGGAGACAGTCTCCAGGGGATGGGCTCCCTGGGGGCCGCTCCAAAACGCGGAGGGTTACTACCTCGGACAAGGGTAGTGGGGCTGGGAAGCTGATCCCCTGCCAAGTACCTCCAAAACCGGGGGAGGAAGGACCTGGAAAGGTCCGTCCACCCAGGAAAGACGGTAGTAAGGGGTTACGGCAGGCTGAGAGCTCTAAGCCGCACCAGACCAGGGAAATAAAGGGGGTCAAGAACAAGAAGAAACCGACGTCAATGGCCGAAAAGAAGTCCCAGGCGAACGAGGGTGCCAATCACTCCAGGGGCGATGCCCTAGTCATCCAGACGGACGAGGCTAAGTACTCGGACGTCTTAAAGGCGATGAAGAGTGACGTCAAGCTCGGTGAACTTGGCGCCAACGTACGTCGAATAAGACGTACCCGGATTGTCGAGATGATCCTCGAGCTGAAGCGGGGCGTCTCGCAAAAGGGCGCCGCCTACAAGAAGTTGGCGGAGGAAGTCCTAGGCGAGACGGTCAAGGTGAGGGCACTCACGACGGAGGTGAATCTAAAGGTTAAAGACTTGGATGAGATCATCGAAGTCGAAGAACTCGCCACGGCACTGCGGCGACAGTGTGAAGTGAAGACGCCCACCGCAGCCGTTCGACTACGGAAAGATCCAGCAGGGACGCAGGTAGCATTGGTTCGGCTATCTACAGCGGACGCCTCCAAGGTAGTCAAGTTATAAGAGAGCGTTAAGGTGGGATGGTCGGTGTGCCCTGTGGGCATATACGAACAACCCAAGGTTTGCTTCAAATGCCTGGAACCGGGGCACAAGCAATGGGACTGAAAAGGCCCTGATAGAAGCAAGCTCTGTCGACGCTGCGGATTGGTGGGACAAAAGGCACAATGCTGCACGAAACCTCCCAACTGTTTGATTTGTTCCAGCAAAGCTGCGAACAGCAAGCACCCCATGGGGGGTTCGAAGTGCCCGGCGTTTAAGCGTGCTGCAAAATCACAGTGCAGGTAACGCAGCTAAACCTGAACCACTGTGATGCAGCCCAGCAACTGCTGTGTCAGACAGTTGCTGAATGGGGGACGGATAGCGCCATCATAGCAGATCCTTTCCGGGTACCCTCCAGGAACGGTAATTGGGTCACCGATGGGTTTAAAATGGCGGCGATGGGGACAACGGGGAAATACCCAGTCATTGCCAAAATCAACGGAGTCTTCTTCTGCAGCTGCTATGCGCCTCCTCGACAATACTCTCGGTCTGAGCAGCGAACAGCTGGTAACCGTACTCTCGCGTGCATGCGATGCCACCATGCCTAGGAAAGTCCACCCTAGGAATGGGAGGCCACCGGCTTACTGGTGGACTCAAGCAATTGCGAACCTGCGCCGAACCTGTTCAGATCTGTCATGCAGAGATGCCCGGACGAGGTAGTCTTCTGTGAAGCATGGAAAAGGCAGAGCTTGGTCCTATTGCCAAAGGCGGGAAAACCACCGGGGCATCCGTCGGCATATAGACCAATATGCCTGCTTGATACGGCGGGGAAGGTGCTCGAGAAGATAATCCTCAACAGATTGTTAATACGCTTCCGAAAGGGTAAGTCGACCGTAGACGCTATCTTGTCGGTTACCAAATCCGCGGAGATAGCTATCCAGCGTAAGAGGAGGGGAGTTCGCTATTGTGCAGTAGTGACTCTCGAAGTGAGGAATGCATTCAATAGTGCCAGTTGGGCAGCTATTGCAGATGCGCTTCTGCGTCTTGGAATTCCCGAGTACCTGTACAAGATTCTCGGAAGCTACTTCCAGAATCGAGTACTGGTATACGCAGGTCTACGCCGATTCGATCGAAGAGGTGAAGTTTACTGCAACCCACTCGATCGCAATTGTGGAGGAGTGGGTGAGTTCCAGGAAGTTAGAACTGGCTCACCACAAGACTGAGGTGGTTGTTGTTAACAACCGAAAGTCGGAGCAACAAGCGGTGATAAGGGCAGGCAACTGCACGGTCACCTCTGAACGCTCTATCAAACTCTTGGGGGTAATGATCGACGATAAGCTCACCTTTGGTAGCCACGTCAATTACGCCTGCAAGCGTGCCTCCACTGCTATAGTGGCATTGTCCCGGATGATGTCCAATAGCTCTGCGGTTTATGCCAGCAAGCGCAAGCTTCTTGCTAGTGTCGCTCTGTCCATACTGAGGTATGGGGGGCCAGCTTCGCCCGAGTGTCCGGTGTGCGCAGGTTTAGAGGAAACGGCGGAACACGTGTTGTTCGTGTGCCCGCGTTTTCGCGCAATGCGTGACCACATGCTTGCCACATGTGGTCTGGACACTACCCCGGACAACCTAGTTCGGAGGATGTGTAAAGATGAAGTTGGCTGGAACGCCGTCTCGGAGCTACTACAGAAGGTGGCGCGTGGACTCAAGGATGGCTAGTTCAGGCGCAAATAAGAGGTGGTCCAAGGGTTCGGAGTCGTCTTCATGGATCATACCGGTGCCCTGTGGTCGAACTCGATCCTTTTATCAAACAAGTGGCCGCGCGAAGAACAACATGGTATCGTCGCTTTCGCGGCGTCGGTCAACCTCAACGGAAAGGGGTCCTCGTCAAGGCTGGGGCAGGCGTAGGCAAGTCCCTGTGTGTTGGCGAATAGGCTTTATCGCAGAGAGGTCAGTTTGGGGTGCACGCGGCATCATCATTCTTGATACCAGTCGTGCAGAGGGAAGCAGGCGCGAATTCGACCCTTCCCACCTTCCGTGGGCATGGTAAGGCCACCTGGAAAGCTGGCAATGCGCTGGCACGATACCATGGTGTTCTTCTAAAAAAGCGAGTCACGATGTTCGATGCTGCAAGGACACGCAGCTAACCTCAAGGGTGCGCTGTGCACTGGCCCCCTTTGAAGCATTACTATCTGGTTGTACCAGATGGGCTTGGCGGCAATGGAAACGGTTTAGCGGGTCGAGGATGCAGTCCTGCTTCCCTCGTTTGCTGTTGGAGGTGGCCCTTAACCCCGCACTTCCTGGACAACCCAGGATGTCTGTTGAGCAGATTCCCCCTCCATTGCTAAGGAAGAAAAAAACATATCGGGCTGTTGCACGTGGCCCTTACGTGAACGGTTTGACTTCTCATAGAACTTTCGTACGTTATTAGCGCGGTACAGTTGCTCCGTCTCTTCACGTTTCGATCTTCCTGCTTGCGCATTTTCCTCCGAAAAATCGGCGGATCGAATATCTCTCCAGCCATCTTCAAAAGATGGTGCGCCTAGTTGCTCTTCCGTTGGAAGTGCCACTTCCAGCTGCTGCGCGAAGTCTTTGGCTAGTCTACCGTCTTGAAGCCATCCAATGTTAAGCCGTGACGTCCGACTTCTACTCGTGTTCAGGGTGACCACTCTAGTCGACAAAATAAATTCCCGGGTTTTTCCCGGTTTTCCCGGTAGGCTTTTCAAAATTTTCCCGGAAATTTTTAAAAGTTCCTGAGAGGGTTTTGATTATGTAAAACAATGTATAAAATGTACAACATTATGTTTAAGTATCAATTCAGTTATTTAATAATAAGCATTGAATTCTAACATTCTAACAGGCTCTTGACTTGCTGTAAAAGACATCAAGTTCCAACTGCTGTTTTGTCCGAAAAACTTTTGAGATATTGATTGCACTCTAGAAACTATGTGGCAAGAAAATAATGAAAAGGGCACACAACGGTTTCGTGCAATACTGCCACAACTCAAAATACTTAAACCGTCTTAGACGGTTTAACCTTCCTAGTGCATTGGGGTCTATTTTGGCCCAGAGATGATTTAAAAACGTTGTAGCTTTGTAATCAAATGAGATAGGGCGTTGAAATTTTCTGACTTTTCCTAACTTTTGGAAATGAAAATTTTGGGGTGGTAACCAGCTATCAGCGACCTCTAGGAACGCCACAACAAAAAAAGTGACACATTGTGCATTAGCGGGTCAAAAATGAACCAAATTGGATTCGCTCCCAAAAGTTCATTTTCGAACCGATTCTCAATCTTTTGGAACCAAATTGCAGGTATGGAATCCACGGATGTCGTTACGGACAGATTTTTGCACTTTGGCCATTCTGGTTCCCAGGAATTGATGTTGAAGGAACATAGATTCTTAGATCAATTTTTGGCGTGATTTCTTGCCTCTCGAAGGGTGATTTTGGAAATGCTCATTAATTTGCGTAGCAATAATATTATTAGAATATAGCCATTGTCCATTTCCATGGATCAACACAATTCCTGGTTATTTCACGGTCCGGTGTCCCTCCGGAAGATCCGGAACATCCGTAGAAGTGGTCAATTCATTGAACTCATCCTAGAAGAGCGCGGTTTTTTCCAAAGCTTTTAATTATCGAACGCTGAGTAACAAATGATTGTGGTGACCCAATTTGGTGGACCTGGGTGGCAACCGGAAGTCCTCCAGTAGATCCGGAACGTCCGTAAAAATGGCCAATTCATGAAACTTATCATAAAAGGGTGCGGTTTTTTCCAAAGCTTTTCCTCATAGTACTCTGAGTAACAAATGATTGTGAGGACCTATTTTGGTGGACCTGGGTGGCCACCGGAGGTGCTCCAGAAGATCCGGAACGTTCGTAAAAATGGCCAATTCATGAAACTTATCATAAAAGGGTGCGGTTTTTTCCAAAGCTTTTCCTTATAGTACTTTGAGTAACAAATGATTGTGGGGACCTATTTTAGTGGACCCGGGCGGCCACCGAAGGTGCTCCAGAAGATCCGGAACGTCCGTAAAAATTGTCAATTCATGGAACTCATCCTAGGAGTGCGCTTTTTTCCAAACTTTTCATTAACGTACTTTGAGTAACAAATGATTGTGGTGACCCAATTTGGTGGACCTGGGTGGCCAAGCAAAGTCCTCCAGTAGATCCGGAACGTCCGTAAAAATGGCCAATTCATGAAACTTATCATAAAAGGGTGCGGTTTTTTCCAAAGCTTTTCCTTATAGTACTTTGATTAACAAATGATTGTGGTGACTCAATTTGGTGGACCTGGGTGGCCACCGAAAGTCCTCCAGTAGATCCGGAACGTCCGTAAAAATGGCCAACTCATGAAACTTATTATAAAAAAGTGCGGTTTTTTCCAAAGCTTTTCCTCATAGTACTTTGAGTAACAAATTATTGTGGTGACCCATTTTGGTGGACCTGGGTGGCCACCGGAGGTCCTCCAGTAGATCCGGAACGTCCGTAAAAATGGCCAATTCATGAAACTTATCATAAAAGGGTGCGGTTTTTTCCAAAGCTTTTCCTTATAGTACTTTGAGTAACAAATGATTGTGGGGACCTATTTTGGTGGACCTGGGTGGCCACCGGAGGTGCTCCAGAAGATCCGGAACGTCCGTAAAAAATGTCAATTCATGGAACTCATCCTAGAAGTGCGCTTTTTTTCCAAAGCTTTTCATTATCGTACTTTGAGTAACAAATGATTGTGGTGACCCAATTTGGTGAACCTGGGTGGCTACCGGAGGTCCTCCAATAGATCCGGAACGTCCGTAAAAATGGCAGATTCATGAAACTCATCATAAAAGGGTGCGGTTTTTTCCAAAGCTTTTCCTCATAGTACTTTGAGTAAGAAATGATTGTGGTGACCCATTTTGGTGGACCTGGGTGGCCACCGGAGGTTCTCCAGTAGATCCGGAACGTCCGTAAAAATGGCCAATTCATGAAACTCATCATAAAAGGGTGCGGTTTTTTCCAAAGCTTTTCCTCATAGTACTTTGAGTAACAAATGATTGTGGGGATCTATTTTGGTGGACCTAGGGCCCTCCTTAGCCATGCGGTAAGACGCGCGGCTACAAAGCAAGACCATGCTGAGGGTGGCTGGGTTCGATTCCCGGTGCCGGTCTAGGCAATTTTCGGATTGGAAATTGTCTCGACTTCCCTGGGCATAAAAGTATCATTGTGTTAGCCTCATGATATACGAATGCAAAAATGGTAACCTGGCTTACAAACCTCGCAGTTAATAACTGTGGAAGTGCAGAATGAACACTAAGCTGCGAGGCGGCTCTGTCCTAGTGTGGGGATGTAATGCCAATAAGAAGAAGAAGAAGAAGGGTGGCCACCGGAGGTGCTCCAGAAGATCCGGAACGTCCGTAAAAATTGTCAATTCATGGAATTCGGCTTTGGGACAGTTCGTCGAATAAAGTTTAGTTCGACATTTTGTCGAAAGGACATTTGGTCGAAGGAACATTTAGTCGAATGGACATTTGAACGAATGGACATTTAGTCGAATGGATATTTGGTCGAATGGACATTTAGTCGAAAGGAGATTTAAACATTTCTGGTTAAATAATCTATAAGATACATGAATAAACTGGTTGGAGGAATTCAGTGGACATGAGGAATTTCAATCAGCAGCTGAAGAAACGAATAAGGAAGCCAATGAGGATTTTTCATCTGAGCTAACAGAAACTTCTGGAGACCTGGTGGATTATTGAAAAATTGAAAACCTTCAGAAGTAGCAAAATATATACTGCCGCTAACCACAAGTCGAGCACATCTGTATATGGGGCTCCATGTACAGATGTGCTCGACTTGCGGTTAGCGGCAGTATACCCTCTATTCTATTTTCGGCACATGGTCTAAAACCAATGATATCAATGTTATTTTGCTAATACTTCATCGCAGTCGGCTTTGGAACATTTCGTTGATTGACATTTGGTCGAATGGAAATGTTTTTTTATTCTTTTCATTGATACTCTTTCTTCCACTCAATATGTATACAATAATTAGTTCAGTATAAAATGGTCTTTGAACCATAATTCGTTAGTTATTGGCCGAAAACTTAATTTCGACCAAATGATCATATGACCTAATCTGCCATCACACGCATATTCGTCCAATATTTGCTGGAATTTCCGATGTACATGGGACAGTTATGCGTGTAACGGTAGTAATGTCTATTTGGCGTCATGTGTAATGACGAAACATCATTCGACTACGTTTCTTTTGACCAGGTGGTATAGATTCAATGTAGTCGGTTAGAGGGGTTCGCGGAAGTCAATATCCAGTCAAGAATAATATCGCAATATTCACCGTTTTCGTATTATTCATTCTTTTCATCAGCCCATCATTCTTTGGACAATATTGGAACAATAATTATATGACTTTTAGGAATACCGCAATAAATCATTTATTTTTTAATTGTTATTGGCTAAGTTCTTTTTTTCAAATATCCATTCGGCGGAACGTCATTAGACTGAATGTACCAAGATTATCAATTCGAAAATCCACTTTCGACCAAACGTCATATAACCAAATGTACGAAGATTCTTTCAGAAAACTGATTTAGACTAAATGTCAATTCGACGTAGTGTCCTTTCGACCAAACGTCATTCGATCAAATGTCCTACGTCTCTAGTGGATTAAAAAATCATTTTCGACTAAATGTCCCTTCGATCAAACGTCCATTCGACGTAATGTCCTTTCGACCAAATGTCATTCGATGAAATGTCTTTCGACGAAATGATCCAGTAGATCCGGAACGTCCGTAAAAATGGTCAATTCATAAAACTTATCATAAAAGGGTGCGGTTTTTTCCAAAGCTTTTCATTATCGAACACTGAGTAACAAATGATTATGGTGACCCAGTGTGATGGACCTGAGTGGCCACCGGAGTTCCTCCAGAAGATCTGGAACATCCGTAGAAGTGGTCAATTCATAAAACTCACCATGGAATAGCTGAATCACCGAACGCTGAGTAATAAATGATTATGATGACCCTTTTTGAAGGACCTGGGTGGCTACCGAGGTCTTCCGGAAGATTTGGAACGTCCGTTAAAGTGGTCAATTCGTGGTGAATGGTGAATATCGATCATGGAAGCAAATTATGCCATACTTGAAAATATTTTCTGGGTTAATGTGATTGTCCTTTCAAAAAAAATACTGTCATCTTAATTTTTATGAATTGACTATAATTACAGATTTTTTGATCTTGCGAAGTTTTATTCGTGACTACACACGTTCCTGACAATGGGTTACAACGATCATCCATTACTCAGGATACGAAAAAAGGAAAACTATGACAAGTTTCATGAATTGACCGATTTTACGGATGATCTGAATGTACCTGAAGACATACAGTGGGCAATCCATGCGAATTGGTTACGATCATTTGTTTCTAAAATTAGGAAAATAAAAAGGTTTAGAAGAATAGTGTGCTTCTTCTTCTTCTTCTATGGAAAACACGCCATTTCTAAGGTGGGTTTTATGAATTGATGATCTCTTTTACGTGTGATACGGACATTCCGAAGGGCCTTTAGTTGCTACTCACATCCGTGAGAAAAGGTCACGGCAATAATTTCATGTTCAGAGTACGACAAGGAAATTAAAAAAAAATAGCCTATTCTAGTATGTATTACATAAATTAACCACTTTAACCGATGTTCCGTATCTTCCGTAAGACCTCCGGTAGTCACTTTGGTAAATAAGAACGGGTCACGACATTCCTTCGTATCTTGCTCAGAGTTCGATAATAGAAAGATTTTTTTTAAAAGTTCGATAATGAAATGCTTTAGAAAAAACCGTGCTCTTTTATGATAAGTTTCTTGAATTGACCATTTTTACGGGCGTTCTGGATCTTCTGGAGCACTTCCGGTGGCCACCCAGATCCACCAAAATAGGTCACCACAATCATTTGCTACTCAAAGTACTATGAGGAAAAGCTTTGGAAAAAACCGCGCTCTTCTATGATGTATTTCATGAATTGACCACTTTTACGGACGTTCCGGATCTTCTGAAGGTCCTTCGGCCATACAGGTCCATTCAAATGGGTTACCACAATCATTTGTTACTTGTAGTTTGATAATGAAAAGCTTTGGGAAAAACCGCGCTAATAAGTTTCATTAATTGACCATTTTTACGGATGTTCCGGATCTTCCGGAAAACTCCGGTGGCCTCCCAGTTCCACCAAAATGAGTAACCACAATCATTTGTTACTCAAATTACGATAATCAAAAGTTTTGTGAAAACTGCATTCATCTAGGATGAGTTCCATGAATTGACCACTTCACCGAATGTTCCGGATCCTCTGGAGGACCTCCGGTGGCCACGCAGGTCCATCAAAATGGGTCACCACAATCATTTGTTACTCAGCGTTCGATAATTAAAAGCTTTGGAAAAAAACCGCGCTCTTCTAGGATGAGTTAAATGAATTGACCACTTCTACGGATGTTCCGGATCTTCCGGAGGGACACCGGACCGTGAAATAACCAGGAATTGTGTTGATCCATGGAAATGGACAATGGCTACATTCTAATAATATTATTGCTACGCAAATTAATGAGCATTTCCAAAATCACCCTTCGAGAGGCAAGAAATCACGCCAAAAATTGACCTAAGAATCTATGTTCCTTCAACATCGATTCCTGGGAACCATAATGGCCAAAGTGCAAAAATCTGTCCGTAACGACATCCGTGGAATCCATACCTTCAATTTGATTCCAAAAGATTTAGAATCGGTTCGAAAATGAACTTTTGGGAGCGAATTCAATTTGGGGTCATTTTTGACCCGCTAATGCACAATGTGTAACTTTTTTTTAATGCACTAGGAAGGTTAATACATTCCACTAAAAGAGCTTAATATATTTTTCTCAAAATACTTATTTTTTGACATTTTGATTGCAAAGCACAGAAAATAGTATAAAGTTTCACCTGTCAAAGACCCAGGTCGCTATTCACAATTCATCAAAAGTTGCTTATTTTGAAATTTGACGATTTTTCACAAAAAATGTATACCTCAAATTGATTGCCTTTTTCAAGTTTTTCTTATTGGAACACATAAAAGTAATCCTAATGTATTTACACATGCAAAAATATTCATGGAATTAAAATACTTTTAATTATAAAACTTTTAATAGCGATTGAAGACCTAGCATTACCGCAAGTCATTACCAAATTCCAAAGAAGCTAAATGTTGGTGAAAACTTATAAGAAAGTACATAATTAAAGAAATTCTAATGAAATTATACTACTAAACATTTAATCAAATCAATATTTACTTAATCAAAGCATTTCTCGAGACTGATTTGCGATTCGATTCTGTAAAATGCAAACGTTTCCCCTGAAACTAATTCCCATTTCTGATAGAGAAAAGCTTATTCTGTAAGATACATATCGATTTCTCAGAAAATGCTCGCTTTGGACTGAAAATACTCCAGCACTCCTGCGGCTCTGGCGTGCTTCTATTTGACAGATTGGTATGACCTTTTTAATATTCAAATATCTCTCTATTAGTTGCACTGAATGAATTAAGAATATATAATCGTTAAGATGGTGCAAAAACAAAGAGAAGAACTTTTTGCACGAAATGTAGGACAACATTGTTTGCCTTCCAAGGTTTGTTTACAAAATAAGTTACGCCCAAATCGCAAATCTGTCCTGGTTTGTAGATGCTTTTTTCGAGTAATTCTCATAATTCATTTCAAATATACAGACTCGAATTCAAGAATTCAAGTGTTTTAAAGTTATAATCAGATCAGCTATATCATAAAATTAACATATAGGTACTTTTGGATTAAAAATTTTAAAAATTTGAAAAAAATGCCTGCGACTTCATCAAATTCCCGGGGTTTTCCCGGTTTTTCCCGGTGATTTCAAATTCCCGGGTTTTTCCCGGTTTTCCCGGATTCCCGGGTGAGTGGCCACCCTGGTGTTGTACACTGTCAAGAGTTTTGAGCGCATACATATTGCAACGAGGTGGTCGGATTCAATATTCGCACTGTGGTAAGTGCGGACGTTCGTGATGTCGGAGAAGAATTTACCGTCGATTAGAACGTGATCACTTTGGTTTTCCGTTTCTTGGTTAGGTGATCTCCATGTGGCCTTGTGAATATTTTTGCGGAAGAGAAGGTGCTTCGGACTACCATTCTGCGGGAGGCTGCGAAGTTTATGCATCGTTGACCATTATCACTCCATACGGTGTGCAGACTATCCGGTCCAATGACCGGTCTATACATTTCCTCCCTTCCTACCAGTGCGTTCATGTCGCCGATGACAATTTTGACGTCCCGCAGTGGGCATCCATCGTATGTCTGCTCCAGCTGTGCGAAGAACGCTTCTTTCTCGTCGTCGGGTCTCCCTTCGTGTGGGGAGTGCACGTTGATAATGCTACAGTTGAAGAAACGGCCTTTTATTCTCAGCTTGCACATTCTTGCGTTGATTGGCTGCCACCCAATCACACGTTTTCGCATCATGGCCAGCACTATGAAGCCGGTTCCCAGCTCGTTGGTGGTGCCACAGCTTTAGTAGAAGTTAGCCGCTTGATGCTCGCTTTTCCACACTTTCTCATCCTGTCGCAACCTGCGAAACCTAGCGACTTGCAGTTCCATGTTCCAAGCTTCCAATCGTGATCCTTTATTCGTCGCCTAGGTTTTTGCCGATAATATAGAGTCATGTTATCTCTTATATTGTTCGTAATTATTGGTTTTCCAGGCGGCTTATTGGGCCTGCGCAAATCTCCTGTCTCGTCGAAGGGCTGTCGTGTCAGGTCTGTTTTGTGTCCTACCTGACACCAGAATTTGGGCTGAGAATCGTAGTAGCCGAGACTTATGGACAGGCGTGTTTTTTGACAGCCGATTTTTTTCGCTGCAGAAAGACATTTTTACAGCTAGCAAACACCTTCAAGTTCTCCGATACGGCTATTGATGAATGTGGATGAAAGCAGTAAAGTGGCCACTGATGGATCGACAACAACGATCGAAGCTACTGCTTCCAAAGTTTCGCCACCGGGCACTCCGTTTGATCCTATCAGATGAGGACACGTGTTGGAGATGGAGATACCCTCGAAGCACAAAACAGATAGACATCATAGAACAAACTGAAAATTTCAAAGCAGGCTCTTTGTGTATCAACCTGGTATCAACAATCGACGAATGGCACTCCCGTATATCCAAGGCGAAAGAAAGAGAAAGCAAAGCATGCGATGCTGCTCTGTCTCATGCGTGTTGTTTAGTAAAGCTTGACTTCCACCGCTAGGTTCGCTAGCGTTCCAAAATCATGGAAGGACCACATTCCACGGCAAAGATGCCTATATGTTATGTGCTCGAAGGCTCTTAGAGCGTTTTTCTTGGCGCAGCAAGAAGTTGCTTCCCCCCCCCCTTGGCCTTGGAATTGGTCGAGATTTTGGAACTGTCCTCGAAAAAATCAACCCAAAACAAACAAAAAAAAACAAACGTTTGAGGGAAGATCCGATGAAGTTACAGTATTTCAGAAGGACTTGGTGATGGCATACATGCACGGAATGGGTACTGTGTTTCCGGAAGTAAGGTCAGAATACTTTGGACTCCGCAAGACGGCTCCAATCGAATAGAGTACGCCGCCGTACCAAACTGACTATCTACAAAACGCTCATTATACCAGTAGTTCTCTATGGCCACGAGACCTGGACGATGCTCGTGGAGGGCCAACGAAACTTGGAGTTTCCGAAAGGAAAGTGCTACGTGGATCGATCAAGGGGAGAAGGATTTGCGGACCCTCCGCAAACTGCGTGGTTGGCAACGTGGACAGCCATGAACCGAATTGAATGGAGAAGACTTTTATGCACTGCACAGGCCACTCCGGCCTTAGTCTGAAAATTAATGAAAAAAATTAAAATAAATAATCAATACGTCCCCAACAGCAACACCGCTTGGAAACGTCTGTGTAATTAGATTAATACTAGACCAACATTTGAAAAGGGCGTAACAGCCAAAATTTATCCCTTCTGATTATTTGTCCACATATATAGCTATATATGTAGACGAAGAATCAGAAAGAATAATTTTTGTCTGTTACGCCCTTTTGGTCAAATGTTGGTCTAGAATAGCTAGGGACAGCTGCCATTGTAACCACAATGAAAAAAAAAAACAATCCGCTTGACTCCTGCATTTGATCATTCAACTCTGATTTGAATATTTCCAAAAATGCCATAACACTCTTCTGCCTCACCAGCCAGATGCCAGTAACAGCTCAACTCCTTCTGGGTTCGGGGTCGGGGGGTCATATTATCGGCTTCAAGAGGCGAACTTGACAATATGACCCGATTTACTCCCACACTATTTCACGCGATCCCATGTAACGGGTCACAGTCGATACCTTATTGCAGAACAAGAGACTGCTGATCCCCACAAAGCTATAAGCTATGCAAGCATAGGTTAATGTACCCAAACGTCTATAACTAAATTATATTGTGATTGGCGCAGATCGCGTGCCTAAGATGGTAGAGCGAAACTATTCCATTCTGAAGCGATTACTCCAAGATGGATTATAGACCTAATCGATATTAAAACACTATTGTTGCTTTCGAGAAGATTACCCACAAGATAATTTAATACTAATAGATGATTTTCTTTCTATTCTTTTTCAGCGCTCATCCTAACGACGGCAATTATCAGCAACGATGGCCAGTTTCTGTCCGGACCACGCTACAGTCTGGACAATATGCCCAAAACCAGCTTCACATGTCGCGACAAAATCCTCGGCGGTTATTACGCCGACTCGGAAACCCAGTGCCAGATGTTCCACGTGTGCGTCAAAGTGTCCGGAGTTGGTGTAAGTTGCTGGCGGCTGGCACATTCGGATGTATTATGTGACGATCACAACAGCATGAATCAATTCATCGCAATTAACACTAATCCACTCTGATCTGCTAAAAGCTTGACCTAGGTCTACTTGCAACGGATCCGCGCACCGCACACGCGATTAAACAGAAGCAAAGTAGGGAAGGTCTGGGATCTGCATTGGGGTCTGAAGGCCAATCGAGGCCGGTCGGGTGAATGCGCGAGCGGAGCGAACCCGCGACGACGACGACGACGACCGAGACGAGATGCACGATTTTCCCAAGAGACTTTGTTGACCTTTTATTTTATGCGGTTCGAAGGGCGGTGGATGGATTTGCCGCAGAACAGCAAACGGTGGGGTGCGGGAGTGCACTGTGTAGTCATTCGATTTGCGAACCACAGCACAGTGAGCAATCCGATTTTATTGCTACTAAATCTAGCGAAACCCTAAAAATCTATGTGCAGGATTTTTTAATGTGACAACCTACAAATTATTTTTAGAGAAAGTGTATACAGGTTTTGACCATGATATCCACAACTACATATTGTTTTATAATAATTGTTTTCTGCTGTTTCTTATCATAGCATCGAAACTTTCGCAAGGATTCTCTAAGCTCAATTTGTTGTCATATTCTGTGGATGGAAAAATACACGTTCTGGATCTTCCAGAGAATTATCTGTTGGCAAAAATGGACCATGTGTGTGCCGAAACACACAATCCACACAGATAAAGAAAATCATTAAAATCTTCTTCTATATAATAAAAATGAGTTGAGTTTTCCTTCCTGACGATTTAACTCGCGAAAGGGTTGACCGATTTACAATATTTTTCCCTAATCGATTCGTTTTGGAATCCGCAAGGTTTGTATATACAAAAAGTTGGTGAATTCAACGGGGAAATGTAAAAAAAATCATTAGAATACAATTTTGGGTCAGCTGTTGAGGAAAACAAAACAAACGCACGGACATTGATTTAGAGTGCGGTGCTGCAAAAAGTTCATTGTGACATTTGCAACACCCGGGCAAAGCTGGGTATATTCCGCTAGTTTACGCTAAAAAATCATTCACATGACATGACATGATCCCCCCTGTTTTATCGAGATCCGAAGTAGTTTTGTTCTAGCATATTTTTAGTATAGATCCTTTAGACAAATGATCGTTATGTGGTGAGTTATTTTTTTGATTGATAACTGTATTTATTCTACAGGACAGTTTGTATGTTTTGTTCCTCCAAAAGATTTTTTTAGTGGCCACGCAAAATTAGAACAACTTCTCCTAATAATAACCAAATGCTATCATTTTTTTTACAACACAAAGCCATAAACATACTAAATAAACTATACTGAAAAAAATGTCAACATTCTATTACAATTTTAGGTTATTTAAATTTCAAATTATTGCCTCAATATGGGGACACTTGATCCCTCATCAATATTCACAAAAATTCGACGAGTAAATTCAAGAAAATATAAAATTGTTCTCAGGCAGCTAATTCAAAAATCAGAAAACAATGAATTAAATATATTTTTCTTAATGTTAAATAAATTTTACTTAATTTCTAGAAAAAATTACTTAATTTTGGGTTCCCACACTAAACCGTAGATTTGAGTGAAAAGATAATGATAATTGCTAAGAATGTTCCGAATCTTTCCGGGAACCACCTGGTGGTCACCAAAAACCATGTATTTGTAACATCAATTCCATACTCAGGGAAGTACAGAAAAGGATTTACGTATTGAACATATTTAGGGATGTTCCGGATCTTTCAGTGGAACACTTGGCGGCCACAATGGTTCATGTTTGGGTCACAACATCAATTTCATACTCAAAGTTGGACAACAAATGGTTTTAAAAACATTCGCGTAAATCCCTTATTTGAAGGTGCCAAATTTTCTAGAGAAACTCTTTAGAATATTCAAGGTAGTTTCTTCCGAATTTTCTCGAGAAGTTCTTCGAAATTTTCTCGGGAAATTCTCCAGAAACATGGAAATCATCGGAAATCCCAAGGAGTTTTTTTTATCAAATTCCTGGAAAAGTTCTACGAAAGTTTGTCGAACTACTCTGGATTTTCTACGACGTTTGTTGTAGTAGTATATAAATTGAATTTTTATCAGTAACAAGAAATGAGTAAAGATCCCCGTGTAAACGATCGTTCACGGTCGAGTGCACGATCTTTCTCCTTCCACATTTCACAAGTCTGCTGGAGAAATGACAACACAACTTCCTCGGCATTCCAAAACGGGGACAAATGCTGCAAGCGAGGCATAAATAGCCTATATCGTCCGTAGCCCCATTATTCGGGAAAGACGTTTCCTTGGAAAATCATCCGAACCAGCCGAAAACATACAGACGGTGTTCAAGATCTGAGCTACAGGTGGAAGCATAATTGTCCTATGTATGTGGGACAGATATGCGTCCACCGGCAGTGAGTGTCTCCAGCAAAAATATTTGGACATTATTTTACCGAATATTAGCGAAACTGTAACAACACAAACAACTACCGAATGAAAAAAGTATTCTCATAACGATCTATCCTCAGACCATTCATTGAATTTCGGGCTTTGACCCAATTCAAGCGCCTCTTTTTGTTTATTTTCAGTCTAAGGCCGGAGTGGCAGTGGGTGGTATTGATGACTATCCGTCCGATCACCTTTGCTTCCCTCTTCAGTCCGATGTAGGTTTCTTCCATCTTCTCTAAGTTACATACCGTGATATCAATGTCGTCGGTGAAACCAAACAGCTGAACGGACTTCGTGAAAATCGTCGATCCTCGTCCTTTGTATTACTCCTTATTATTCCCTCCAAAGCGATGTTGAATAGCGGCACGAAAGACTCCAGGTATGCCTCCGGATGTTCATCCAGGAATTCCTCTGGAAGTTCCTCCAGAAATTCTTCAGGAATTTCCTCCAGGAATTCATCCGGAAAATCCTCAGGAATTCGTCCAGAAAATCCTCCAGGAATTCGTCCGGAAGTTCCTCAAGGGATTTCTCCAGAAGTTTCTTCAGGAATTCCTCCGAAAGTTTCTCCAGGAATTCCTCCGGAAATTCCTTCACGAATTCTTTTGGAAGTTCCTCCAGGATTTTTTTTTGGAATTTCCTCCAGGAATTCCTCCGATAGTTCCTCCAGGTTTCCTCCGGAAGATTCTCTTGTAATTCCTCCGGAAGTTCCTCTAGAAATTCTTCCAGGAAATCCTTCGGAAGTTCCTCCAGGAATTCATCCAGAAGCTCCTGCAAGAATTCCTCCGGAAGTTCCTGCGCAAGTTCTTCCAACAATTCCTGCGGAAGTTCCACCATAAATTCCTGCGGAAGTTCCTTCAGGGTTTCCTCCGGAAGTTCCTTCAGGGTTTCCTCCGGAAGTTCCTTCAGGGTTTCCTCCGGAAGTTCCTCCACGAATTCTTTTGGAAGTTCCTCCAGGTTTTCCTCCGGAAGTTTCTCTTAGAATTCCTCCGGAAGTTCCTCTAGGACTTCCTTCAGGAAATCCTTCGGAAGTTCCTCCAGGAATTCCTGTGGTAGCTCCTAAAGAAATTCCTGCGGAGCTCCTTCAAGAATTCCTGCGGTAGTTTCACCAGAAATTTCTGCGGAAGTTCCTCCATGAGTTCCTGCGGAAGTTGCTCCAGGAATTCGTCCGGAAGTTCCTCAAAGAATTTCTTCAGAAGTTTCTTCAGGAATTCCTCCGAAAGTTTCTCCAGGAATTCCTCGGGAAGTTTCTCCACGAATTCCTCCGAAAGTTTCTCCAGGAGTTCCTCCGGAATTCCTCTGGATGTTTCACGAAGAATTTCTTCGTACGTTCCTCCGGAAGTTTCTCCAGGAGTGTTCCTTCAAGAATTTATCCGGAAGTTCCTCCATGAATACCTTCGAAATTTCCTCCAGTGATTCTTCCGGTATTTTCTTTAGGAATACCTCCGGAATTTCATTCAAGTATTTATCTGAAAATGCCTACACGAATTCCTGCGAAAGTTTCTTTAATATTTCTATAACTTTCTCCGGAAGTTCAATCAAGGTTTATTAGGAATATTGCCTATATTCCGGGGATTGAACATTAATTTACTATGTTATGAAAACTCGTATGTGAATGTGTACATTATGTGGAAGATATTGATTTGAAAAATGTATTGGAGGTAACCACTTTCCCTTCAATGGGACTCGAACCCACAACCCTACAGTACGCTAGACTGGTGCTTTAATCAACTAAGCTACGAAGGACCTCCTTCGGCCGTGTAGTCGCCAGACATTGATTGAACTGAACCTGAGTTGCGTGCTTTTGCATACGCCATGCGTTCGGGTCAGAGCTTGACGACCGACTGGCAAATAGCTCACACAACCTCGCTGATGAAGAATGTGTGTAGCCGCCAGACATTCTAAATACTCACGCTCCTCTAATGTGAACGTATACCATACACATGTGAAAGTGTTGGCTTGACAAATGGATTGCGAGTGACATAACATTGTTCGGAAGTTATTCCAGGATTTCCTCCAAAAAATTATTCGGATTTTTTTCCGATAGCTCATCCCGAAATTCCTTCGTAAGTTCATTCAGTAATTGATTCAAAATTTCCTCCAAGAAAACTTTCAGAAGCTCCGCCAGGAATTCCACTAGGAACTACACACCAGAGATTCACATGAGAATTCCATTAAATCATTTCACAGGTACAAAAACTTCTCAATAAATTATTTCGCGTATTCTTCTGAAATTCCCTTAGAATTCCTTTATACTCATCTCCCATCCAGCTCTCGAGAATTCTACTGGACATTCTTTCAGGTATATAACCCACAAATTCTACTCGAAAATCGTTTAGAAATTCTTCACAAGTTCCTTCAAAATATCCAAAATCTAGCTAACAGAAATGTCGGAGGAGAAGTATTTGATACTTACTTAAACTGATATTGCCGAAAAACTTCAATCTGAAAAGTATAACTTCGGTCATTAACTTTTATATAAAAAACTACTACCCATCTTCATAAATTACTGCCGCAATTCTCTTAAACAAAATGTTTGTGCTATCCTCAACAGCTCGGCAAGAAACCACCCAGAAAAAAATTCTGGATTTTTTTCGTCTAAGTTCCTTCAGGAATTTCCCCAGAATATCCTAAATAATTGACTCGGAAATTCTCCCAATTTTTCTTCCACGAGGTCCTCTAGGAAATCCACCAAAAAAAAAAAATTAAAGAAATTTAAGGGTTTCAACTGGAGGGTAATTAGGATAAACTCTTGAATGAATTTTCAATGTAATGTGTGGACTTCCAAATGGACTTACTGGAGAAATTTGTTGAAGAAATTCAAGAATTTGAAGTATTTTTGAAGAAAGTTTGGAATTTAAAAAAAAGAATTTCTAAACAAATTTTACATGTAATTTTGAAATAATTTCATAGCGAAATAACGAAGGAATTCTTGAAGAAATTTCCAGCAGTGTTCATGAAATTAAACCTTAAATTTCAAAAGAACAATGTCCACATTTTCTGAAACATTGAATGGAACTCTAAAAAAAAGTGTTTTGTTTGGTCTTTGTATAGCAAGGGATTTAGCGGCCAAGTTGGCCTTACAAAGACATTTGCCCCCTCCTAATCCGGACAAAAGCCATGAACAGAATAACAAAACATGATACGAGCTAGATCGATATAAGAGATAAAATAACTGGCAACAATATCAGAATATGCTCTAGACCAATGCAAACTCTAACTTAACCTCACTTATTTTGACAGTTCACAGAGCTTGTTTACAAGGTGTTAGAAGAAAAATCGATGAGGTGAAAATTAAAATTCATATTTTTAGTTTAAAATTGCTGTGTAATTGTCCAAGTATTTCAGTGATATTCTTTGTAAAATAGCTCTGAGAACTGTCAACCTACGTCATCATGCACTGGTCTATGGATAAGAACAAACTAATGACACATCATTGATCACTTACAAATAGCATAACTTGATCTTCTCATGATATTTTAGTGCAAAATATTGATATTGCCGTCTAAATTTTATCTCTTATATCAATCATATCCATATCTCATTTCCTATCCAATCAACATTTGACATTATTTCACCTACACGGACAGATAAATCAACCCAAACTTTGAGTTCAATATACGCACTCATAAGAATATCGCAGAGAAAATTTACCCAAATTTGGGTAGTTTTCTCTTTCTTTCCCATGATTGCTATCAAAACTAGAGCAAGATGCAAACACCTCACCGAGCTTGCTCAGCCCAATAACCCAAATTTGAATAAATTCAATATTCTCTATTTTGGGTTGATTAAGGTCCGCTTTGGATAAATTAAACTCAGCTTTGGGTAAATTGTTTAAGTCATTTTACTCAAATTTGGGTTATTGGCCCAAACCACGGTTTTGAGTGCAAACAACCCACTTTTGGGTAGTTTTGGTTTTCAGTGTAGAGGCCTCTACACTGCTAAAAAAGTTTACACACAAAAGACTTTGAAGTATGCTCTTTTGACTATAAAGTATTTAATTATGACTTCAAAGTACGCTCTTTCGTGGGAGAATGGGACTACACACAAAAAGGAATAAATATTATGCATAATTATGACTATCTTATATTCACAAATGAATAACATTTATGCATAAAAACAGGAAAGTGTGTAAAACTTATTCTTTTTATGCGTCAAATTTTACTCCTTTTGTGGGTAGTCCCATTCTCCCGGAAAAGAGTGTATTTCTGCCCAAAAGAGCATACTTTCAGCTGTGCGTGTAGTTTCAGCACTATTTGTTGGTTCACGCCAAGTCTATACTTCATTTCACTTACCTCGAATGTGTACATGAAGGTTTGTTAATTATATTGTGCTTCCAGTTGAAAACCGAAATGAGCTCTCGCGACGATTGAGTTTTTCCTTATTTCCTGATGTCGCAACTGCATCGCGACTAGTGCGCATCTATGCCACCGCCGTGCGCCATGATGCGCACTAGTCGCGACGTAGTTGCGACAAAAGGAAACGGGAGAAAACTCGATTGTCGCGAGAGCTCACTTCGGTTTTCAACTGGAAGTACAATATTTCATCCGAAAAGTGTTCTAATTGCAGCAGTATTCATCATTGTTACCTAAAATGGTACCTCCAATTATTAGTGCAGTGTTCCAATTGTTGCGATATTTTTAAATCCGGTTTCTATAGTTGCGAATCCCATTGTTTTCATATGGGACTCGAAACTTTTGGTGCAAAGCCGAGAAAAAAATAAGGTATTTTAAAGACACTTTACCGATTTTGCGGGAAATCCAAACCTGTTTTCTTTTATTTCGTCTAATGACAGGTCAACAAAACTAGATGGGTTACTGCGTCCAATATATATGTAGACTTTGTAAATCCGCAGTAACGCAACTTATAAGAACACCCACGACTATCGAATATTTTATTTTATCTTGTGTTATTAACGCCCTATAACCCAATTTTTTGTTTTCGCTCAAAATCACTATTTTGCTTCCCAGAATCGATCTAAACACGGTTTGGGCTTTTTATTCGCGTTTTTATCAATTTCACAGTTTGATTTTTTAGAATTTAGGATAAGAGCTTTTTATTAAAGATGAAAAGGATTCCACATTTGCAAGGATGCTTTCAGACTTCCTTACAAAAGCTTATCTATGATTGTCCAATAAAGAAATTCGATAAAAAATAATAAAAAATTCTTCAAGCAATCTGACAAGAATATGCCCTCTTAGAAGACCTCACAATGTTTTCAGATTTTCTCTGAAAATTTTATCAGCGGCTGCAGACACCCATAAAAATATGGCCATTGTATCGAGAGCCCGCTACCACCAGTGGAGCAAAGAATCTCTTTCGTATGGATTGGTTGGCGTTATGCATTGAGATAGAATTTCTGGATCCGGTTGCTGCCTCCAGAAACAATCTGAAGAATATCACCACCAGATATTTTCCGGAAATTCGTCCAGCTAATCCTTCGGGAATCCATCGTAAAGATCACCAAAAAAATCCCTGTTGTCCCACTAGGTTTTCCTCCAGGAAGAACTCCTGGATGAACTCAAGAGGTAGTTCCCGGAGAAACTCCTGGGTGAATTCCAGGAGGGATTTCTGGAAAAATCATGGAGGAATTCCTGGATAAATTTCCGAAGGAATTCCTGGATAATTTTCGGAGGAATTTCTGAGTGAATTACCGGCAGAAAACCTGGAGGAACTCCACGTGGGATTCTCCGAGGAACTATAGGAAGAACATCACGAGGATTTCTTGGATGGTCACCAGATGGTGGTAGACAGGACATATTCCTCCGGAAGTTCCTCTAGAAATTCCTCCAGGAATTCCTTCGGAAGTTCCCTTAGGAATACCTCCGAAAGTTCCTCCAGGAATAGTTTTGGAAGTCCCTCCAGGCATTCATCCGGTAGTTCCTCCAGAAATTCTTCCAAAGTACCTCCAGGAACTCCTCTGTAAGTTCCTTCAGGAATTCCTCCCGAAGCTGCTCCGGAACTTCCTCCAGGAATTTCTCCGGAAGCTCCTTTAGAAATTTCTCCGGAAGATCCTTCAGAAATTTCTCCGGGAGTTTCCTAAGAGTTCCATCAGAAATTTCTCCAAGAGTTCCTTCAATAATTCCTCCAGAAATTCCTCCGGGAGTTCATTCTGGAATTCCTCCGCCAGTTCCTCCAGGAATTTTCTTTGGAAGTTCCTCCAGGAATTCCTCTGGAACCTCCTCCAGGAATTTTCTTTGAAAGTTCCTCCAGGAACTCCTCTGGAAGTTCCTCCAGGAATTCCTCTGGAAGTTCCTCCAGGAATTCCTCTGGAAGTTCCTCCAGGAATTCCTCTGGAAGTTCATCCTGCAATTCCTCCAAGAATTTCTCTCTCAGTTCCTCCAGGAATTGCTGGAGGGAATACTTCCGGATGTTTTTCCAGGAATACTTTCGGGAGATCTTCTAAGAATTCCTCAAACAGTTCCTTTAGGAAATTCGGGAGTTTATCTAGAAATTCCTCCAGGAATTCCTTCGGAAGTTTCTTCAGGAATACCTTCGAAAGTTCCTTCATGAATAGCTTTGGAAGTCCAGGCCTTCATCCGGCAGTTCCTTCAGAAATTCTACCGTAGTTTCTCCAGGAACTTCTTCAAAAATTCCTCCATGCAGGAAATCCTCTGTAAGTTCATCAGGAATTCCTCCCGAAGTTCTTCGAAAGTTCCTCCAGGAATTTCTCTGGAAGTTCCTTCAGAAATACTTCCGGAAGATCTTTCAAGAATTTCTCCGGGAGTTTCCCCAGGAGTTCCATCAGCAATTCCTCCAGGAGTTCCTTCAAGAATTCCTTCAGAAATTCCTCCACAAGTTCCTCCAGGAATTCCTCTGGAAGTTCCTCAAGGAATTCCTCCGGAAGGTCCTCCAATAATTTCTCTGTCAGTTCCTCCAGGAATTTCTCCGGAAGTTCCTTCAGGAATATCTCCGGATGTTCCCCCAGGAATATTTTCGGAAGGTCTTCCAGGAATTCCTCCGATAGTTCCTTCAGGAATTTTTCGGAAGTTCCTCCAGGCATTCCTGCAACAGTTTTTTCAGAAATCTCCAAGAGGCATTATTGGAGGAACTACAGGAGAAATTTGTGGAGCAACACCATAAGGAATTTCTGGAAGAACTCCTGGAGAAGCTTCTGGAGGAAACCCTGTAGAAACTTCTGGTAGAACTCTTGGAGGAACATCTGGACGAAAGCTTAGCTGAACTCTAGGAGGAATTCCAGTAGAAATTCGTGAAGAAACTCTAGGAGGATATTCTGGATGAACTTCTGGAGAAATTTCATAAGGAATTATTGGAGGAACTCCAGTAGGAATTCCTGGAGAAAATCCAGAAGAAATTCCTGAGGAAACCCTAGGAGAAACTCCAGTTGAAATTCTTGCAGAAACTCCAGGAGAAATTTCTGGTAAAGCTCCTACAGGAACTCCAAGAGAAACTTGTGATGGAGCTTCTGATGGAATTCCTGGAGAAACTTCAGGAGAAATTTGAAGGAACTCCAGGAGGAACCACAAAAGAAACTCCTGGAGGAACCTCTGAAGAAAATTTTGTAGGAACTCCATGAGAAAAGCCTGGTGGAACTCCAATAGCGATTCCTGGAGAAACGCAAGTAGACATTCCTAAGAAAACTCCAGTAGGAATTCCTGGAGAAACTTTAGTAGGAGCTCCAGTAAAAATTTCTGAGGAAAGCCCAGGGGAAACTCCAGTTGAATTCCCAAGGAATTTTTTTTTAAAGGACTTCCAAAAATTGCCATGAAAATTCCCTGAACAACTTCAGGAAAAGTTCTCGGAGGAACTCCAGACGCAATTTTCCAGAAATTCTTGCTGAAACTCCAAGAAGAATTACTGGAGGAACTCGTAGAGAAATTTCCTGGAGTAAATTGCGGTGAAATCCCTGGATTAACTTCCGGAGGAATTTCTTGAAGAGCTTCCGGAGGATTTCCTGGAGAAACTTCCATAGGAATTCTTCAAGGAACTTCCGGAGAAATTTCTTAAGGAACTTCCGGAAGAATTCCTTGGAGAATATTTCGGGAGGAAGGAACATCAGGAGGAATTCCTTGAAAAGCTTCCGGAGGAATTCCTTGAGGAACTTCCGGAAGAATTTCATGGAGGAATTTCCTAATGAATTCCTGGAAAACTTTGCGGAGGAATCCCCTGAAGATTTTTTTGAGGAACTTCTGGGGGAATTCCTGAAGAAATTTCTGTTGGGACTTGTGAAGGAATTTGCGGAGAAATTCTTTGAGGAACTTCCGGAGGAATTCCTGAGGGAACTTCCGGAGGAATTCCTGAGGGAACTTCCGGAGGAATTCCTGAGGGAACTTCCGAAGGAATTCCTGAGAGTACTTCCAGAGAAATTCCTGAGGAAACCTCCGCAATTCCTTGAGGAACTTCCGGAGGAATTCCTTGATGAACTTCCGGAGGAATTCCTTGAGGAACATCCAGAGGAATTCCTTGAGGAACTTCCGGAGGAATTCCTTGAGGAACTTCCGGAGGAATTCCTTGAGGAACTTCCGGAGGAATTCCTTTAGGAACTTCCGGAGGAAATCTTTGAGGAATTTCCGGAGGAATTCCTTGTGGAACTTCCGGAGGAATTCCTTGAGGAACTTCCGAAGGAATTCCTTGAGGAACTTCCAAAAGAATGCTATGAGGAACTTCCAAAGGAATTCCTTGAGGAACTTCCGAAGGAATTCCTTGAGGAACTTCCGAAGGAATTCCTTGAGGAACTTCCGAAGGAATTCCTTGCGGAACTTCCCAAGGAATTCCTTGCGGAACTTCCGAAGGAATTCCTTGAGGAACTTTCGAAGGAATTCCTTGAGGAACTTCCGGAGGATTTCTTTGAGGAACTTCCGGAGGATTTCCTTGAGGAACTTCCGGAAGAATTCTTTGGGGAAAGAGCTTTCGGGATAATATTTTAAAGAACTTCCAGTAATTCCTGGAGGAAGTTTTAGGGGATTTTTTTTAAAGAACTTTCGGAGGAGCTCCGGAAGGAACTTCAGGAGGAATTCTTTGAAGAGCTTCCGGAGGAATTCCTGGAGGAACTTCCGAAGGAATTCATGGAGGAACTTCCGAAGGAATTCATGGAGGAACTTCCGAAGGAATTCATGGAGGAACTTCCGAAGGAATTCCTGGAAGACTTTCCGGAGGAATTCCCTGAAGATTTTCTTGAGGGAACTGAATGGACCTTCGGAGGATTTTTTAAGGAACTTCCGGAGCAATTCCTGAAGGAACATCCGGAGGAGTTCCTGAAGGAACATGCGGAGGAATTCCTGAAGGAACATCTGGAGCAAACTATGGAGGAATTCCTTGAGTAACTTCCGGAGGAATTCTTTGAGGAACTTCCGGAGTAATTCCTTGAGGAACTTCCGGAGGAATTCCTTGAGGAACTTCCTGAGGAATTCCTTGAGGAACCTCCGGAGGAATTCCTTGAGAAACTTCCGGAGGATTTCTTTGAGGAACTTCCGGAGGATTTCCTGGAGAAACTTCCGGAGCAATTCCCTGAAGAACTTCTGGAGGAATCCCATGAAAAACTTCCGGAAGAATTCCTAAGTTACTCATACAGAGGGATTTCTTGGGGAACTTCCGGAGGAATGCCTTGAGGAATTTCTGGAGAAACTCCTGAAGGATATTCTGAAAGAGCTTTCGAGGGAATATTTTAAAGAACTTCCGGAGGAATTCCTGAATGCACCTTCGGAGGATTTTTTAAGGAACTTCCGGAACAATTCCTGAAGCAACATCCTGAGGAATTCCTGAAGGAACATACGGAGAAATTCCTGAAGGAACATCCGGAGCAACTTCTGGAGGAATTCCTTGAGAAACTACTGGAGGAATTCCTTGAAGAATTTTTGGAGGAATTCTTTAAAAACTTCCGGAGGAAATCCTGAAGGAACTTTCGAAGGCATTACTGAAGGAACTTCTGGAGGAGTTACTGAAGGAACTTCCGAAGGAATTCCTGAAGGCACTTCCGGAGTAATTCCTGAAGGAACTTCCGGAGGAATTCCTGAAGAAACTTCCGGAGGAATTCCTGAAGGAACTTCCGAAGGAATTTCTGAAGGAACTTCCGGAGGAATTCCTAAAGGAACTTCCGTGGGAAATCGAAGGCATTACTGAAGGAACTTCTGGAGGAGTTCCTGAAGGAACTTCCGGAGGAATTCCTGAAGGCACTTCCGGAGTAATTCCTGAAGGAACTTCCGGAAGAATTCCTGAAGGATTTTCCGAAGGAATTTCTGAAGGAACTTCCGGAGGAATTCCTAAAGGAACTTCCGTGGGAAATTCCTAAAGGAACTTCCGTGGGAAATTCTCGGGAGAATTCTTTGAAGAAAGTCCGAAAGAATTCCTGGAGGAGTTCTTGGAGGAATTGCTTGAGGAATTCCCGGAAGAATTTCGGAAGGAATTTCTGGATGTATTTCCGGAGTAATTTCTGAAGAAATTTCCGAAGGAATTTCTACATAAATTTCCGGAGGAATTTTCTGAGGAATTTCTGGAGGAGTTTTTGTAGGAATTTCCGGGGAAATTCCTGGATGAATGTTCACATGAATTTCTAAAGAAATTCCTGGAGTAAATCCTATACAAATTTTAGGAGGAACTCATGGAAGAAAAATTCCTCCAGGAATTCTTCCGAAAAATCCTCCAGGGATACCTCCGGAAATTCCTCAAGAAATGTCTGCAGAACTTCCATTGAAAGCTCCTCCAGGAATTCGTCCAAGAGTTTCTCCAGCAATTCCTCTGGAAGTCACAACTCACACTAGAAATTCCATCGGAAGTTTCTTCAGGAATTTCATCGTACAATCCTCCAGGAATTACATCGGTAGATCCTCCAGGAGTTCCATCAGAAGTGCCTCCAGGAATTCGTCCGGGAAATTTCCTAAAGGAATTCTTCCGGTAGTTTTCCAAGGAATTCCTCCGGTAGCTCTTCCAAGAATTCCTTTTGAAGATCTTTTAGGAATTCTTTCGGAAGTTTCTCCCGAAATTCCTCGAGGGATTTCTCCTGAAGTTCCACCAGGATTTTTTCCGGAAGTTCCTTCAGGAATTCTTCCATGCATTTCTCTGAACGTTCATCCAGAAACTTATTTGGAAGATTCTTCAGGAATTTTTCCGGAAGGTCCTACAGAATCTCCCGCTAAGTATTACTTTAGAAATTTGCTCGGGAATTTCTAAAAAAAATAATGTTTAATCATTTATGCTGCTTTACAAATTCATTGCAGCATTCAAAATTTCAATTCATTTGTGCAGCATTCAAAAGTTCATAAAAAAATCATTCAAAAAATTCAAACGCATCATTCAAATTTACTAAAAATGACTCTGAAAACGCCCTTATTGTTGAGGTCATAATGTATATCTGTAAAGTTGCAACCAGGTAGTGAAATTTTATGATTTTCGTCGCCAGGAACATCCATTTTTTTCAGGGGGAGAAGGCGGAGCACTGAATCCCTACCCCAACATGTGCGACATCTGGATTTGGTTCTAAACTGTAAACAACAGTGTTAATTCTCTACCACCTTTTTGTTATGGCGAGGCAATTTTTATGCAAACTTTTGTTTTCGATATTTTAACAAAATTAAACACTCAATCATGCAGCATTATAACGATGTGGTATGCTTGAGATACCAGCTTGATTATAGGGACTCGAAAAAGAATTTATTTGCAGTAACTAACCGAATATAAAAATGTTCGCATTAACGATTGCGCCCTAACACCGGTTCTAAGCTTCGATGCAGAGTATACGAGCTTTGTTCGCCAGTGACAGGCGTATGAGGCCCTTGATTTTTTTTAAGAGGTGAGCCAATAGAGGTAATAAACTATAGAGGAAGATTGTCGCTGTCGTCACTGGCGAAACATCTTTTGCTGGCGAGTATAGGGCACTAAATGTCAACGAAGGAAAAATCAGTACGTTTTGACAGGTAGGTACCCAACATGTTTGGGAACGATAACAAAGGGAACCGCAGCGACAATCGTCCTCTATAGTTTATTACCTCTATTGGTGAGCCAGCCTAGGGCTGCAAACCTCTATAATAAAGATATATATATAAAAATACATCCATTTGAACCATTTCAACCGACACGGAAAAGTTGAAACAGAATCGTAATGAATCGTTTTGTGTCAATTCGCGAGGTCAGAGCGTCGAATTGAAAGTAGTCAAAAATGTCCATTCGAACGAAAACGGGAATAGTGCAAACACTCGAACGAATGATGTTCGAAAAATCGAATGGTTAGAATTGGTTCGAACGAAAACGAGAATGCGAACTGTTGATACGTTCTAACGTATCCGATACGAACTTAAACAAGAATGAGGGTGTTTGTTTTTCAAGTTTTTTATCCAATTAAATGGTTTCTTGAATCTATTAATCTTTATTGATTTTTTAACATGTTTAGAGTTAGAAAATTTCTATCAAATGCCGACTTATTGCAATTTTTATGCTTTCAGGTTTATTTTTATTTTCCGTGTAACGAGTTGGCTAAATATTTTAGAGTGTAACATTCACCACTATAACCTGCTATAGACGAATCCAAGTAAAACTAAGAAGAAGACACACGACGGTGTTAACTTTGACAGATCCTACAGCTCAGCATAGGGAGATCATTTTAAAATGCTTATAATAAATTCTAGACAAAATGTAATTAAAATCTGATTGATGTATGATACGGAAAAAGTTCCGAACTGTATGATAGATACGTTTTTGGAAAAAAATCAAAAAATTGAGATAAGCTTCCAGATATGTAATTCGGAACTTTTTCCGTACCGTACATCAATCAGATTTTAATTACAATTTGTCTAGAATTTATTATAAGCATTTTAAAATGATCTCCCTATTTCATTTCATTTCATTTATTGAGTATTCGCGTAACTTAAGGTTAAACCTTCTATTCATGTTACACTGTGGAGGGCAATAGGATAATATTGTAATAAAGTTTCTGAAAATTACTGATTAACTACCTTATTCATTTCAATTGATTCCTTTGACTAATTCATCGCAAGCGTTCGAGTTCATTGAGAAGACCCCTTTTAAAGCCGGAAATACAAGTGGATGATTTGAGCATCGGGGATAAACGATTCCAATTGTTAATGCCTCTCACAAAGAATGACTGGTTGTAGTATGAAGATGAATGCTGTGGTATTATTATACTCATAGTACGCGTATTTCTCAAGAACTGAAGTTTACCGTAAAGATAGTGAGGTGTTTTAGTTTTAATAAGCCTATATAAAATAATGCAGTTTCTGGAAATAAGAAATTTTGAAAAATGGCATCCTAATAAAGATTCATGTAAATGTGAGACATGAGAGAATCTATCAAGATTGAAAATGTATCTGATGCAGGCGTTCAAGGCGATTCTAAGTCTATCAAGTGAATAAGCTGATGCATTAGTATATATGAAATCACCATATAGAAAATGAGGCAGTAATAATGATTGGAAAAGCTTAATTTTCATTGACGTTTCCAGATGCCTGGTAACAATATTCAATTTTTTCCCTATGCTGAGCTGTAGGATCTGTCAAAGTTAACACCGTCGTTTGTCTTCTTCTTATTTTTACTTGGATTCGTCTATTGAATGAGGTAGTTGTAGAAAAATACTAAACTACAAATATTTCACTCTTCAAAGGTATACGAGCGAAAACACGGAAGATCAAAATATCGTGGTTCATCGTGCTTATTTTGCAAACCCGCCTCCTTCATTCATATATGACCACGTGGTTTCTGGACGGCAAAACCAATTCAAGCGGGGATTTCATGTTATTGGTTGGTTTGCATCATTCAAATCCTATTTTTTAGAAAATATGTTAGAATTCTTCATTTTTCAACCTATTGTTTAGTGCATTCAGAGAAAATTGAACCTTTATTCAAAATATAATTCTTTGTCGGAAAGTAAATAAATTAACAAATTTTGTTTCTTTTAAATACGTCCCCTTTCTAAATATCTTATTAATTAATTCCCTCTAACGCAAATGATCCATTTCATAGAAAAAAAATTCAAAGTTAGAGAAAAAAGGTTGGTGTCAACTTTTTGAATTCGGATTCGACAAAATAGAATATTTGATCGATTAAATTTACACCCAAACAGTTCGTACCTAACTTATGTTCGTTGCGTAACGAGTTCTCACGGTTCCGGCAAGGGGCCTTGGGAAGGCCAACCAACCCAACTTGTTTCACTCATTCTGGCATGTTGTGAGGCACATTGCGCAAAATAATCCCAAGACAGCAACGACCGCATCGACGACGCGCTTATTTCACACCTAATTTTATAATCACGACCCCCATCGCATTGTTTTCGACAACGCTCGGTTCTTTGGTATCTACAGTGTAGGAGTAGTTGGAGTAGGTAACTAGACCAGCACTTCCAGTCAAGCACACGCTCATAAGGCACGTCACCATCTCCGAGACCATGTACCTTCGCCCGACCCAAAGACCCACCACACAACACAACTAGGCAGAGAACCGCTACGAAACGCAAGAGGGCAGACACCGCGTTCCTACGAAAGAGAGACCCCACGCGCTTCCACCGAGCACAAGCATTGCAATTTGAATTTTCTCACGAATTAATCAGTTTTTTCTTCTCTTATTTCCCCCCGTTTGTACGGCTCTATTGTATTCTACCTTTGCGGTGTTGTGGAAATTGATCTGCATGGGCGCACGTGGCCTTGCGCAAAATTGCACCTCCGACCAACCCGGCCGCCAACTCATTTCTTCCATGACAGGTGCAAGACTTCAGATTCCTTTGCCCCAATGGCACGGCTTTCGATCAGGAAGCTCAAATCTGTGCCGATTGGGGCGATGTCGACTGTGAAGCAGCCACACTCTATTACGGCAGTGACAACTTCGATCTTTACCGGATTGGATCCGGTTTCGAGAGCAAACGGGCGCCGTTCGCCGAGGAGGAAGAAGCCACCTTCCACTTGCAGCGGGCCGAAACCAGTAATATTAATGATGAAATTTTAAACTTAAAGATAGACATTTGTTAAACGGGTTATTTTTGTTTTAGATGATGCTAGGCGCAGCAAGCAGTACATCGTAAATCAAAGCTCAAAGCCTCAGCAGCCCCCTGCATTTGCACCAAATCCTAATCAAATCCCCTCGGTGCACAGGCCTCAAAATCATCGACAACCTGTGGTCTACACAACTACAACAACCACCACAACCACAACTACAACAACTCCACAACCATTCACGACTACGACGGAAAACTACAACAATAAAGCTAACAACCAGTATCAGAAACAAATTCAACAGAAACATTTACAGCACAAGCAACAACAGCTGATCTACAATCAGCAACAGCAAATTCAACAACAGCAGTACCGACAGCTTACCGCTCAAGCCGCCACTGCCACACCTGCAGATCTCCGTCGGCATGAAGACATTCGATCGACTACACCAACCAACTTCGTCAACAATCAGCGACCGCAACAGCAGTCGCAACCGCAACAGCAAAATCACCAACAGCAGCGCAACGATTACAATAGTTAGTCTTTGAATCTCACAAAAATTCTTTACCGAGCATCTTTTTCGTTTCTTTCTTCCTGCTTTCTTTTCTTCTTTTTTAGACGATGAAATCTTCCGAGGATCGCACAGTTCCCACTTCTTCAATAACCGCAATAATGGGAAAGAGGATTTCGATGACGACTATGTTCGCAAGCCTACCCAAACAAGCACTGCCGCACCGGCAACCACGACGAGCAGAACTCAATCTAGGGGACGCAACCGCGGCAGAGGAAGTGTTCGAGCTCACAACCTCAACATTGTTAGAAACGATGTCAAACCAACTCCAACTAAGCAACATACGCGATTCCAGTCAACCACCCCTGAAGACTTTGTAGACGTACCAAAGATTCCGAACTTCAATCGTGGATCCAACAACAATTTCCGTCAACAACCGACAACAATACTGCAACCTCAAAACAACACTCAGGTCAACTTCAAAGAACCACCAGCATCTACCCCTGCACCATTCTCCCGAGGACAACGGCCCACTCAGAACACTGATACTAACCGTAACAATAACGCTTTCTTCCAGCTTCAACAAGTGAACACTACTCCAGCGCGTACCCCACTTATTCAACAATATCAAACAACTCCAGCATTTTCACTACAGCAACGATTCTCGTCCACCACAATTGCGCCTTCAAACTTCCGAGTTGTGGCGTCAACTGCAACTAGTCGCATAAATGAACAGATAGGCAGCTTCAACAACCAACCACAGCTCTACCAAGGAAATTTCCAAAATCCTTCATCGACAACACAACTTCCCAACATCAATTTCCAGTATTATAATCGCAATCCTAGCAATGATTTCCGCACGTCCACTACTGTTGCTCCTACTACTTCCTCAACAACCACATCAGCTCCTGCTCAACAGAATTTTAACCCACGGGTTACCCAAGGTCCTCAATTTTTCAATACTGCATTCGAGCACAAAGCTACCGAACGAACGGTCCCCGAACAGTTCACAACGACTCAGGAACCACAACGTGCCCGCGCTCAAACTCGCACGTTTAACGTAGATCCCGTACGGCTTAGTCAGTTCAACTACAACGAATATCAAGGCAGTCGTACCAGCACCACTACCACCACAACCGCTTCTCCGAGCACTCCGCCAGCATTCGACAGTATAAAACCATCCACGTACAACCCACTCAGCTACCGCCCGCAACCTCAGCAACACATCCGCCACCACCCGCAATCTCTTCAACAGAATCCTTTCGATCCGCGAACAACTGCAACCACTCCCGTGTCCACCTCAACAACACAACGCCCTGCAATCACCAACGAGCGGTACCAAACCATCTCTCGAAGCAGCAGTGATAGCTACACACCTTCCTCGATTAAAAAATTCTCTACCCATGTGCCCAAAGACCAATATAACCCCACAACTTTCAAACCCAATGCTCTCAGCAAGAAAGCTCTGCTCCAATTTGCAATTCAAAAACCAGAAAAACCACAGGAAAAATTCAACAACCCTGCTCCACCCCGTAGCACTATATACGTCCCAACTGTTCCACCCGTTACGTCCACTACCGTCTTCACTCCTACCACAACCACCACTACCTTCGCGCCTCCTACCCAGAGAAAACAGCAAAATAACTTCTTCCAGCAGTCCCCACAGCGCCCACTCTCAAATCCCACAACAACTCCCACCACTACAATCACCGACATCGACGAGGACGACGGCCAGTACCACCCGGAACTCTACGAGAAAGACTTCTACCGGAACCGCGTGAAAGCCAAGTTCAATCAAGAACGCAAGCAAACCCACGATCCCCTAACGTCCTCCCGAAACAACTTCTTCCAGCAGTCCACCCCGGTGTCCCAATCGCTTTCCTCCAGCGACGAGGACGAAATCTTCCGAACGGCTCACTCCCAGAACATCGCAGCCAGCGGTAACGACCTCATCCTGGAACGAGCTCGCCAAGCAGCAGCCAAAATCAACGAATTCCTCTCATCCTCGTCGGTGAAACCGACCATTCCTGCCGCTCCGCCCACCAAGAAATCATCACCAGCGGCCGTCAACTCCGCTTCCAGCAACGGAAGCAGCAATAGCCGGGTCAATCCTCGGCCGTTCTCCAAGGCCCCAACGATCCCACCGAACGCCACCAGCACAAAGAGACCGTCCGACGATAAGGACGAGTACGACTATGCGTACTACGATACCGGCAGTCCTGACGTCCCCGAGTACGACATCATCGAAGATTTTGGCCGAACGCCCAAGAAGGCGTCGTCGGCGAAGAAGGTCAACTAATCGAAACGGGGCGATGCGCCGGCTGAGCCGCGAATATTGGCTGGGCGCGAATGTATAGTTTTTAAAGTAATTTAAATCAATCCCTCTTATGGTCACGTTTAAAATCTAAACCGCGGAGGAAAAAAAACGAGACATGGGAGATGCGATTTCTTTGTTTTAGAGAGCGAGAGTGAGATGAGAATCGTCTGCGCCCGGGGTTGCTAAATAGAAGAAAAACTGCCATTATTGTGATTATCATTGTGTCGATTTTTTTATGTCGTCGCTATCTTGCGACTGACAGTCAACCGGAGACACGACAGCCATCAGAGCTATGGTTGGAGCGTGCGAGTATTCAATCAATCGATTTTTTTTCTCGTTCATAATAGTCTATCGGACGGAAAAGAGAGACTGGGCCAAATTGGGCGGGCGACACGAAGCCAGTATTCATCAGAAGATATTTTTAGCTACCTTAGTGTTACCATTTCCTTTATCATCCGGACGAAACAAGCTGTCATCCGTCATTCTGTAGAACGAGCTTCATTAAATTATTACGTTTAGACAGAATCTTCTCTTGCTCTAGTAGGCTACTATCTATGCAATGTTTCTATCGATATGTCCTGTACAATTATTACTCCTTAATCATTTCTCCTTCTGTCCAACTGAATCAAAAGAAAACAATTGTAAATATATGTTTCAAATGAAAGCGAAGTGTATGACATAAGACAAAATAAAGAAAACCGATTATAGAAATAGCTTTTGAACTGACTTTGTGCATGGATCCGAACGTTTCCAACGACAGCCGAGGCAGTGACGTCATGCTTCACACTTTAAATGCCATACGTCATACAGAGTTCATCTTCTTCACCCACAACCCGAGTAGAAAATTGCATATCTCGTTTTGTTAAAACTATGAAATGGTGATCATTTGCACTAAAAAATAAAGATTGATTGAAGAATGGCCCGCGAACCTAATTCCTTCCTGGGTACT
The DNA here is from genome assembly GCF_024139115.2 of Armigeres subalbatus. Lineage (NCBI taxonomy): Eukaryota > Metazoa > Arthropoda > Insecta > Diptera > Culicidae > Armigeres > Armigeres subalbatus. The sequence continues at coordinate 95,972,796 of NC_085139.1, read as the reverse complement.
TGCTAAATCAAAATCGACAGAGATAATGTGATTAACTCAAAGAAAAACACAGAGATCAACCGTTTGCTGATTGACACGATGTATGAGGTTCAATTTGGGCACATTCGTCTTGTGCAATATTCTTATGAATAGTCCGACAGACAGTGTGGACAGGGCTTTGCACTCTCTCATTGTTGACGAATGCAGCAATGAGAAAATTTAGACAGGGGGTTATAATACAAAATGGGATAAACTAATACAGTATGTCTGGACCCGGGTGACTTGGGTGCGACTCCAACAATCGGATTATCTTGGAACAAGTACGGGTTTTAAAAATTTAGAGTTGGAGAAATTTATGTGTACATTTTGAATGTACGTTATCTTCCTTTACGACAACGATACGATCCACCTCATCGGTGCCCAGACTTCTGCAGCCTTTGATAGTCCGTGACTGTAGCTGTTGAAGGTACTCCGGGTACCAGCGGGCCCAGATATTCTGAATACGCTTCTGGACCACGTCGTAAGCTTCCAGACGGTTGTCAGAAATATTAATGTTGTTTTCAGGAGGTGCCTCGCTGACTTGACAGCAGCCTCCCAAAAACCGCTGAAATGTGCATGTGGCGGAAAAAACTTCCATCGAATCTCGTTGTCCACACACATCAACTGAAGATCCGCTCCCAATCTCTGTTGTCCACCCTCAGAAACTAGCCAGATAATATGATAATATGATAAGATGCTTGACGTAATCGGAGAGTGTGGCGTTCCGTAACCAGCCACCGCTTCAGCCACTTCCTGTCCTCTAATTCATCTACATCTACATCTCCTTCAAATTTCTTCCATGTAGTGAGCCTATCTGTCGCGGCCGAGCAAATGCCTTTGTCATCCGTCAAATATCCGAATTGGCATGGGCTGGGTACTCACAAGTGTGTCCAGACAGAACAAGTAGCTCTAGTGATACATTGGCGATGCCAAACGTTCGGATTAGCTTCGTCTCTTTTTAGTCGTTTCGTTCTGTCAATCGAGCTCATATTTTTGTGGCACTGGGCGCCTACTATGTGAAAATCGATTGCTTTGATTAGCAGTTCAAAATAAGTTCAAACAATTCATCCTTTTATTCAGTATCTTTAGATATTATTTTAATACAATCTGCTACTACCACACATACAATCATACGCCTCACCTTTTAAGCGGTGGTGAATATTCAAAACTAATTCTTTTTCCAACACCCCTTCGTGTCGAGCTAATTTCTTTACTCGAGTTAGAAAATCTTCCACGGTGACCTACGGACCTACTGTCACCAGAGAAGTTTAATTCCCAGTTTTGAACTCGAGAGCGCCGATACCTACTTCTGTCGGTACTAGGACTTCTTCTAATCGAACCTCGCCTATGAAACCTTCTAGAGCCACGATGTCTATTCCGTCTATTCCGATCAAAATCTGTGTGGGAACTGTCACTAGCTGAGTAGTGGTATTTTCTACTTCTGCTACTCAAATTCCTTGACTTTCTTGAGTAATCCTCTGAACTACTAGATCTCCTACAACTTGTTCTTCTACTTGATCTCCTACAGCTTGAGCTTCTTTTCCTTCTGCTGTTATATTCATTATCAGAATACTCTTCGATCTTTTGGAACCTATTCCGCTCTTCTTCCTTTTGGTAGTGGCGATTTGTGGCTTCGGGACTACAATGTGAAATTCTTCCAACTTGTCTTCTCTCTAGTCTATCGCTTGCATTTTTGAAAAGTCCTTCTTTACAGTAGCCAGCGCCATAATCTTCGTAGTCCTTCCGAGCAGCGATGCCAGATCTACGGAAATTTCCGTAGATTTACGGAATTGAATGCTTTCTACGGATCTGCGGATCCGTAAATAAAATCTACGGAAATTTGAAAATTTATGCGGAAATCTACGGATTTTTTTAAAAGCGCACATTTAATTCAATCGGTAAATATTTCTGTGAGTTTAATCACCAGATTATCGTGTGTATGATACATGAAACTTGTTGCAAATAACCTTGTACCTAATTTATTCAGTGAAGTCGAACATTCTATTCAAATTCTTGAAGAACACTTTTGTTTTCTAGCCTTGGAGCTAAGTTTAAACAGCCGTGTGTCCACTGTCCAATCTATCTTACGAAAACTCATTTGTAAATTCCTCCAGAAATACTTTCGGGAGCTCTTCCAGGAGTTCCAAACATTTTTTTAAAAAAAGCCAATTATTCAATTGAGAATGTCCAATTTCTTCGGAAATTCCTATGAGAAATCCTCTGAAAAATAAAAAATAAATCCATATAAAATTAAGGAATAAGGAATTCTTCCCGCGATTCCTGTATGAGTTCTTCCGGAAATTCATTGAAGAATGAGAACTTTAAATAAAGTTCTGAAAAGATTCCTGAAAGGATTCCTGAAGGAATATCTGAATGTCTATAGAAATATTTGAAAAATATTCTAAAGGTATTTCGTGAGGAATATCGAAAAGAATTCCTAATGGAGTTTCTGGAGAAAGTTCTAGAAACAAAATTTGTATTTTTCATGATTTCTTCCTTTTGTAATTCGTTCGGATATTCCAAGAATTTCATCCTAAAATGTCCCGGTGCAAATTAAAATAAAAACTACTGGATATATTTACGAAGCAATGGAATTTTCAGAGTACCTTAGGAATTAATGAAATTATTTCTGAATTAATTCCTGATTGAGTTTCTGAAGATATTACTAAAGTATTTTTTGTATATCCGGAAGAATTCTTTACGGAACTTACTATTTCTAGAAGAACTCCTGCATCAAATAGAAGTATGGTAATGGATCGATCACAATATCGATATTTTAGGGGGTTTTCTTGGTATGCAGTTCAAATTTCAGAGAAAAAATAGGGTTTTGTTTTATTTCCGTATTGGACTTATTCTGACCTTACAATTCTTACTGAAGACGCCAAATTATGACCGAATTAACATTTCCCGTCAAAAATTGTTTGTCATTTTATTGTTTCGGTCGATTCTTTGGCTTTTGTTTGCATATGAGTGGACCAATATACGACTGTACAAGCGGTGCTACAATTTGGTTCAACAACGCAGACTAATCACCAACCACGTGCCACCACCAACACGACGTAAACAGGCAGTTTGAACCTACGATAGTATGTATAGCCATGTCGGATGACCGGTGGAGAGCAATATACGATGGGGCGACGCGATGGAGCAATCTAGGTCTACGAGCTGGAGCAGTGATGCTAATAGAGAGCGGGAGAACCAACGATTCGGCAGCAGTTCAACGGTACGAAAACAGCGTCGTCTACCTATGGATTGCTAGATAGACCGATAGAATATCACCGAAGATCAGTTGCCACTATCTACCTCGCTGGGATCGGTCTAATTTGTCTCGCCTGAATGTTTGATTTCACGAGAACGTATCGATATGTGCTTTTTTCATGAAGTGTTAGAATTTAAGAAGAAAGTAAATTAAGTTCAAAGAATAAATCATAAGTTTTAATTAGTTTAATAAACGCTGTGTGTGTTAGACTTGAATGTGATAAGTAAAGTGTTGAATGTGATCCAAAATATTACCTATGTTGAAAACTGGAAGCAAATACCCACATGTGTTCATCTTTATGCTGCTGATTGATTGATGGCCCCGGTTTTGGAATAAGTACCTTTCTTACCCTGATCATACAGCTTATTTAAGGTAAACTTTCCCAAAGAACTCATAAACTCATTAACTATAACGGGTAAATGTCAGGCCAATTTGGAAAAACAGCACTTTTTCGATTTTTGTTTTAAATTTTAAAAATACTTAGAGGCGTCAAAAAATATAGGTTCTTTGGGAATGGTCAATAAAAAATGTTGACGGGAAAGGTCAATTGATTTCACCAAAATAGATGGTGAACCAACATAACCAGAACTCTGCAACCGTCAGTCCTAACGTACTTATTTACAAGGATCCAGATGATTTCCTTTGATACAAACTTATTCATTGGCCTAAACTAAAGAGATATCTGCATCAATTTGAGAAAACAAAACTATCAGGAACATAGCCAAACTGGGTTCTCTCCAACAGGCACAAGTAGTAGAAAGGATGCATTTTTATTTGTTCTGTACCATCACACGCTTACACCCCCTTGCGGAGCTTAAGTGATGAACTTCACTCAAAAAGAAAAAAAAAATAATAATATTAAACTGAGTTTTTCGAAATTTATAACAGAGGTCAATAAGCAAACTATGCGAATATGGTACCGTCGTGTGGGGCTGCTTTTGACTCCGGAGTGTTGAAAACAGTTTCTGTCACAAATATTTATAGCCACTGCCATTATGGCGAGCGTAGAAAACTGTATAGGGCACTGCGCGTATGAATCTCTTTCTTTTTAGTGTTTCATGAATGTTGAGAAATAACAACACCAGTAGTTATTAATTTGTATTTAATTTTTATACATTGAGAAAAAGTTAGAGATCGTCCGTGTAATGTCCTGTATATTAATAGGATTGTGGATGAGCGCCGAAATAGGCCCAGCCAAATTTTTTGAGCGAATCTACGGAATTGACGTTGAAGCAATCTGGCATCGCTGCTTCCGAGTTCTTCTTTCAAATTTGATTTTGTACATCTTGTACATGCCGATCAACTTCTCTCGTTTCTTCATACCTTACTTTTTCTTAGCCTCTTTGAAACTTGGTCTGTTCTTTTTCCAAGTTAACTTCTTCATCATCTCGGGATTTGATACCCCATCACTCTCAATCTTTTCTACTTCTTCTCCGGCTCTTTCTTCTTAGTCATTCCCTTATTTAACTCTTTCCTATCTTGTTTCTTTTTCTAATTCTATACCAAAGAAGGAGGGTTTTTATCCAGTTCTTTCTTCTTAGCCCCTTTTTCTGCTCTAGTTTCCTGATCGCTATCAGGTTCACCATCGGTGTTTCTCAGCTCTAATTTATACCTTTTAAACTAAACTTGAATGCGATAACTAAGATCATACTGAATACTTCTTTCCACGTCGTCAACCGTTGCCGCTTTAATGGTTCGAGCCAAGTAGTGTCGAAGTCTGGACACTGACGCGCGATCAACTTTCTTGCTCAACACTTCTTATATCTCCGCGATTCTTATCACGATTTTTAAGTTATCCTCCATAATATTCCGAATCGGAGGATACGACGGTTTGAGCTTCCTATCTTCGTTCACTAATCTACCCAATAAACGTCTTTTGTCCTCCAAGCTTTCTCTCCTATCTGGTCTCGTTTTTCTCAACAACAGTTCACAATCAGGTTTTATGCCTACGGGAGAAGGAGCGTAATATTTCCTAAACTCCACTCCCGCCGGCTTTTCCCTCTCAATAAAAGATAAACGATAATCGATCTCCTCCTCCAAGAGGTGTTCGGCGGTCGCAAAGATTTTTTTTTTTCATTTTTGCTTATATATTTAAATTATTTAAAGCTCAAATAAATTCAAAATAATAAACCTAAACTTAAACTAAAAGTTCAATCCAATTCAATCCAAAAAAATCAAATTCAAATTAACCTATGAAAATATAAAATAAAATTATCTTAGATAAAAAATTAAATTAAAAACCATTTCAAGAAAATTCAATTAATTTAATCTTCTTCTATGTACATAAAAATGAATTTCTGTCTGTCTGAACCTTATAGACTCAGAAACTACAGAACCAATCGGCGTGAAAATTTGTATGCAGAGGTTTTTGGGACTGTGGAAGGTTCTTAAGATGGTTCGAGACCCCTCCCCCCTTTGCAAACGGGGGCTCCCATACAATTAAAACATCAATTTCTTCATAACATGAGAATCAATCAATCAATCAATCAATACATCAATTTTAGGCGAAACGAAGTTCGTCGGGTCTGCTCGTGTAATATAAAGTTTTAAATATTTGATCCAACAACGGAAAGAAAGATATAATTTTAACGTTGGGCGCCAATGTAACCGTTCGTTGCTTCAGCTCGAGGTTTAATTATAACCGGTGGCTTAATTATAACCGGTAACTTATGGAATCCAGAAAACCACCGGTCGAGTTGTTTTGCCCGACTACTCCTCGACTTCTCTCCTCTGAGGTCACTCGAACGGTCGCTGGCTGAAACCTAAAATTACGCTTTGCGCCAATTGTTCCTATCCACTTGGCCACCTCCCAATTGATTTTACCCCCACTTGGAACTCCCAAACTCTTCCAACCCGCTAACAAATCCCGGCAGAAATTATGCGAAGCGAATGATCGACGTAAACAACGAAACGGAACGGAAAAGCAAACGGTTGGAGTGAATACTCCAACTAAAAAACTTAAACGGAACTCCTCGATCTTCTTTCTCGACAATTCATTGGGTTTATTTGCTTCGGGTTGAACACGTATTTAGGGTTGGTACGGAAATGGAAACGTTTCCAGATCATGGCCACCTCTACACACTAGTCACATTGAGTTTCACCGGCGCGATGATGGCAAGCCGGTTCGGAACGGTTGTGTCGAACCTGTTCGTGGCGATGACGGCGAAGCTGTTTTTAACGAGAGCGGCAACAGAAGAATCGCCTAGCTGAAGAATGGCGTGCAGCTGACGAGTCCGTGCAAATATGGCCGAAAGGTGGGTGGCGGCTGGACGGAAGGCCTCCGATTTCCTCGAGAGAGCAGCGTCGCGCTTCCCGGGTTGATCTTACCCTCCGGACAAGGGCCAACGTACCTCAACACGGCTTCACTGTTTACGGCTGTGACCGCCAGTGATGAAATGAACCCTCGCCTTCAATTCCAATATGGCACTGTGGTATGCAATTGGCGACGTATTCCACACGCTGATCTCTCCAAACGGTGCGTAGGGTTTGGAACGGTTTGGCCCACCGTCGATCAATTGACGATCGACGGTTCACTTTTCGCTTCACCTTTCGACGAAACTTCACCACACTCCGTTTCGCTACACCGAAGGGCGTGCCTTTACGAGCGCACGGACTCCACAAAAAAAACTCCTTCAAACTTCACGCGACCGAAATGACGCAAAACCCCTTTTCTTCGACTCCGGTCGACTTCGAGAATTCCAGCCCGTACCAAAAAAGCGCCACGCGCTGGAAGTCCAACGCGAAACATAAATTAATATTTCAAAAGAAAACGAGTAGATCGATAAAAATTTTACCTTTTTTGGTACAATACACTTTTTAAATTAGAAATTTGCGAGGGTCGGCTACACCGACAACAGAATAAAATCAAAATAACGAAAAAAACAAATCACACTCACGTACAAAATCACTCCAATCACTTTATTTACCTCAATAGACTCAACTTTACTCAAACTCAAACTAAGTACTTGAACTGTAAACTCGCAAAACTTCTTGCTGCCAGCCATTATGGAAGCGAAATGAACGAGTTTAAGTTCGTTCTTGAACAAGAAACCTTCTTCAACAATTAACCCCCGTAGCGTAGTTGGCTACACGTTCGCCTTACAAGCGGATGGTCATGGGTTCGATTCCGAGCCCCTCTACCAAACCCTCGTCAGTCACCGGATCCGCAGCCCATACGGTGGCGTTTGGAGTACGCGCCTTACCGTCACGGCTGCCTGATGACGACTGACAACTTGTTCTTCTCGGAGGCATTCCTCCAACGTTACTCGGATAAATGGCAACCGAACAATGCAACGATCATTGGATGGACGACATGGACAAACGGACACAATGGACTCACGATGAGATGGACTAGCAACGACAACAATAATGAGTAATGGAAATCTACAGATATATTCTGTGTTGATTCTGTACCTTCTGTACAGCAGAATACCACAGTTTATCTCGGCACAGTAGCGATTAAGAAACACAGAGTGCCTACAGGTATACCAAATAAAGAAAGGAATAAATTGACTGGGTATCCTGGCGTACCTGTCCCTGTAGTATGTCTACTGGTAGCTAGTCTAGTGTGTGATTTCTCTATTCCAACTCCACTCGGGTGAGCACTTACGAAGGCATCAGTGGGGGAGGGAAAGACTTTACTATTTCGCCAGTCGGTGTGCTGGTTGGGAGCTGTTTTGGAACTGCTCCAGTCCCACACGGGTAAAAATCCGTTCCCAGAAATGAGAAAATAATTCATGATTCCATGAATCTGTCGTGTTTTCATGCTATGAAAATACACCATGAATATAAATCATGATTTCATGATTTATTTTCGCGTAACGCAACCAATGCGTTACAATTTGGTTGTTAAGATCAACAGAATAAAAAAAAGTTCAACAGGGGATTTGAGCTCGAGTCCACTGAGCGAGAGTCCGGCGTGCTACCTCTCAGCCTTTCTTACTTCTTGGATATGGAGTGCTCGAAGTATAACCGGTTATGCATATTGTTGACTGATGAGGAACGCCTAGTACCATGAATAATGTTCCTGAAATCATGAATTACAATCATGGTTTCATGAACTGACCTGATTCATGATTTCATGATTTTTTATTCATGCCTGTGGGTATGCATTTGTTTCCGTGCATTACACGTCTTCGCTTTCAGCAGGACCTGTACCTTAAATCCGTTGCCAGCGTCACCGGATTTCTGGTGGTTACTTGCTGCTTCTTCAGTACACCAGAAGCCTCGTGCCTCATTCGCTGCATGGTATCGCATCGTCGAACAGAGCTGCCATTGATTTCTCCACTGTCGTACCTTACTACTGCTGCTTTGCTGAGAACGTACGCTACGTTCCTCTTCTTCCACTAGCTCTTCCTCCATCAATCGAATCCTCTCTTCTTCATATTCCCGTTGCAATTCAAGCTTCTTTCGTTCCAGTTCTCCTTCAATCCAGATTTAACGTTTTCTCTGCTAGGGCTTTCTTAACTCGAGTTTCTCTAGGTTTAGACGAGCTCGCGCACTCGCGTTCGAAACGGACGATTTTCTGGACGTCAGAGATATGCTATCAATGGGTGGCATTAGCGCTACGCCAGTTGTGGGCTGCGACTGTGGCAACGAAGTGGAATTCTCGCACTTGGGGCAGATAAAACACCGACGCACCTGAAGTGCAACCAAGTGTTGCATCGGTCACACTGGGCCATGGCAAAATTTTTCTGGACGTCGCATACCCCGCAAATGTCCATTCTCTTATAATCGATAACGAATCGATCTTGTAGATTGTTGGGGACGTATTGTTCGGGTGGTTCGGACCTCCTTTGAGCAAGCTCCGTTAGTTTTTGTGGTGCATGAAGTTGCTAAAAGCTACATTTTTTATTATAATAGGCGCTCATTCTTAATAAGGTGTATACGTACATCGAGTCTAACCTCCAACTGTGTAAGTGTAAGTTTTAGAAATGTAGTGTTTAGTTTGTCATTCACAATCTATCTCAATGTGCCCAATTGGTGTTTTTCCCATATCTGCTGCGATTCCTCATTCCACCAACTTCTTGACATCGACCGGTGCATGTTTACTGGAACGATCACCTCTAGACAGACAAGCGCAATAATCGCTAGTATCGTATTCATGATGTTCAACAGCGGTTCCCAACACTATTGTATTTTTTTTATCCGGGATACCTCCGCTAACGTCCAAGCCAACAACTAGCGCCACTCTATTGAAGGCGGTTTCCAACAACGGCTCTCCTACCACCCTCTCCACCCCTAGACTTTGCACAACAGTAACGCCAACATGTCCAAAATCTCGCCAGATAAAGAAGTTTTCTACTCTCCACAACCGAAAACTTCAAGCAAAGATTTAGCCTATGTGGCTAAAATCACAACTTCCAATGTCGGAATCAGCTTCAGGGTTTCCAATACCCCTAAAAGAAGTCTCACCAGCACATCCCCTCACCCCTAGCCCCCAGAAATATCCCAAAAGCCCAGCGTGTCACCAACAAAAAGGGTGGCGGACCTTCCGCTAAACATTAACCACCTTAGGATCGGAAGCCATATCTCAACCGAAACCTTTGAACAGACCACGGCGTCCGGGAACGGTCTCGGACGAAGAGCACAATAACGGTACCCTGGGTAGTGAGGGCGCTGTTAGAACGACCGGATCGACCCCGCACCTATTGGACGCAGAAATGTCAAACAAGAAGAACTTGTCCAGATCCCCCGGTGATTGGGCCCCCAGTGCGAACGTCCTTCCCACATATGAACTGGGGGAAACCCCCCGGCGCCCGGGGATGGACGGAACAGAAACGCACTTTCCCCTGCAAGCCAACTGTCAAGCGCAAGGTTTCAAGCCGCTGCTTCTCGGGACGCGTTATTTTTCCCCGATGGACGACGTGAGAGACAAGCCATCGAAAAGCAACCTGTCCAACCGAACAATAACAAAAACTGATGACACTGAGAATATAAAAAAGACAGAATCACTGTCTTCGACCTGATGTCGCACAGACTGAACACTTAACATCTAGCATGTGACATCGGACAGAACATTTACACAACACTTAGTGGACCAGTGGAGTGGCCTTCAGGAGGTCAATCGGGTTGTACTTGACTCCATGGACCGCTCTCTTGGATGGAAGGACAAATGGACCTTCAAGATATGTTCGAATACCCGGCATTCGATGACGATTGGGGTTCTTCGGGATATCCCGTTCGATGTACTTTAGCTCGACGCAGACCTTCCAGTTGTCGGAGTATCCGAGTTAAATTAACAAGTCAGCGTGGTAAATCTTTATTTACCCTGTGGCCCTCTACCGGGCATCGAGAGAAAGGCAAGCGATATCATTAACAACTCACCCGCCCCTATTCTCCTCATGGGGGATATGAACGCGCAACCTCCACCCTGGGGTGATCCGATGTCTGATCCCCGTAGTATCGCTCTTCTCGAATCTTTTGAGAACGCGGGCCTAGTGACTCTTAACAATGGTTCGCCAGCATTCGCACGGCCACCGCCATCAATGTGACTGTAGCCAGTCGGTCCATATTCCCATCACTTGGGAAGTGTCCTCCAACCTATTAGGGAGCAATCATTATCTTTTTTTTTTCTTTTTTTTTTTTAACTAATTTTATTTGCTAATTATCTAATACATGCATTCATCTCTTAGACTAGGTGTTCCGTGTTTTCTTAACACTATCATCCTTATTTGCTATGTTATATTTTTAGTTATTATTAATACATTTCAATTGCCTCTGGCAGTTAGAATTTTTCCTCTGGTTGAATTGAACCATGTAGGAATTACAATGTTTTCAACTTAAACTAATCTTAACCTATTTTATACTAAGGGTACAAGGAGTTAATCGTTGCAATAGAAGATTGCAACGATTTTTGTCTAAAATTGGAAATTATTTTGTTGGACATTTGTTGCAATGTCTCAATATTAGAAATTCTATGAAGTTCATTGGTACTATACCACGGAGGCAACTTCAGAATCATTTTCAAAATTTTATTTTGAATCCTCTGGAGTGCATTCTTTCTGGTATTGCAGCAACTAGTCCATATTGGCACAGCATACAACATGGCAGGTCTAAAAATTTGTTTGTAAATCAAAAGTTTGTTCTTAAGACAAAGTTTTGATTTTAGCAATCATTATCTGATTTCGGTCACTGTCCACGCTTCACCCCCGGACATCACCCGGAGACCAAGATGGCGCTACGATGCAGCCGACTGGGAGGCATATGACCACCACCTTCGACCGTTGCATACCACAAACTAGCACTCGGCCAGTACGAAAGGCGTTCCGCTGGTGGTCGGACGATACGCGCCGGGCGGTTAAGGCGAGAAAGAAGGCCCTCCGAGCACTGCGGAGACTTCCCGCCGGTCACCCTAACAAAGCAAGTGCCCTTCAGGACTATAAAAAACACTATGAATGCAGGTCAGTGATTCTAGAAGCAAAGAGAAAACAGTGGGAGAATTTTCTCGACTCGGTCAACCCCAGTCAATCCGCGGCCGAACTCTGAGGAAAAGTAAACGCACTTAGTGGTAAGCGAACGTCTTCCCCCCATCCATCTCGATACACTGGAACGTACTATATCCAATCTCTCTCGGAGAATATTTTGCCGATTTAGTCTCCGTCAACGACTATCTAGCTGATTTTCAGCGGGCTATCACCAGTAGATCTTCGTCTCTCTCCAACTTTCGAGTCCCTCCGGATCATCAAAACTCCAAGTTTAATTCCTGCTCCTTGGATTTTGCATCAATGCAACGAATTGCAAAGGAACTTTTGAAAACTGCCGAGAACATGAGAAATATAGAGAAAGATACAAAGTAGGAGAATGAAACGAACCTGGGATTGAACCCATGACCTCCTGCTTATGAGGCAGAATCGGTAGCCATATGAATATCAAGCCCGTTCTGTGCTTTGATTGATGATTGCCCAAAATAAATTTATTTCAATTCATTAGAAGCAATTTAGGTAAGAAATTTAATTTGTTTTGAAATATTATCTAAGTTAAAATTATATTTATTCAAAGTAACTGGCTGGTAACTGGCCAACTCTTGTAAAGCTTTATCTACGCGTCTCGAATGCAGGTCGTAAGCCTTCAAGAGATTTGGAAGCCCCGGAAAGCCTTATTCAAGAGACTCGAAAGCCCTCTTTCAGGAGGCTCAGAAGCTTCCTTTTCAAGAGGGTTGGCAGCCCCCTTTTAAGAGAATCAGAAGCCCCATTTCAATAGGCTTGAATGTTCCATTTCAAGAGACTCGGGAGCCCAATTTCAAAAGCACTCGGAAGCCTCCCTTCAAGTGGCTAGGAAGCCTTTTTTCAAGAGGTTCGCAAGCATCCTATCAAGAAAATCTGACAGAATTTATGTTTTTTATTTGGGATTTGCACTCTCAATGGATAATGGAAAATCATCAGATCCCGATGGGGTTGATTATCCCATGATCAAAAACCTTTCTCCCTCCGCTAAAATCCGGTTTTTGGAGATGATCAACCAAGCATGGCCTGATCAAATCTTTCCAGTCGAGTGGCGGAAATGCCCTCGTTGTACCCATCCCCAAGAACAACATTCCCTCCCGAGGTTCGGCTATCGCCAACACGCGTTCCGCCTGGGATACGGCACGGGCACTTATTTCGCATACCTGGGAGATATACTACAGAATGCCTACAACGACGGCAAGCTCGTGGACTTGGACCCCCTTCGGCCCCCAACAGTTAAAAGGGTGGGGATTTTCCGGCAACCTCCTTGCTTTTGTCCGGAATTTCCTCACAGGGCGCTCTTTTCAAGTAATGATTGGTAATCAACGTTCGAGGACCTTTCCAGAGGAAACAGCCCTTACAGCACAATGTTCAACACACACGCTTAAAATCAATAACACAGAAATATGTTTGCTTCACACAAAACGGACCTAATGCAGAACATCCCCTAGATGAACGACAGTTACACAGCCACAAAAATAGCTCGTGTGGTTTTATTGAAGCTTGGATTTCATTATTTTCAACAGTATTTGGTTCCTCATGAAACAAGGAATCTGTACAAACGTTTACATGTTGAAAAGGACCGTTATCACGACCGTACGAGGCATTTTTGTACCTGTGTAACTGTCGCTCATCTAGGGGATGTTCTGCATTAGGTCCGCTTTGTGTGAAGCAAACACATCTCTGTGTTATTGATTTTAAGCGTGCAAGCTACTGACACTCATATGTGACCAGATTTAGTCACAATCAAGTTGCTGCAACCAGGGTTTGAATCCAAAGAAGAATGAGAAAATCTCTCACTTATCATGTCTGTATACACTCTCGATAGGTAGCATACCGTGAGAGACGTTTTTCGGTAGCTGTTACGATAATGAACTGATTCGGGGGGCTACAACCCATGATGACCCAATTTATTTTAATAAGCCCCAATTGCGGAGGGCACCGGTTCTGATGATGCATTTACTCTTGTTTTACACAGCTGTGCGAAAAAAAATATGGCCGCCTATCCGAATCAGTTTTTTTTGCCTTTCTCGTATACCACGGTATACAGAAAACAAGGTAGGCTCGTTAGAAAAATGACACTTCGAATGTGACGCATATTTTATCGCCACATGTTGGAGTGCAAAAGTAAGCATGCTGCGACCGTAGAGCATTGTCTTGGTCCAGCTTGTGTGAAGATAGCAGTGACGTCACATGTTTACATTCAAACTGATTGTTTACATACGTGATGAGCTTGCCTTGTTTTTTGTATGCCGTGCTCGTATACTAAGTATATATGATTTTCAACTTGTAAACAAGTGCGATAGTTTTGTTTTCATGGCTTGTTATGATTCGAAGAAGTTTTTGCCTCTCTTTTATCGTTGTTCGTTATATATTAAGAGCGATTTCTGCAAAACCCTGGCTGCAACCTTTCAAAACCTGGATAAGGAAAGCCGTACAAGAGAACTGGGATGTTCCTGGATCTCCACATCCGGACACCTGGACCTGAATTAATACAACCAAAGATTTCCCGTACTTCTTTCCTGGAGATCGAGTTTAAACCTCATACAGTCGCCTCTCTACATCTCGATATTGAAGGAACCATCGAGATAGGGAGAGATCGAGGAATAGAAGGAAAATCGATATGGGTATATCCAAAAAAGCTCGTTGCTATGAAAAACGACAACAAAACAAATGTCGTTTTCTGTTCTTGTTGTGTTTGTTATTATCCAAAGATGGTCTAGTAGCCTAAAAATTTGAACATATCGACATAAGGAGAGTGAATCCTGAACAAAATATGTTCAGAACACATCGAGATAGAGGGAAAGTTCAAATATATGGAGATTGAAGGGACTGAGAAATCCATCGACATAGAGAGAGATATCGAGATATAGAAAATCGAGATGTAGAAAGTCGACTCTAGTTTATTACGCTACGTCATAGTCTCCGTTTCGTCGACCATTTTTATTCACTAACCAGTTTTAGACAAATTTTAAAGTGTTAGTATTAAGTTTTAAAATGTTAGTATTAAGTTTATATAAATCAAAATTTGCCAATGGAAGGTCCCGCGGTTGGACCTGAGGGAGGCCATCCTGCCCCTCCCCCTCGCAAGCGCCTCTGGCCTTGGTGCTCTTGACGAGTGAAGGACTTAAAATTTAAAAATTCACATAGATAAAGGAAGATAAAAAATCTACCGTATGTTATAAAATCCAAAAATCCGGATCTGCCTCTTTTGACGTTCAAGCTTCATGTTTGCAAAAAGCTACCGGAAATAATAGGAATTTACAAAATAAGGAACCAAACTTGTTACGTTATGGATTAATAAATTACCAATGAAAGTATCATTTATTGACAGAATTGAAACTTTCTTTTATATTTTTTGAAATTTTATTGTTGCGCATTACTTGTAGTTTTTGCTGCAATCAATAAGACAGCATTTTTATGGGGATACCAAAGCAACGAGATCTACTGGCCATGACGCGATGGAACAAATATCCAAACGCAATAAATGTCACTGTCATCTGCAGATGCATAGGTCTTCCTCCTCGCTACCAGGACAATACAAAAAAGGGCGCAATACGTAACGGGGGATGCACGTGCTGCCCTACTGGTTGCTGTTCTCTATATAAGCCGAATGCCACCGCCGAACCTTTTCATTCTGTAGTGTCACCGGAAACGAATCCGACAACAGTGGTGAACATTGTGCGCTTAATAATCTGTTTCCATTTTGGGGAAAACATGGAAATAGGTCGGAAATACCTTTGGCTGGGAGGGCTCCTCCAGCTGGTGGTTGTGCTGTTTAGTTGCAATCAGACAGCGTTGGCCAACCCGAACGGAATTAACTTATTCAAAGGTGGATATTCGAAGGAGTTTGCTGTTTGACATGAAGTGTGCGTGATCTAATGAAGTGATTTCTTTATATATACCTCTTACTTGCATAGCAGATTTGCTTCGGAATAAGAATGAGGACGAGGATTATGGAGCCCTGGCGAATGAAGAGATTTTTAGTGAACCCAAGCTGTGTAGGTGTTGATGTTATGTTTCTGTTGTCTCTATTAGAAAGTACGTTAAACAAATAGAACCAAATACGATTAAGTTCAGAATTAGTATAACAACAAGGTGTCTTGAAGCATTTCAGTTAAACTGACGAGTTACGAGTACCTATTGCTCAATTTCGTCAATTCACGTTGACACTGAGGTTAGTTGTAACAAGGGGGATACATTCCGCGTAAAAAATGCGTCAATCCCAAAGACCGCGACCATTTAAATGAATCACATAAAAAAACTTTTAAAAAAAATGCGTAAATCCCAAAATCTGCGTGATAAAAGTCGCGTAAAAAAACGCATAACAACCGACCCTAGTGTATTTAATTTGCCAATTTATTTTTGTTTGAAAAAAAAATTGGGTCAAAGTTTCTAATACTAAAGTTGCGCAAAGAGGATCTACTTAGGGACTGTTCACAAATTACGTAACGCTTTTGGGGGGAGGGGGGAGGTCCAACTTGCGTTATACTTTGTTACACTAAAAGGTGGGGGAGGGGGTGGGTACCACCAAATGTTACGAACAACGCGAATAAAAAAATATTAAAATGTTTTTTTTTATTTACTGATTGAAGAAATTGCATTACACATTTGTATTTTTATTTGTATTGAATTTTTTTTATTCTAAAAGACAGCGAGTTTAGTTCGAAAATTGTAACTAAATTTCAAGGCATTTTTGTCTCACGATGAATATTCACGATTTCTACACATTATATTATTTTATGCAACGACCTCGAGAACGAAGCTTTTATCGGTATTGTATTTCATGATTAAATCTCCAAGCTAAAGTTAATAGAGGCAAGGGAGTTTTCATTCTAAACTATTGCATTTTAGCTCAACCACTGCAACTAGTCCAATTTAAAAATTATATGTTTATCGTAATCGTATATTAGTCATTATCAAAATCAAGCACATAGCGGGACTGATATGCGTAAACATACCAAGCGAATATTGTATTTCTCGACAGAACAGTCCCACTAAACTATTTAAAATCGCAAATTCTATTTTCATTTCTACTAGCTGCATTCTTGATATCCTTGGTTTTTGATCATGTGCCGTCCTATAACAGTGTTCAAAAAATACCAAAAATACATGTTCCAGAGAAGGAAAAAAATATGACTTTAAAATTTTCACAGTTAAGCGTTATATAGGGGAGGGAGGGGGTACCAAAAATGTTACTTTTTGTTACAAGGGGGAGGGAGGGGGTCAAAAACTCGGATTTTTGCGTTACGTAATTTGTGAACAGACCCTTACACTGATTCTGAATGAGGCTCATGTTATTATATTGGTAACATTCATTCATTTTTGTTCAACCCTTGAATTGACTCCACGGCACAATAGGACAGCCCCATATAAAGGAGTGGCCAACCCAAAACTACCAAAAGGCCAATTTTCGATTTGGGCGTGTAAAATGTTATAAATACACAGCTTATAACCAATATTTTTATAATCAGGGCGGTTTTCATTTTCAAGATTTGTTAGGGATGGGTGGAGGGCGTTTCAACTGGCCCCTCCTAGAAATGTTATTTTTACGTTTTTGCCTTTCTCGTACAACAAAGTTGTACCGAAAGGCTATAGGACTACTCCAAAAAACAACTTCTGATAGAAGGCCCGGAGACCCATAGTGTTATATACCGATCGACTCAGTTCGACGAATCGAGGTGATGTCTGTATGTGTGTATGTATGTGTGTGTATGTGTACAAATTTTGTAGACACACTTTTTGGAACTTAACATTACCCGATTTACTCGCAAGAAGTTTCATTCGACGGGGAATGCGGTCCCATTGTTTGCTATTGAAAATTGGCCCGATCGGACATTATACAATCGGGCCCTGTGGTGAATTTCAAATTCACCACACGGGTTTCTACTCCTATTATCAAAAGTTCAAATCTAGCGTAATAATTGTCGTACAATGCTGAAATTAAAGTCGATTGTTTAGCATGAGTAAGCAAACAATCTACGGATGTTTCATTCCCGTGGGGGTTATGGTTCTCTCAATTCGTGCTCTTGAAAAATCACTAGAAAAAGCACGTGGTTTCCAAGATGGCCGATTTGTGGCTTTGTTGTATAACCACCTTAATGCAAAAACATGCAAGATAATAGAAAATATGCGATCTATTCCCCTAAAGTGCTTTTTTGACCTTTCTTATGTGATTTTTTCAGTACATTTTACGATGCACGAGAAAGGCATCATCGTCGCTAGGTGGATTAATCTGGGCTTTTAAGAAAAGGGACTGCTTTGCCATATTTTCGTCTCAAAAGTAACATATTTATATATCGGTGCAAAGCTCTTGAATAGATCTATGCAATATGCTTAATAATGTAATAATAGCTCCGTCCAGAATTTTTTTAGTAGGTTTGTAAAAGCATATTCTACGCAATATTTAACGAACAAAACAGTTTGGTATCCCGCAATACCCCGCAGTAAAACATCATGCACTACACTGTTGAACTCTTAAGCTTTGATGACCATGAATAAAATTCTACCCAAATTCGCCATCACGGAGAAAAAATTGTAATAGAATCAACCATATTCTGCTTCAAATCAACAATATTTTTGCATTGATTTATAAATAACAACATTTTTGGTTGTTGTACAAATAGAATGGATTCAACCATACGCGATAGTTGTTTCAACTCTCGTATATATTTGTTTCGACCATGCTTTTCAGCTGTCACTGTCAAATAATACATCAGAAAACAACAATATCCTTGGAAGAGTCCTATAAGAAGAGTAACGTCATTTGCCACGTTTGACAGGTCTCCTGCTCGTTTGGAACGCGCAATTGTATGGAGCTGACAGACGATTCTGTTCCAATTCTGACACTTGACGACACTGTTATTATAGTCACTGTAATCCATGGTTGTTTTAACTTTCGAAAATGCCACGAAACTACTTTATCGACTATACGATAAGAAAATTATTTTGAGCTTTTTAGTGGAATGTTTCCACCTGTCATAAGACGAGTTTATACAATCCCATTGAATTCCACCACTTAATTGTATCTTGACAGATATGTATTTCGACCTCAAAAGTAAGGCCGTCTTCAGTGTCTCGTACTTGACTCGACTAAGTCGCGCAGGACATAATTCTACCGGCTCCGGATCTCCAGGAAATCCAGGAGGAGATTGGCCGGCTGAAGAACAACAAAGCCCCTGGGGTTGACCAACTACCAGGAGAGCTATTTAAACACGGTGGTGAGGCACTGGCTAGAGCGCTGCACTGGGTCATTACCAAGATTTGGGAGGAGGAAGTTTTGCTGCAGGAGTGGATGGAAGGTGTCGTGTGCCCCATCTACAGAAAGGGCGATAAGCTGGATTGTAGCAACTACCGCGCAATCACATTGCTGAACGCCGCCTACAAGGTACTCTCCTAAATTTTATGCCGTCGACTAGCACCAATTGCAAGGGAGTTCGTGGGGCAGTACCAGGCGGGTTTTATGGGCGAACGCTCCACCACGGACCAGGTGTTCGCCATTCGCCAAGTACTGCAGAAGTGCCGCGAATACAACGTGCCCACACATCATCTATTCATCGACTTCAAAGCCGCATATGATACAATCGATCGGGACCAGCTATGGCAGCTAATGCACGAACACGGTTTTCCGGATAAACTGACACGGTTGATCAAAGCGACGATGGATCGGGTGATGTGCGTAGTTCGAGTTTCAGGGGCATTCTCGAGTCCCTTCGAAACCCGCAGAGGGTTACGGCAAGGTGATGGTCTTTCGTGTTTGCTATTCAACATCGCTTTGGAAGGGGTAATACGAAGAGCAGGGATAAACACGAGTGGTACAATTTTCAACAAGTCCGTCCAGCTATTTGGTTTCGCCGACGACATAGATATTATGGCACGTAACTTTGAGAAGATGGAGAAAGCCTACATCAGACTGAAGAGCGAAGCTAAGCGGATCGGACTAGTTATCAACACGTCGAAGACGAAGTACATGATAGGAAGAGGTTCAAGAGAAGCCAATGTGAGCCACCCACCGCGAGTTTGCATCGGTGGTGACGACATCGAGGTGATTGAAGAATTTGTGTACTTGGGCTCACTGGTGACTGCCGAAAATGACACCAGCAGAGAAATTCGGAGACGCATAGTGGCTGAAAATCGTACGTACTTTGGACTCCGCAAGACGCTCCGATCGAATAGAGTTCGCCGCCGTACCAAACTGACAATCTACACAACGCTAATTAGACCGGTAGTCCTCTACGGACACGAGACCTGGACGATGCTCGTGGAGGACCAACGCGCACTTGGAGTTTTCGAAAGGAAAGTGCTGCGTACCATCTATGGTGCATATGGCGGACGGTACGTGGAGGAGGCGAATGAACCACGAATTGCATCAGCTGTTGGGAGAACCATCCATCGTTCACACCGCGAAAATCGGACGACTGCGATGGGCCGGGCACGTAGCCAGAATGTCGGACAGTAACCCGGTGAAAATGGTTCTCGACAACGATCCGACGGGCACAAGAAGGCGAGGTGCGCAGCGGGCAAGGTGGATCGATCAGGTGGAAGATGACTTGCGGACCCTCCGTAGACTGCGTGGTTGGCGACGTGTAGCCATGGACCGAGCCGAATGGAGAAGACTCTTATATACGGCACAGGCCACTTCGGCCTTAGTCTGAATAAATAATAAAATAATAATGAGCACACCCCCTCCCCCCCGAAGTAGTCGCAGCATCCCGTGGTCCCGGGGGGTACATACGAACGCAGCTGATTAACAACCGTTGAATGCAGCCAATGCATTTGACAGCCGCATTCGGGCTGCGTTTTCAATAACAATGATCCTTGCGCCATCTCCAATCGATTGCCAAACGCGGTCCTAATTTAAAATACATTTGAATTAATGGTTGCGGATGTTTACACACGTATCAAATGCCAGCCTCAATATCTGTTATCTGTGTTCAATCCAATATAATTTTCGTTTCAATCCGATGTATCGCATGATTGAAACAACATTAGTATCGTTCTTTCAACAATCATTTCATTATAAGAAAAAATTGCATAAACTAATCAACATAAATCATCCGACCTACACGAAGTGTGCATGGAGCACTGGTAAGGTGAATGACTCTCACTCCTCGTGTCACTAATTCGATTTTGTTTCTGTCACCTTTTACTCTTTTGTTGATGTCATCGTATAGTCCTGTCATAAGACGAGTTTATACAATCCCATTGAATTCCACCACTTAATTGTATCTTGACAGATACGTATTTCGACCTCAAAAGTAAGGCCGTCTTCAGTGTCTCGTACTTGACTCGACTAAGTACTACACACTCCGTACCTTAGTATCAAGGATGTTACTGTCGCAAGAAGACGCCTACTGCTGCCTTTCGAACCACCGACGTTCGGCATGATCCTTGCTAACGCACTGATCATTTTAGCCTCCTTTTCACAGGAATAGTCCACGTGGGTGTTGAAGTTCAACCGGTCATCAATCATCACACCTAGATGTCTCAGAGTTCGCACCGACGGGATGTCGTGCCCTCCGATGGTAATCTGCATCCACTGGATTACTTTGCAGTTGCTGACCAGCATCACTTCCGTTTTGTGATGAGCCAGCTACAGCTTGACTCCATTCATCCAGGTTTCTACTGCGTCAGTCGCTTCCGCCACCAGCATTTCCACCTCCTCCAGTGACTCACCGGTTATCGTTAGGACGACATCATCCGCCAATCCGTAAATCTTTACACCTATGGCAACTTCAGCATCATCACCCCGTTGTACATCACATTCCATAACGTCGGGCCTAGTATGGACCCTTGTGGAACGCCCGCCGTAACCCTGATAGATTTCTGCCCGAGATCGTGTCGTAAACCAGAATCCGGTTTAGGAAGCAACTCCTAAGGATCTTACATAGGACGTCGGGGATTCGCATTCCATGCAGCGCTGCGGCGATGGCCTCCCAGCTGGCACTATTGAACGCGTTTTTGACGTCAATCGTCACTACCGCGCAGAACCGATTGCCGATCCTCTTCTTCTTCCTCGCCTTCTCTGCATCTTCAATGACAATCCTGATTGCATCCACAGTCGATCTGCCTTAACGGAATCCGAACTGCTTTTCCGATAAGCCAGTCTCACCCTCCGTGAACTGTGTAAGCCTATTAAGCATAACCCTGGGGAAGCTTCTCCCAGTGTATCCAGCAGACATATATAGTAGAGTGGGGCAAGAGTGCGCATGGGGTAAGAGTACGTTTTCGATTTTTTGAAGTAATAAAAAAAGATAAACTAGCAACTAGATAAACTAGCAATCAGTTTGACAGGTATTCTGGCCAACTATTATCATGTGTAATTGTAAACGATTTGAATAAACAACAAGGGAGATATGGAGTTAGATGACTTTTTGGTCATTTTGCTAAAAATAATTGGGTTTCCGCAACTAGCATTTCATTACCATATATACGTTCAATCAGGTGAACATTATACCATTTCGATAACCTACACGCTTAGTTAGGATAATCTAAAAGTCGGTAAAAAATACCGATAATCGAACTAAAGTGCACATCCCTAAAATGTAGGTAATCATCGATTACCTAAAGTTAGGTAGTGGTGGTTATCAAGAATTATCGTTAAAAATTACCGATTTCGGTCGTTTATTTTTACCTAAAAATAGGTTTTGGATGTTTGTTTTGGTCACGCAAAAACGTTGAAAATTACCGATTATTAGGTTATTTTCTAGTGTTTTGTTAAAAGAAAAACAAAATTCTTCAATTGATTCATTTATTTTTTATTGAGTAAATTTAAAAACCGGCTTTCCACCGAATTATGGTCCCTGTTGTATGGCATTGCAAATACTGGGTCCTTAGCCTCTTACCTAACTCCCCGTGGTGCTGGCCGGGATACGAGCATCTTTACCTGGGATACGAGCACCCAGGTAACTAACCACGATGGGAACTTTTGTCGCATGCAAACAGGGAGGGAGGATGTGGTAGTTGGCTCCTCTCCGGAGATGTGAACCTTATCGAGCGTCTTGGAAGTGTTGGGAAGATCAGGTAACTAATCCCGGTGGAAACTAAGGTCGTATGCTAACAGGGAGGGGGGTTTGCTCCACTCCGGAGGTGTTAACCTGATCGAACCTCTGTTCTTCTTGGTAGGAGCGTCTGTTCCCCACGCTAAGGGCGGCTGATCATTGTCCGAATGCCAGCGAGCAAACCCGTGACCAAAATTGCCAACCAACGGAGACCTCATTGAAAGTGACAGGCGTTCGAGCCCTGATCCATCCTGGAAGTTTCTCGGAAAACCATTTTCCGTGATTCTGAAAATAAATATGTAGAAGTTGATATATTATTCCCGGAAGTTGTCCCTTATCAATCAACCACTTACCATCAGTTTAAAATCGTTGATTATCTCGATGTTGCCCGAACTTCAGCGGCAGGAACAAATAGGTTTTGATGGGCTGCACAGCAAAGAGCCGGAAGAAGCACTTGTATTTACAAAGTCAAGAAAAATCTAATTTTAGGTAAAAAATAACGTCATCGTCTAAAAACGTCAAATACCTAAATTATCGCTAATTTTTACCGATATTTCTAGTAAACATCCATTACCTAATTTTAGGTAAAATAAAAACCTAATTTTAGGTAATCTTATCTAAGCGTGTATTGTATAGAGTACTCTATGGTACAGAACACCAATCCGGTTGGTTTTCCAAGAAGTCAAAACCATTACTTGAATAATTTTTGGGACTGTGGGGTAAAAGTACGCAGGAACCGGTGGGGCAAGAGTACGCATATGAATCTTCAAGTTATGATGTCAAACCCGTATCTCCGGCCGAAATAAGACTTCTTTCAGAGCGTTAAGATCCACAACTAAGAAGAAAGGGACAGAATTCGAAATTATCACAAGTTTTTAGGATAAGTTGAAGTAATTCGGTGTTAGAAAGGACTTAGCGAACAAAGCACTGAAGCGAAATAACGAAATTGTATTAGCACTTGTTGTACACCTAAACATACGAAAACATAATTTCATTTAATCAAAAGAAACATTCATAAATTACGCGACGTTTAGCTGGGAGGGGTTGCGAGATGTGTGATGATCCATATAATTTTTAGAAGATTCATACAAATTGTGTAAGATAGGGGGGAGGAGTGATGGAATTGCCAAATTTTACGTTACGTGATTGGTGGACTTTCTTTAAGGAAAATGCCTTTGCATACGCCACGCGAAACCTGATATATATTTTTACCTCTGTAGTTTTTTGTATATATAAAAAAAAACAATGGTTTTCATATGAAAGTGCACATTTTTAGGTCCCCATCCCCCTTCAAGAGTTACGTAATCTTTAAATATTCCCTAATATATGCTCATTAAACATCAATTAAATGTTATTAACTCTTATTTGTGTTAATATATACTTAAAGCACATGATTGGATAAATGCGTACTCTTACCCCACCCGATGCGCACTTTTACCCCACCGGTGGGGTAAGAGTGCGTTTTTCACTTGTCTTGCAATAAGGGTTCTACTAAAACGAATCTCAAAAATTTCAATATTTTTTCCACTGGGTAACATAAAGAAAGAGTATATGAATCATCGACACTAATTTGATATGCAGAAGCTTGCTTCATAAGGGCCACATGATCGATTGAAAACTAAGTGCGTACTCTTGCCCCACTCTACTCTAGGCCTATACGATGCTGGATTCCCCGGCGGTTTTCCTGGTTTCGGCAGCAGCACCAGTTTCTGGATCTTCCACGTATCCGAAAATTACCATCTACTACACACTTCTGCAGCACCATCCTGAACAGGTCCGGGAACGCCAAAATCGCGGATTTCAAAGCCACATTTGGAATTCCATCCGGACCCGGAGCTTTCTTCATCTTCAAACCTTTCCCCACTGATAATAGCTCGTCATTGGAAACTTGCATACTTGCAGCGGTTACTCGGTCTTCATCTTCGTCCGGCGTACGCGGCCACGTCGTAGAACCATGCTGCGGGAAAAGGCCGTCCACGATGATCTTCAGCTTGTCCGGACACATTTCGGCTGGCGTCGCAGGACCCCTGATTTTCTTTGTCCCGACTCGATAAGCGTTACCCCAAGGATCAGCATCAGCTTCCCGGCACAACTCCTTGAAGCAGCTGGACTTGCTGATTTGGATCGCCCGTTTGAAAGCGCTCTAGCTTCACGGAAAACTATCTTTCGCTCCTCTCTCACCATTTCAGACCGTGCCCTCTGAACGTGTCTCCTAGATTTTCGTTCCACCAGTAACTTGGTCGCCGGCTATTCGTTGGTTCCAATTTCCTCGGCATCGTCGCATCGCAAGCCCTCGGTAGCGTTTCCGTCAGCTGGTCTGCGTCAAGGGGCCCTCCTTAGCTGTGCGGTAAGACGCGCGGCTACAAAGCAAGACCATGCTGAGGGTGGCTGGGTTCGATTCCCGGTGCCGGTCTAGGCAATTTTCGGATTGGAAATTGTCTCGACTTCCCTGGGCATAAAGGTATCATCGTGTTAGCCTCATGATATACGAATGCAGAAATGGTAACTTGGCTTAGAAACCTCGCAGTTAATAACTGTAGAAGTGCTTAATGAACACTAAGCTGCGAGGCGGCAATGTCCCAGTGGGGGATGTAATGCCAACGAAGAAGAAGAAGAAGGTCTGCGTCAAGGTTTGTAGCGTCGTTGTCCGCTCGAAGTGCTTCGATGAAAAGATCCTTATCGAAGTCTTTCGTCTTCCATCTTCGCCAACTAGACCTCATCTCCCGTCGTACCGTCGGCGTTCGTGTTCCAACACTATATCGGATCGCCTGGTGATCGCTATGGGTATATTCTTCACAAACTCTCCAGTTCATGTTCCTCGCCATCGACGGACTGCAGAACGTGACATCGATGATGGCCTCCCTGCCATCTCTGCGAAGTGTACTAACGGTACTTTTGTTGCCCAATCTTACTTCCAGCTTAGCGAGCGCCTCCAGCAAACTGTAACATCTGGCGTTAGTCAGTCTGCTTTTCCAAGCGTTGAAATCGCCTCCGATGATCACCGGTTTTCGGCCGATCAGCTTCTCCGCGAGTGAGTCCAGCATCCGGTTATACTGCTCCAAAGTCCACCTTGGGGGTGCGTAACAGCTATACACAAAGATCCCGTTAATTTTGGCGATTACGAAACCCTCGCTTGAACTGTCTACCACCTCTTGGACAGGGAATCTGCCCATCACTTGGATAGCCGCAAACCCCGTAGCATCCGCCATAGAGATGGTCGGGTATCACATTTTGTAAACCCGAACCCGACTCAGAAATTCCTTTCAAACCCGGACCCGACCCGAACCCGGAATGAAAAATCTTACCAAACCCGAACCCGACCCGTACCCGACAATTTTTGCAGTCTTAAACCCGAGTTGGACCCGAACTTATTTTTTTGGCGGAAAACTCAAACTAGATAATTTATATTTCTCTTTACACCTAAAAGGGTATATGCCCGAACAACAAACGAGCCAGAAAAGAATAAAAAAATATGCAATACTTTATTTTTTAAACTCGTACCCGACCCAGATCCGACATTTTATCAACTCCCAAACCCGTACCCGACCCGAACCCGACATTGTTCTAATTTTCCAAACCCGACCATCTCTAATCCGCCACCCAGTTGTCGTTGTCAGAAGGAATCCGGTACGGCTCAGCAATAAAGTGTGTATGTGCGTGTGCGTGTGTTTTTTTTTCTTCCTAAGCAATGGAGGGGGAATCTGCTCAACAGACATCCTGGGGTGTCCAGGAAGTGCGGGGTGTCCTGGGGTGTGCAGGAAGTGCGAGGCCAAGCAAGCCAGCTGCGTTACCTGCACTGTGAATTTGCAGCACGCTTAAACGCCGGGCACTTCGAACCCCCCATGGGGTACTTGCTGTTCACAGCTTTGCTGGAACAAATCAAACAATTGCGAGGGTTCGTGCAGCATTGTGCCTTATGTCCCTCCAATCCGCAGCGTCGAAAGAGCTTGCTTCTGTCAGGGCCTTTGCAGTCCCATTGCTTGTGCCCCGGTGCCAGGCACTTGAAGCAAACTTCGGGTTGCTCGTATATGCCCACAGAGCTCACCGACCATCCCACCTTGACGCTCCCTAACTTGACTACCTTGGAGGCATCCGCTGCAGATAGCCGAACCAATGCTACCTGTGTCCCTGCCGAACCTTTCCGTAGCCGAACGGCTGCGGTGGGCGTCTCCACTTCACACTGTCGCCGCAGTGCCGTGACGAGCTCTTCGACTTCGGTGATCTCGTCCAGGTCGTTAACCCTTAGATTCACTTCCGTCGTGAGTGCCCTCACCTTGACCGTCTCGCCTAGGATTTCCTCCGCCAACTTCTTGTAGGTGGCACCCTTTTGCGAGACGCCCCGCTTCAGCTCGAGGATCATCTCACCCATCCGGGTACGTCTTATTCGGCGTACGTCGGCGCCGAGTTCACCGAGCTTGACGTCACTCCTCATCGCCTTCAAGACGTCCGAGTACTTAGCCTCGTCCGTCTTGATGACTAGGGCATCGCCCCTGGAGCGATTGGCGCCAACCCTAGACTTCTTGATACCCTCATACGCCTGGGCCTGCTTTTCGGCGATTGACGTCTTCGGTTTCCTCTTGTTCTTGACCAGGGTCCAGGAGGCGTCATCCCCCTCTATTTCCCTGGTCTGGTGCGGCTGAGAGTTCTCAGCCTGCCGTAACCCCTTACCACCGTCTTTCCTGGGTGGACGGACCTTTCCAGGTCCATCCTCCCCCGGTTTGGGAGGTACCTGGCCGGGGTTCAGCTTCCCAACCCCACTACCCTTGTTCGGGGTAGTAACCCTCCGCGTTTTGGAGCGGCCCCAAGAGAGCTCATCTGTCTCCCCCGTTTTTGTGTCTGCTCCGTTGGAGCAGTCATCCCAGACGTCCCCGCGAATACTTGAGCCGGGGAGAAGGTTAAGTGACCCACGCTGGCGCTGCGCACCGAGCTGCCGACTATTGCCTCTGGCCTCCTAGGCGGAGACCGGAACAACTCACCTCTTGCGAATGGGTTGTCGCCTACACTACTACCACTAATTGAAGAATTGACTTGGTTTTCCATTTTGGTCCCACGAGTTGCTCGGGAAAAGAGGTCCACCACGCCAGAGCCCAGCATGACGCGGTAAGGGACAATTACTGTGGAGGGTGCCCAGGTACCCCACAGGCTCCGTTAAAGGCCTAGCTCATTGTTTCACCCCCTGGCCATGCATCCCCTCGGCACGGATCCCTTAACGCCTTGGGATTAGGGGTTAGGGACGATGGTCCCCTTGGTCGCACCCACTCACTCTAGCTGATGTCAGAAGGACAACAGTGCCCAGGCTGCACTACCAGCTAAGTACAAAACCCTTAGCTGGCGGTCGATTGTCATCGGCAGACCCGTGGAAGCGTGAGATTGGAACTTGTGAGGACCAGAGCTGTGTAGGTCGCTCCTTCCCAGATGTCAACTCACCATTTCGCAGCCCAGGTCTGTTTGTGTGTGTGAATGTCTGTATGTATGTAAACAAAAATGATCTTAATTTTTTAAAGGCACTCACCCTAAACCGATTTACTCGCAACAACTTTCATTCGTCAGAGAATGTTATTCCATTATTCCCTACTCAAACAGGCTTGATCGGACTATGGGCTCAAAAGTTATGACCAAAATACACTTTTTTATAATGCACGAGAAATACAACATTACCGTTAGGAGGATAATCAGATTTTTTTTGGTAAACTCCTTTTTTTCAATTTTCATCTGAGTTACTCAATAATGCCACTTTAATTGAATATGACGACGAACACATTTTACATTACATTTTGAGGCAGAGAGTTATGTCTTAACGTTGCGCCTAATTCAATAAAAAATCATCTATCTATCATCTATCACATAAAAAGCGTTACGCAGTGAGAAGGGAAGGGGCTCAAAATTTTCAATTTTGACATTACTACATAAAAGAAGCGAATTATAGATTTAACCATAACGTGTTGGATGAATAGTGTGTTGAATAACTCCTTTCTAGAATACATTTTTAAAATTATGAAAGTAATCTTAATGAAATATAAAATAAATGAAATTCTATTTCGTTGATGTCACAATATGCCTCTAATTGAATCTGTTCTACTCAGTGAATTTTCAACACCAGTAACTAATAGTGCTTTTTTGATTATTTTAGGAAATCTGTGTTGCGTTCATTTGTCTGTGACACGAATGTATCGGTCAACCTTTATATGACCATTAGTATTTTATCCTGCATCAAACAGGCTTATTGCAAGTCAAAAAGTGGCCAAATTCTGTTGGTTTTGTAAAATATGACAAAAATCGATACTATGCCGAAAATTGGTCTCATACCCCATTGAAGCCTCAGAAAATATATTTTTCTTTTCTATCTAGAGTAAAATGCCCAATAGTGGACCCCCTAGTAGCGAAACTTTGCTCTTTTTGTCATAAGGAGTAGAAATTTTCAAAATATTAATTCTGCTTGACATCTAATACCAAGTTCTGCATCTCCTCTTCACGATACATACATAAAACACTCAAATACACGACGTTATTCGTTGAAATTTACATTTTAAAGTCTGACTGAATTCGCCCTATAGTAGACCCCCTGGGGGTCCATAATAGGAATTTGCTTCCCTATAGTCGACACTTCATTTGATTTTTATGTTCCGTTTCGGGACGTTCTTCTTCCCTATCATGGACCCCCCAAAATATTCCTATAATGGACACTCTCGTGTTTATTTTTTATAGAATTGTAAAAAATCATTTAATTTTACTTTCTATGGCATTTCCATTGCATGTAATTAAATCATAGGACTGTAAGGTAGGTTCTCCCGATGGAATTTCATAACAAAATGTTTACATTGTGCTGTTATAATGAAAAAATGGCTGGAGGGTCCACTATTGGTTGGGGGTCCACTATTGGGCACTTTACCCTATGTTTTTATGATGAATACCACCATTTATTGATCGGGACCAGCTATGGCAGCTAATGCACGAAAACGGATTTCCGGATAAACTGATACGGCTGATCAAGGCGACGATGGATCGGGTGATGTGCGTAGTTCGGGTTTCAGGGGCATTCTCGAGTCCCTTCGAAACGCGTAGAGGGTTACGGCAAGGTGATGGTCTTTCGTGTCTGCTATTCAACATCGCTCTGGAAGGAGTAATACGAAGCGCAGGGATTGACACGAGTGGTACGATTTTGACGAAGTTCGTCCAGTTATTTGGTTTCGCCGACGACATTGATATCATGGCACGTAACTTTGAGAGGATGGAGGAAGCCTACATCAGACTGAAAAGCGAAGCTAAACGGATTGGACTAGTCACCAACACGTCGAAGACGAAGTACATGATAGGAAGAGGCTCAAGAGAGGTCAATGTGAGCCACCCACCACAAGTTTCTATTGGTGGTGACGAAATCGGGGTGGTTGAAGAATTCGTGTACTTGGGCTCACTGGTGACCACCGATAACGATACCAGCAGAGAAATTCGGAGACGCATAGTGGCTGGAAATCGTACGTACTTTGGACTCCGCAAGACGCTCCGATCGAATAGAGTTCGCCGCCGTACCAAACTGACTATCTACAAAACGCTTATAAGACCGGTAGTTCTCTACGGACACGAGACCTGGACGATGCTCGTGGAGGACCAACGCGCACTGGGAGTTTTCGAAAGGAAAGTGTTGCGTACCATCTATGGTGGAGTGCAGATGGCGGACGGTACGTGGAGGAGGCGAATGAACCACGAGCTGCATCAGCTGTTGGGAGAACCATCCATCGTTCACACCGCGAAAATCGGAAGACTGCGGTGGGCCGGGCACGTAGCCAGAATGTCGGACAGTAATCCGGTGAAAATGGTTCTCGACAACGATCCGACGGGAACAAGAAGGCGAGGTGCACAGCGGGCAAGGTGGATCAATCAGGTGGAGGACGATTTGCGGACCCTCCGCAGACTGCGTGGTTGGCGAAGTGCAGTCATGGACCGAGCTGAATGGAGAAGTCTTTTATGTGCAGCACAGGCCACTCCGGTCTTAGTCTGATGATAAATAAAAACCATTTATTGCAGGATTCATAATGTTGGCCAAAAATACCTCCATTTTTTCTATTGTGCACGGGAGTGTTCAATTTTAAAGCTTTCAAATTCGATAACCAAGTTACCCACACGCAGAATAATCTTGTACGATTGAAGCAACTATTTCGATTGTTGCATCCAACAACGCGAACATTGTTGTTTCAGTCCACCATACGCCACCATACGCCATCGGTGTCTGCCACAATGCCACCCGTTACGTTGGGATATGGATACTTGCAAGTAGTGCGTAACGGTGTAAATTCGGCCATATTGTCAGGCTCAATGTAACACTGAAGCTGACAATATGGCGCCCCTAACCCCGAATCCCAAGGTGTCAAGCGACCCGTGCCGAGGGGATGAATGTCCTGGGGGTGAAACTATTAGCCAGGTCGTTGACGGAGCCTGTGGAGGTTCCACAGAGTGAGGCCAGCTTCGGCGGCAAGCGGGTGGCAGTTGGTGGTACACACACACCCCCAAGTGGTGCAAGCGAATGGGAGTTGGGGGTATTTCTCGTAATACCCCCACAGAGTGAGGGACCGAGTGCATGGGTGACAAGTAAGACTCGCATGGTACGCATGGTCGGTAGTAGTGTTAAAATGACTGAAGTTTGGTGATTCCTGGCAGGAGTATCGGGGGGTTGATGCTTCTGCGGCACCTCAGAAATAGGAGACATGAAAGGGTCTGCCTCGTAGCTGAGGTAGGAGCGGCTTCGGAGCCACCAACCTAGGGTCGCCTCCGGCTTGGTAGACAAGTGGTGCCACCCTGATGCAGGACGGGGTGAACATCATACTGAATGAGGACTGTCTGTATTGTGAGATTGCAGCATGGGGTACCCCCTGCAGGTTACCCGTAGCATCCCTTGCTGTAACTCGAGCAACATAGGCTGGAGAGTGTTGGGGCACATGTGGTGCCAGTGTGTCTTGTGCAAATGTGTTGCATGGGGAGTGTCGGAGAGTCGAGGCGCATACGTGCACTTGTTTACGTCATGTAGGGGGCGCATTGCCCAAAAGTCATCCCCCGAAGTATTGCTTAATTGCGGGCCGG